>NW_005871161.1:3501392-3676229 GCF_000147115.1 Myotis lucifugus | reverse complement strand
ACCAGTTTACGCTTCACTTGTGATCTGCTTTTGTATTTAAAGAGCAGAATCAATAGTATGTCTTGTTACTGTGCTTAAAGGGAGACACAGTTTAAGACATTTAACAGAGACCTCATAGGCCCATACAGCCATTGCCTTGGGCTCAGTAGATGTCAATTAACTCCTCAATGTTCCCTTTTAGACAGATGTTCTCCAGGAAAGTTGCCAAAACACATGCATATTCTGTTAGCAGCAAAGAAGTGAAATAGAAAGCCACTTCCTCCTTCCCCTGAGTGCGTGCTTGAAAATCAGAAACCATAATTAAAAGCATATGTGACATTTTTCACAATATGTTAGGGTGGTGGTTCTAATCATTATCATACGTACCATATTTGATATGGTAGAACATGTGAAAATGTTTATATACTTTTACATGATGGTTTAACAACACGTATAAACATTTAGGTACAAAGGGATTATAAATTTTGGTAAAGGCATTGAGTTACCGTCAAAAAGAGATAAACGTTAGCAACGACCCCTGTCTTTTTGGCAAACCTGTTGTCACAGGACAAAGACTGGTTCAAAAGCAAAACTGTAAGGAGAACCCAAATCATGGAAGGCAGGCTGAAATGGGTCCAATAACCAGCACATATTTTTGCCGGCGCATCTTTGAGGGCTTTGCAAGGACCTGAGACGCTGGCGAGCAGGGCAGGTCCTGAGCTCATCTCTCTCTTCTCGCGCTGCACGTGGAAGGTGAAGAAACGGGAACGGAGGTGGTGTGAACCGCCCGGTGGAGCAGATGTCTTCCTGCAAATGATCAAGCACCTACTAGGTTTGAGGCACTCCTCCTACATGAATTGCAGTCCTTGCAGCAAACCGTTACATGAGGAACAAGAAAACCGAGTCAGAAGTTTTATTGTTATTGAGCTGACTAAAGGCAGAACCTGGAGTGACAGCCATACCCAGGCCTGAGGTTTTGTAAAAGCCTTCATTTTCCAGGTCTGTCCTGGGGGGAGAAGGGTGGGCTTAGTCTGAGCTTCCTCCAAAGTGTAAGGGGTTTTAAGTTAATTAAACTGAGGTGGCGCTACTGCCAGGGCTGCCTACATAAGCAAACAAAAATAACCCGTGAAGGCCTCTGGTGACCGAAATGGAAACCCCAGGCAAGCCACTCACAAACAGCCAACTGGGCTGGAGGCCACAGCCAGTCAGTAAGCTTCGGACTTTCTGCCTCTTCTCTATAAAGGTCCCTCCCCGGGTCCTGTTGGCAGAGGGCTACTCACCGCTTTAGTGTGGCACTGCCCGATCCCAACGATACACCCTCAAAGAAACTCTTAAAATGTCTAATATGCCCCCGTTTAGCTTTTAACGGGATGAAGGGATTTTGTAATTTTTATATCGGTGACTTGATGTAACTTGGTACGGCTTGCCGGAAAGATGGCAAGTGGTATGTGAGAGATGCTCGAGCACATATGTATGCCAGCAGTTCATAAAATGTCAAAGCTGGAAAGCCTCAGCAGGACATCTGGTCCATCCCCTTCGTTTCAAAGGCGAGGAGTCGCAGGTCAGCTAGCTGTGTGTGACACGGGATCGGCAGCCGTGAGAGACAGTGTGTGAACGCCGCCCTCTGACAACCTCCTCGCTCCGATTCTGTTGGTCGCCTCTAAATGCCAATGTGCCTTCTTAGGCTGTGACGTTGGTGGGACTGCTCTGGTGATGCAGCCCAGTGACCGCTGCAGGGATGGAGAAATCGTTCTCAGGATGGTTAAGCATGTATATAAGCACCAATTAGCAAAGTTTCTCCTAATGTTTTCTTTCTTTTTTTTCTTTTTCTTCATGTAGAGGATCCGTTCATCAAACTTAAACTGCTCCAGCTCTTGTAGGCTGTCTCCTACCTAATGGACAGGGCTGGCGTGCCCACAGGAGGGAGCCTCTGCCATCCCCAGCTGTGGCTGGAACATGACCTTTGTGGCTGAAGGGAAGTTAAGAGGCCTTAAAGTCTAGATACAGAGGCTCATTTTTTAAATGTGGAATAAGAAGCCACAGAGCGGGACAGTATGGAAGCACAGCTCAGGGGCCTGCTGGACTAGTAGGGACTAGATGCCCCCACCCTCGTGCTCCCTTCTGACTTAAGTTATTTGTGGGAACCACTGTGATGTATCGAGAGATGGGAGTAGAGTTCAGCTTTCTTCCTTCCTCCCTCCTGCTCCTCTAAATTCTAACTTGGGTTTTCATATACACACAAGAAGTCATCAAATCAAACAAAATTCAGAATCTAGCCCTAACCGGTTTGGCTCAGTGGATAGGGCATCGACCTGTGGACTCAAGGGTCCCGGGTTCGATTCCGGTCAAGGGCATGTACCTTGGTTGCGGGCACATCCCCAGTGGGGAGTGTGCAGGAGGCAGCTGGTCAATGTTTCTAACTCTCTATCCCTCTCCCTTCCTCTCTGTAAAAAATCAATAAAATATATTTTTAAAAAAATTCAGAATCTATACTAATAGAAGGATAATATGCTAATTAGACTGGACATCTTCCAGACGTCCTTCCTGACAAAGCCAGGCGCTTGGCCAGCCTACAAACTGCCCCTGGCCCTTTGCCCAGGATGGCCCCCGCCCCCCTGGGGGGACCTCCATCCCGATTGGGGGCGTGGCCAGCCTGCAAACTGCAGCGGCCCCTCACCCAGGCTGCCCCCACCCCCAGCAGGGACCTCCATCCCAGTGGGGACGTGGCCGGCCTGCAAACCACCTCGTCCCAGCAGGACCCCCTGCCCCCCAATCAGGGGTGGGACTGGCCTGCAAACCCCGGCAGCCCCACCCTCCAGTGGGCTCCCCCCACCCTGATCTGGAACTCCTTCAGGGCAGGCCAGCCAGCCCCTCACTCATGCACCAGGCTTCTATCCTATATAATAAAAGGGCAATATGCAAATTGACCCTAATGGCAAAACGACCAGAATGACCACTGGACCAGTCACTATGAGGCTCACTGACCACCTCTTGGTCCCTTTCCCTGGCCGGCAGGCTCCCACCACCTGATGGCCACCTGCTGCGGGGCTGGGGCCAGCGATTGGGCGGGAACAGCCGACCTCTCGGTCCCTTTCCCCCAGCCGTCAAGCACCGATCACCCGATGGCGAACGGGGAACTAGAGGTCGGGGGGCGATGGGGGGAGGGGCTGGCTGCGAACAGCTGGGGAAGATGGCCCTGATCGCACGCCAGGCCTAGGTATCATACCCACGCACGAATTTTGTGCACCGGGCCTCTAGTAAGTTATAAAGAGAAAAGGCTCCTGGATAAGATTTTGTTCAATGTGAAAGATATAATTTTGCAATTAAAATTACAGTGTAGTCTTTCCATATGCTGAATACAACAAAAGTGAATTTAGTAGAGAAAAGATTTAATTTTTTAAAAATATATTTTATTGATTTTTTACAGAAAGGAAGGGAGAGGGATAGAGAGTTAGAAACATCGATGAGAGAGAAACATCGATCAGCTGCCTCCTGCACACCTCCTACTGGGGATGTGCCCGCAACCAAGGTACATGCCCTTGACCAGAATCGAACCTAGGACCCTTCAGTCTGCAGGCCGACGCTCTATCCACTGAGCCAAACCGGTTAGGGCAAGATTTAATATTTTAATATAGACTTCAGAGGAACAAGGTTAAGAGATCCATATTTTGATGAGAGATAAGAACAGTTTTAGTGGTTATGTAGAATATATATTTAGGATTTTCATTTCTATGTGCAGACACCTCATATTTGAGACATCCAAAAGGGTTGCAAACTATAACATTTAAGTAGTTCCTGAAAACAATTTAATTATGTGCTCTAAAATATTCTGACACGAATCAAAATAAAAATTTAAACAGTGCCTATGTTTAACAATATTATAATGTACACTTAAAGTTTTGTCAAGAGGGAGATCTTAAGTGTTATTAGTAAGAGAAATAAATAAACAGGGTAGTTCACACTTGTTAGACTGTTTATCATAAAAAAAATAGCAAGAGATAATAAATGCTGTCTAGTATGTGGATAAAAGGGAACCCTGAGACACTGTTGGTGGGAATGTAAATTGGTATAGCCACTATGGAAAAGAGTGTGAAGGTTCAAGAAATTATAAAAGGGAAAACATATGAGTCAACACTTCCACTTCAGGATCTCTATCCAAAGGAAAAGAAATAATTACCTTGAAAAGATAGCTATACTTCACTGTTTACCGCAGCGTGATTCACAATAGCCAAGGCACACAGACAACCTAAATGTCTGTCAACAGATGAATAGATAAGGAAAGTGTGGTGTATATATATTAATAGAATATTATTCAACTCAAAAAAAGGAAGAAAATTCTGTCATTTGCAATAAAATGGATAAACCTGGAGGGCATTACACTAAGTGAAATAAAGCAGATGGAGAAAAATAAATATCTCATGGTATCATTTAAATGTGAAATTTAAAAAAAAAAAAGTCGAACTCATAGAAACAGAATAGAGTAGAAAGTGGTTACCAGTGGTTGTAGGGCAGGATAAATAGGAAGAAGTTGGTAAAGAGTACAAACTTTCAGTTACAAAATGAATAAAATCTGAGAATATCCTATATAATAAAGAGGTAATATACAAATTAACCCTCACGCCCTCACAAGATGGCTGCCTACGACCAGGCCGGCAGAGGGGTTAGTGAGGGACAACCAAACAACTGAACAGCAGGCTGCGTGGGGCAGCCAGGCCAGCAGGGGGCCTAAACCGGCAGTTGGACATCCCCTGAAGGGTCCTGGATTGGAGAGGGTGCAGACTGGGCTGAGGGGACCACCCCTGTGCATGAATTTCATGCACTGGGCCTCTAGTATGGTTATAAAATTTAATGCAAATGTGAAAATGATCTTTGAAGACTAGATGCATAATGCAATTAATAGTAGTAATATTTAACTAAAATCTAATTTATGTGTTAGATATACAAGTATGTGTTTTTAGATATGTACATATTTATACACTAAAAAATCTATATCAAACACTCCTGGGTTTGAATCTTAGTTTTATCATTTAGTTTTGTGGGATCTTGGGTGAGTATCTTTACAGTATCCACATACATATGCTCACACACCTACACACCCATATAACACACATGTAATCCTATCTAATAAAAGAGAAACATGGTAATTAGCTGTACCTCCGCTACCCTTCCCATTGGCTAATCAGAGCGATATGCAAATTAACTGCCAGCCAAGATGGCGGCCAGCAGCCAGGCAGCTTCAAGCGAACATGAGGCTTGCTTGCTTCAGTGACGGAGGACTCCAACGTTCCCCGCCTGTGGCTGCTGGCCTCTGAGCTTGCAGTTTGAAACATTGTAACAAATATAGAAGCTAAACAAAACCCCAGAAACCTGCTTTCAGCCAGCCAGGATCTCAGAGCTGGAGTTGAAACAGTGTATCGATTATAGAACTCAAACAAACCAGATACCTGCTTTCAGTAGCTGAGGCCTAAGAGCTGGAGCCAAGCCTCAGAGCTAAAGCTGGCCCAGAATAAAAAAAAGAAAAGAAAAAAAGGAGCGGTTGGGAGCTTCAGTCACCCCCCCCCCCCAGCCTGAAAACAGCCCTCAGCTCCTCACCCAGACTGGCCAGGCACCCCAGTGGGGACCCCCACCCTGAAGGGGATGTGACCAGCTGCAAACAGCCATCATCCCCTCATCCAGGCTGGCCAGGCACCCCAGTGGGGACCCCTACCCTGATCCAGGACACCCTTCAGGGCAAACCAGCCGGCCCCCACTCATGCACCAGGCCTCTATCCTATATAGTAAAAGGGTAATATGCCTCCCAGCACCAGGATCAGCGGAGCCGAAAGGCCTCCCGGCACAGGGATCAGCGTGACAGGAAAAGGCGCCCCAAGACCCTGATCAGCCCTGCTCTGTGCGTGACAGGGGGTGGCGCCGCAACCTTCCCATCGACCCTGCCTTGAGTGTAATAGGGGGTGGTGCCCCAACCCCCCAATTGGCCCTACCCTGAGCGTGACTGAGGGTGGCATCGCAACCTCCCGATCCACCCTGCTCTGTGCATGACAGGGGGCGTTGCCCCAACTCCCCAATCGGCCCTGCTCTGAGCCCGACCAGGGGCTGCACCTAGGGATTGGGCATGCCCTCTGCCACCCGGGAGCAGGCCTAAGCCAGCAGGTCGTTATCTCCCGAGGGGTCCCAGACTGCGAGAGGGCACAGGCCGGGCTGAGGGACCTCCCCCTCCCCCCCCCCCCCAGTGCACAAATTTTTGTGCACCGGGCCTCTAGTAGTATATATTTCAACAAAATGTTCAAAACAACTCTTTAGTTAAAAGAATTATTTGAATTTTTTATTTTCTCAATACATTTTATGTCTTACTCAAATTGGTAAAGTAAGCATGTATCACTTTAGTAATCATAAAATATCACTGTAAGAAAAGAGATACTAAAAATAAAGCTATAATTCTAGCTAAGTATCTTTTCCTTCTGCATGCCTGAGTTGAATTTTAGTTGAACCTGTATCGGTAAGCTGATTAATCACACATGCCATTCTATCCATCTTGGAATGTCAATATAATATGTTGGTGTGGTTTTATATTTAATTGTCACCAAATCAATTGTTCAATTAATTTTTAGGTCAACAAACTCCTAGGAACTACCAAACCAGAATAGAACGGAGAAATACATGTTCATTATTCTGACATCAGAAACTGGAAAATGCTATGATTGATCTTTCTCATTGAAAAAGAGGAACACAGACCCACATTTCAAACGCATTGTATTTCAGGGTCCTCGCTGATCAATTACCAATATGTTCTCTTCTGAGAAGCATGAAAACCTTAGAACACGACTCACAAAATGTGTTTGTGACATTCTCTCAATACTTCTGAAAAATGGCGAAATTGTCAATCAGCAACTAAAATATCTTCAAAGACACCCTGACAAGAAGAGCACCATATTTTCAAACCTGAACCAGATGTGCGAGTACTGGAGGCTCAGTTCCCTGAGGCCCCTTTGGAACTGGGAAGGATTACCCAGATGTTGCTACTTGGAAGGCCTTCAACAACCTGCCTACTTTGTCTAACATAATAGGACAGTGACCGGGCTCCTGAGTTCAGAGGTAGAGTACAACGCAGCAAAAAACACGCAATCGCACAGCATGGCAGCGGCCCATGGCCCCTTCCCTCACCTTGGTAATAAACTGAATCGTCTGACTAAAGATTGAACTTTTGTCTTCCATTTATTTCAGTCATGCTTCAAGGACATATGGTTAGTCAAACGGACAGACGTTAACCTCAACATTTCCAGCCCCCAGAAACATTTAAGTCTGTTTCATCTGATTTAACATCGGCACATATGTGCCTTCCAAATCTTTGTTAAAGACCACCAATCTTAATGTTCAGAAAAGGCCACCGCTGAATCTGATGAATTTCAAACATGGAAGGGTGAAAACCAAGAATTTCACAAGATTGCTTGGGTTAAAAAAAAATGTTTTATTAGTCAGGACTGCCAAATGGGTAATGTATCAAAGATAATGCTACTACAAAGAGGAAAGTGCTTTTCTTTCCTAACACATGGCTTGCAGCTGAGTCCTGCGCTCCGCTCTGAGCCTTGTTTCATGTGGTGCCCTGTTCTCTTCCTTGGCCCAAAGCCCAAGCATCTCTGATGATTCCTTCCCTATCTCCCCAGACGTTAGACTCAGACATTGAAACGTTAAACCAAACACAGAGTAAAGGATTAACATGCAATCGAATCTCCATGTACTCAAAAGTTCAAATGACATGTTTGCCCAAAGGAAAAAGTAAAACAAAAGTCTTTTTTTTTTTCCTACTTGGAAAAGCTGCACATGTATTTTTCTATAAATATTCCTTCCTGCTAATTTCAAAAAGTGAGTGAGGTGAGAAAGGAAATACAAAAAAAAAAAAGGAAGAGGACAATTTTTGACAATTGGCAGGACAAAATGTAAAATCTCAAAAATGGTGTTGATGACTAGAGGAAGGAATGTCACCTCTAAAGGAAGAGTGGGGAGCGTTCACAGACATTTGAAAGGTACATATGCATTAATGCTAATTCCCTTGAGAAAGATGTAACTGTTTCTGAAGCATAAAAAGGTGAACATCGCGCCTCTGTGTCCTGCTCACCATGTGTCCGTGACTTATGACTGAAATGATTGCTTCAGTGCTTCCTCCACTCGGAATGAAAGGAACCGTAGAGAGAAACAAAGAGCACATTTGCTTTCGTGAGGCTTTAAGATCCCTTAGCAAGCCTGACCCGAGCGTTGATGACTTCAAAGCTTGTATTTTTGCTAGTTTCTTCTCAATGTTCATGACTCCACTCGGTTACTGAGGAGACTGACCTGACCATTTCAGACCCGAATGTTCTCAGGCCGTATGATGCTTTGAGGAACGAATGAGATGACACAAACATGTGCACGGAAATGTCATGAATTCACCACCCCTATCTCCTTAACAGACCCTTTCAGCTCCTCCAGACCCTCCCCTGGGCCATCACCACTCCAGTTGTTTATGGGAGGTCTTACAAGTTCATGAACAAGACTGCTCAGGGGGTCGCTGTGGCACTTTATGACAGTCTCCCCTGCTTCATGAAAAACAGCAGGCTCTCCATACTCCTGTGGGCACAGGAGACGCTCTGCCTGTGAAAACCACTAATCTGCCGGCACCTACAGGCACAAACCTACTCCTCCCACCCCTATGGCCCCCCTCTCTCTCCCTCCTGCCCTAAGCACAGAAACATTTTGCCTTGGGCTCTCCCTAGTCCCTAATATGTCACGGTGCACATTGAGCCAAGTGTCCTACTCACCTTCTCTTCATCTCATTGGTGAGGGAGAGAGTCCTACCCCAGGGTGAGGGAGATGGCGGAATAGCCAACAATGGACAGAGGAGATTGAAAGCAATCGAATGGTCACATACACTCACAGCCTGAAGGAAACACCCCATGCCACACAAGGCCCCGTGGGGCTTGCAACTGGGAACAGAGTAAACAGCAGGGGCTGGGAGGGGCGGGCTTTGTAGTTTCAAGGCTACAGAGTGTCCCCTGGCTCTATGGGAGCATGTGATTGGCATGTTGGGGTAATTCCATAAGCCAACAGGGAACTGGAACCTACTACTCAGGGATAAGCAGGAAGTACACCCGGTCCCTTTGGCAAGGAGGGCTGTTTGCTAGGGTACTTATTCTCTGGAGCAGAGTGGGGAGGAAACTTGCAGTTAGGCCAGGTGAGGTAGCCAATTTTACCAGGTGTCCAGGCAGGACATAATGTTAGTCTTAATTTTAGGTCTTACACCATTCCACGTTAAATGCATGAAACACCTCATTTTGTATGTGTATATACCCAGGTAAGCGAATCAACAATCCTTTGCAATTTATCTGTTTAGCCTCCCCAATGCCTTCATGTACAATCACAGTATGTGTCAGTTATATACATTGGAGAGGAAAACACTACAAAATTAATTATCAACAAGTCTTCTGTCAGATGTGCTATATTCTTGGGAAGAAAAGCACTACCATTAGCATGATTTTACATATCATAGATCCCATAGCCAATATAGTGACTCGAGGTAAGTATTGTGTCTGGCTACTGTGTCTCCACTGAGCAGCCTGGACACCTCTCTCATCCTATAATCCTATTGCTGGCTTATGCTCCTTCAGGATGAAGCTGTGTCATATTTGTCATGGTGCCTCCAGAACTGAGTCTAATGTCTCACAGAATACAGGCAATGATACCAACCAGTTAGTGAGAATTTACCACCCACCAATGTCCTAAGCAATATGTACACATCATCCGATTTAATTGTCACAGTCATCTCCTGAGGTCAGTCCTATCATTTTAGTTTACTAGATTGGGGGTCGGCCAAGTTTTCCTGTGAAGAGCCAGACGGTAAATATTCTGAACTTTGTGGGCTGTGCCGTGTGTGTTGAGGTAGTTACTTTGCTATTGTGGTGTAAAAGCAGCCAGAAAAAAATATGTAAATAAGTGGGCATGGCCCCATTCCAATAAAAGTTCATTAACACAAACAGGGAGCAGGCTGAATTTGGCCCAGGGGCTGTCGATTGCCAACATCTGTTTTTGATGACACTAATGCTTGGCTTAATTGAGCAATTTGCTCCCAGTCACACAGTTCACAAGAGGCAGAGCAAGATTTTTAAACCCAAATGTGTCTGATACCCAAACTCCTATTCTGTACCACACCTCACTACTGTACTAGGCCATGGGGCTCCGTACATATGTGTTGAATAAATTAAAATGTCTATTTTTATATTCATTTTGCCAGAGCAAAAATGGAGTCAGGTTACATAGTCAGGGCTTCTGACTCCTATTCTAAACTGAGTTTAAAATGTAATGAAAATCAGCCCTGGCCGGTGTGGCTTTAGTTGGTTGAATGTCGTCCCATACACCGAAAGGTTGGGGGTTCAATTGCCGGTAGAAGCACATGGCTAGGCTGAGGGTTCCATCCCAGGTCAAAGCATGGGTGGGAAGCAGCCCATTGATGTTTCTCTCTCACAGCATGTTTTTCTCTCTCTATCTCTCTGTCCCTTCTATGTCTAAAGTCAATGGACATGTTCGCAGGTGAGGAGAAAAAAATTAAAAACTCATTATACAATTTTTAAAAAATATGTAATGAAGAATCAATCAGTCAGGGACCAGTATCCCTCTGTCTACCGGTTGAGTGGTATATTAAGGCCATGTCCAGTAGGAATGGCCAGTTGTTAACGGAAGAGAAACAGACTTCAAATATGGGCTCTATTTTCCATTATTTGGATTTTCATCTATAGCGGCCTCATTTAATTCACTTCCATTTCCTTCAGGCTTTGCCTAAACCTATTCACATCCCCATATGTCAGAAGAAATTCAAATACCACAGCAACTAGCTCTTTTAATCTCTCACACTAGTTATATAATACTAACAATGTTTTTACACACTCTGTTGAAAAAAATTGCTTCCTAACTGGGAAGCAATTTTTAACCCAAAATAGAAAGGATAAAGAATAAAAAATTGCTGACACCACTTTAATTGACTGTGTCTAGAATAATGAATTTCTAAGAAAGTTCAAGTATTTTTTTTTCATAATCTGGAGGAATAGTGTTGTTACTTATAACTCAGAGATGGTTGGTATTAAAAAACAAAACAAAACATGAGGCATCCAGAAAATGTAATTAATTTAATGAGATAAGCCTTAGAAATTATCAAGTATTCCCAGGAGCAGCTATGAGAAACTTAGAGAGAACATGAGCTGCCTTGAAACTGCTTTCTTTGCTCACAACCAAAATTATTTTAAGGTAGTTGAGCTGCTGCTGGTATTAAAAGGTGTCTGAAGTATTATTACCATTCACGGCCGACTCTACCTTTAAATAAGGTCATAGAAATTTCGAGTCAATACACAAGCCAGCATCGGCCTCCGGAGGCTGCCATGTTTCTCGCTAATAAAAAAGCTCACAGTAATGAATTATGGGGGGAAGGTTGCCGCTACCCCTACCAGGAATGAGGTGTCCAGATTCCAAATCAAGTGTTGCCGAGAGGAAGTTCAGGGGTTCCACCTCCAAAAGCTTGGCTCACCGTGTGCTCTTTTCGCCAGAAACAAGCAACACGCTTGACCGCAGTGGGAGGAGAATGAGGAGGGGAGGAGTTGTAATTTCACAATGAGCATGAAAAGCCATCCCAGGAAGACAGAACAATTGGGTGGCCAGAACCATGCCCAGGGCCAGAGTGGTGGGTTTGGGCCAGGGGCTCTGGGTGACCATGAATCTACCTTTGAATATCTACATGGTATTGGCAAAATAAACCAGGTGATACACTTAATTTGGTGATCAATGCTAGATTCTGTGGTGGGCTTTCTGGGTTGAATTCCAGTTTTGTCACTTACTACCTCTATAACCTGGGGCAAGTGTTCCACCGTTTCTTTTTCTCGGTTTCCTTAACTGTAAAGTAGGGAAGGTAATATCTACCGCATGGAGGTTGGTTTTTGTTTTTATTTTGGTTTTTAACCATAAGTAAATAACAGTGCCTGGCACAAGTGAGCACTAAAAAAAAATGTTGGACTTATTATCAAAGAAGAATGGAGTTCGACTGATTCTATAACTATTGAACTGGAGACAGATTAAAAGCAGAGCGGAGTCAGATTTAGCGAGTTCAAAAGGCTTATTATCCACTTGTTTCAGAGCGGGAAGGAACATGCCATGTGCTGAGTGCTGATTTTGCCTCAGGTACTGTGGGGCACGGGTACGGTGTCTTGGCCAGGTTCAAGCCTCGGACTAATGAAAGGACAGGGTCCTCTCATTGCCACGAGCAAGTCCCAGCTGGAGGGCAGGGCCCTCCCAGCACAATCATAGCCAACGGCTGTGGTTATAAGCTTGAACCTATGGTCCGAACACGTAGCCCCACGTGCCTTGTGATAGAGTTCGGGTGCATGTAGTTGAGTAGGATTGAAACTCACGAGAATGCTGTAAACAACGTGATCACGCCCCTACTTTGCCTCGTGGCATCTGCTATAAAATAAAGACACGGCTTGTGGGCGCTGTCGTTGTCTCCTCATCAGGGAGGCAGCGTCCCACCGAGACCCAGCTTTCATTCTCTTGTCTGTCTTTCCTTAATCCTTTCACCCCCCCACTGGGGATCACCCTTGGTCATGCTGGCGTGGCACAAGGTACCAAATATTATTACCTTTAGTTTTCTTAAAAGCCCAGTGGGATGGTATTGTCATCCCCATGTTATAGGTTAGGAAACCAAGGCACACACGTTAAGTGAGCGGCCAGTGGCCTCATGGATACAAATATGGCAGATCAGAGATTTGCATTCGACTTGCTTCACTCTAAAACATGCATGGGGCCACGGAGTTTGAGCCCTGTGGTGTGAGAAAGCAGGTGTGGGTTAGGCTAAGTAGATATCGTCAAGGCTACCAGGGCCATATCTGATCAACCCTCCTAATTCCCCACAAGTAATCAGACATTAATGATTGGTCAGCCAACACTTCAAAACCTATGGGACGGCATGCAGTTCTCTCACACCCAAAGCAAGTAGACCTTTCCCTCTAGCGCCTCAGGGTTTTTATTGGATATCTCTCTCTCTCTCTCTCTCTCTCTCTCTCTCTCTCTCTCTCTCTCTCTTCTGCTAAAGAACTATCACCATCATGTCCCCACATCCTCATATCAGTCTTTGTTCTTGCCTGAGCCTGTGTGGTTACAGGATTTATTCCCTGTCTAGGTCACCATAAATAACAAGGTTTCTCAAAAGGATTAGTGGACAAATTAGAATTTACCGATGATTTCACAGGAGAGATGAAAGAGAAGATTCATGTGGGAAAAACCTCAGCAAACTGCTTCAAATCATCCTTCCACAATTTTTTTCCTCCTATGCTGGAAACGGGGGTCCTTGGTTGTCCATTTCTTACCTCATGGTCACACTCACATTTGTGGGTCTGCTTCTCCCTGCAAAGGTCCTTTGAGTTCTCCTGCTTTTCTGAAACAATGCCACCCAGAGGACTCCTTCCTCAGGCTGACACATTTACATCCAACCCGAAGCAAACTGCAGCCCTTTGATGACCAGGACCTACGTTTCTTAGAAAGCAGTCAAGTCCCGGAAGCAGGAAGTGTATTGGCCAGTCACAACGTTTACAGGTAGCACCTCTGTGTGCCAAAAAGGAATAGCACTCAACAGGAAGCTGGTTTCCCTGTTGGAATAAACAACCATTGACCCCATGACGCCAGGCTGCGGGAGTTAGAAAAAGAAGACTGGCCCTAGCCGGTTTGGCTCAGTGGATGGAACATTGGCCTGCAGACTGAAGGGTCCCAAGTTCGATTCCAGTGAAGGGCACATGCCCGGGTTGCGGGCTCGGTCCTCTGTAGGGGGCGTGCAGGAGGCAGCCAATCGGTGATTCTTTCTCCTCATTGATATTTCTATCTCTCTCTCCCTCTCTGAAATCAATAAAAATATTTTAGAAAAAAAAAAAAGAAGGCTGAACAGTATTCTAAGGGAGAGTGCTTGTCAGAAAGAACTTCCAGAAGGAGGGATGTATCAGCTGAAAACTAAATAACAGGATTGTAATGCTGTCCCTTAAATAAAAAAAATCTCAATTTACAGGCCTTTCTCTTTACGTCTCACATGTTATTAAATAAAAATAGCTGCAGGGTTTTATTCATTTTCACATGTATATATAAATATGCATATAGTCATGTCTACCTGGTACTATAATCACTTTATATTGCACTTGTCTCTCTCCTTTTATTGGATAGAAACTCCTGAGAGTGGCTATTTCTGATTCAGTTCTGATTCATCCTATTACCTAGAACAATGGCTGAAACACCAGGGATAACGAATGCTGGTTGAATATGTGTGAGAGAACGAAAGTGAGATAGAGTTCAGATCAACTGTAAACTAGGTTCACCTTTTCTTATTAGGCAGATAGCACAACCAGCCTAAAACAGCACGGCTGTAAGTTATTCTATATATCGCTCAGGAGCACTCCAGAGCCACGAAAGATTTTCGTTCTGATGGCTCAATAGTAGTCGCTTAGATTCCCAGGTGGCAGGAGAGCAAAACGAGAGAAGTGACCTAACTCCCTCTCCACTGATTATCTCTCCAGAAGCATGGCGGCTCCCTGGGAGGGCAGGTGGCACAGACATTCTGCTGCTCAGCAAGAGGTGTTGTCTTGATGCTCAAGACCTCTGTGATGCTGGCAGGTGTGGCGGAAGTGGAGCCGACTTCTCCTGCACAGGCTCAACTGATTACACTCGAGTCCCCATGGTACCCAGTGCCAGGGGGCCCCGGGATCGGCTGCAGCCAACATTCTCATTTATAGGTTTCTCTTTCTGTGATGCCGACATTTTTAAGCCTGAGCTGGAAAGCAATTATGGTGACAGCCTTCAGAGAAGGGACTCATATTATTAAATAACTATAGTAGCTTGTGTTTGGAGAGTCTTTCTGAGCACTTAGCAAGTTCTCTCATTACATCTTCTCTCTGTTCCTTTCCCATAAAAAAGCAAAAGTGATTTCCACTCATGTTTTGGCTAAAGAAACAAAAGCACATGACGACCAAATGTGCTTCTGACTAAGATTAAAAACCTAGGTGTTCTGTTTTCTACTTGGAGATGTTCACTCTAAGACTCAGAAATACAAGGAGACTTTGAAAGCACAATGATTTCATTTTTTTTAAAGACATCTAATCTAATAATAGAGAAACATGGTAATTAACCGTAACTTCGCTACCCTTCCCATTGGCTAATCAGGGTGATATGCAAATTAACTGCCAGCCAGGATGACGGTTAACCACCAACAAAGATGGCGGTTAATTTGCATACGTAGCCGCAATGCTGGGAGGCGAAAGGGGAAGGAGGGAAGAAGCCGCCTGCCGCTGACTGCGATCGGAAACCCAGGTGGCAGCCAAGAGCCAAAGAACCCAGCTGCCTTTGCTCAGAGAAGCCAGGTCGCCTTTGCTGGCTTCTGTGATAGGAGAACCTGGCCGCCTTTGCCGGCCCTGGGCCAGTAATCGGAGAAGCCGGGTGGGGCAGGGAAGAGGTGGATGTCTGCCTCTTCCCTGCCCTGCCTGGCTTCTCAGATCACTGATCACCAGTAATGGGAGAACACCCAGAGGCGGGGCCAGAGGCCGGGCTGCATAGCTGCCTGGGGACACCATCCGGACCCCAGGGGCGACGCAGCCAGGCCCCAGCAGGAGACCCAGAAGGTGACCCAGGCGCCAGGGCTGCTTTGCTGCTGGGGCATGCGATCTGGTGCCTGGGCTGAGGAGACCCAGAAGGAGACCCAGGGGCCTCCCGAGAGGAGAGTCTCTGTGGTCAGATGGCGCGGTGTCGGGACAGGAATAAAGACCCAAGGTGACTCAGATGCCTGGCTGCAGGGTTAGACCAGCCAGCAGGGCCTTTCAGTTGGGACTCGGGGTGGGGGTGGGGCGAGGGAGGCTGCCTGTCACTGTGTGTGTCCAAGAACGTACATGCCCTTGACCGGAATTGCACCTGGGACCCTTGAGTCTGCAGGCCAACGCTCTATCCACTGAGCCAAACCAGTTAGGGCTATCATCGGTATTTAAATAGGGATTGCATTGACTCTAAAGACTGCCTTGTCCCTTTAGTTTTTCTTCAAAGCATCTGTCAAACATGAATCAATTCACTTCCCCTTTTCTTCTCATTCATTTTCATTGTCAAGTTATCTTTAGTTATTTATCAATTTTGCCTGATCAAGCCAGCTTCACTAGCATAGCTAAGCTTTAAAAGAGAGCAGGAATAGATGTCAAAAAAAAAGAATTTATTTTCTCTATTTTGTCACATGCCAGGCAGAGAATGGCACCATTCTGTTTGTCTTCTCCTTTTATTGGTGAGTAGTGTAAAAGGGTTTACACAGCATCTGCTTTTTAAAGACCTGCAGGCATTGCCCAAGTGTGTCCGGGTGTCATTAGCACAGCCAAATAACTGTAGAACCAAAATGAAGCACATTCTCCAGGATTTCCAAATCTAGTGTTGTTTTGCCTTGGAAAGCACAAACGAACAGTAGCATTCACTGGAAAAGAGATCTAGTCTTCTTCTGATTCTATCTGCAGGAGATTTTTTCCCCATAAAAATTTATTGCCATTTTAATGACATAGCCATGAATTTAAAAATGCAAATTAAACCACTTAACTATGCCCTTGACATTGAGAAAGTATTGCAGTTGTCACCTTTTGGGGCTCACTCAACGTAAATCTCTTTTCTCACAGGTCTGGACGCTAGAAGTCCAAGATCAAGTCACCTTTGGGATGGGTTTCTCATGAGACCACTATTCCTGGCTTAGATGGCATCTCTTTCCTGTGCCCTTATGTGTGCACTTACAGAAAGAGAGATCTCTACCATAACTTCCTCTTTTTTAGTAAAGTAGTTGGCATACAGTATTGTATTTGTTTCAGTTGTATGTCATAGTGATTCGATATCACTAAGTCTAGTAACCATCTGTCACCGTGCTAAGATATCGCACTGTTGTTGACTATATTCGCCTTTCTTATCCATCCCTCTACCCACTCCCCTCTGGTAACTACCAGTTTGTTCTTTGTTTCTATGAGTCTGGTTTCTGTTGTTTGTTTGTTCATTTATTTTTTATTTTTTTAAATTTCACATAGAAGTGAAATCATGTGGTATTTGTCTTTCTTTGTCTAATTTATTTCCCTTAGCATAATACTATATATATATATATATATATATATATATATATATATATTCTTTATGCATTCATCTATTAATGGCCACTTCGGTTGCTTCCATGCATTGGTTATTATAAATTGCTTAGATATACACATGGGTGCATATATTTTTTTAAATAAGTGTTATCATTTTCTTTAGATAAATACCCAGAAATAGAATTATTAGGTCATATAGTGGTTCTATTTGTATGCTTTAGAGACATCTCCATACAGTTTCCATAGTAGGTGCACCATTTTGCAGTCACACCAACAGTGCGCGAGGGTCCCCTTTTCTCCACATCCTCACTAACTCTTGCTTTTTGTTGACTTTGTGATGGTAGAAATTCTGACAGGTGTGAGGTGGTGTCTCACTGTGGTTTTGACTTGCATTTTCCTGATGATTAGTGATGTTGAGCATCTTTCAACATGACTATTGACCACCTGTATCTCTCCCTGTTGCTTTAATTGTCTGGTGGCTAAGCTGGATCTGTGTGTGCAGGCCATGTCACTCCACTGGTTCTGCACTTTCTCTGGGTGGGGCAGAGCTGTGTGTGGGTATCCCACACAACTGCCTACTAGTTCCCCACTTTCTCTGGGCAGCGGAGCCTGTGTGTTTACACAGCCCAGCAGGTGCATGCAGTAGCGCCTTACGGTACCTGCTGTATCCATTTCTGGATGGAGGGGCCCTGTGTGCCCTCTGGTGCCCTCCTGTTCTTGTGGAGCTGGCTGTGGAAGGTGTGGTTGAAGACGCACTACCATGTCCCTGCAGGTCATCCACAGCACCTGATAGCACTCCTGCCTTCTAGCCAAGAACAGAGGAAATGCAGACAATGGCCCTTACCAGTTTCTCAGCTCCTGGAGAGTTTCAGCTACACCCCAACTTTCTCTATGTGGTCTCTCTGTTGTTTGTTGTGCAGAAGCTGTTCAATTGACCCTCAGTTGTCTTTCAAGAAGGAATGTCTCTAAATATAGGGAAACACTGGGCATGTTCTTGGTAGGAGGCAGGCTCAGTGTCCGTTTACACCGCCATCTCGGGCCTGCCTCCCCAGCCCTCTTTCTAAATGAGTATTTAAGCGCAGTGCTGGAGCAATGGAAAGAGAACTTCTCAATACCCCAGCAGAGACACACTTGCAATGGAAAGAGAATTCATCTAGCGTTAAACCTTAATTTGGGAATTGAAAATTCTCTATCACATGTTTTTCCCCCTGTCTTGTAATCCCATAAGAGCTTTTGATTATGCTCTTGTTTTTTTACTACAAGTGCATATAGCAAATTATTAGTTGACATGGAAGAAAATGAAGAAAATTTATAATAAACCACTCTTTAAAAAATCATTTTCTGAGTGTAATGCTGCTTACGGCCTAATTATATATATGACTTGATAGGTCCATTTTTGGGTATTTATCTAAAGAAAACGATAACACTTATTTGAAAAGATCTATGCACCCATGAGCAATCTTTCAGAGGATGAGGGTAGAGTAGGGAGTAGAATTCTTGCTTTTGTAAGTTCTAAGATTCCACTTACCTTTTAGTTTTTCTCTAACTCCAGCAGGAAACACGTCAGTAACACTCCCCAGTCTCCTGTAATAACACCTGAGATAAATAGAAAAGAATGAAGCACAGCTGTAAATGTTCCGCAAGGTCACGTTTTTCAATTTGAATAGTATTAGAAAAGAAATCAAATATAAGTGGGATCAGTGTGTATAAGGGTGCTCAGTATTTCCTTTACTATTGTCTTTCCACTGCTTCTTTCTAATAGCAGCCTGGTAAGTTAATCAAGTGTTCAGACTTTATTTTTTGAATTTGATGTCATAATACACACAAAAATCCTAAGGAACGAGGGCAAAAGAAAATCTAAGCCAGACGGACTTGTGAATGACTTTAAATTCCAAAAGAGAGATTGTTTCAACACCATGGTGATCTGAAAATATTTTATTTATTCTAAAAGCCATGGAAGCATCTTCCTCATGAACATGCACTTTTCCAACAGAGACATGTGTTCAAGATCTGTAGGTGAATCTGAGAGAAAACAGTTATTATTGAAGGCCAACTCTAAATTTCATCAGTTATTTGGGAACTTTTTTTTAAATATAAAAAGTGGAAAGGTCCAGCTGGGGTGGCTCAGTGGTTGAGCATTGTTCCATGCACCAAAAGGTTGCTGATTCGATTCTCACTCAGGACACATACCTGGATTTTGGGTTTGATACCCAGTTGGGTAGCATTCAGAAGACAACCAATCAATGTTTCTCTCTCACACTGATGTTTCTCTCTCTCTCTCTCCCTTCTCTCTCTCTCTCTCTCTCTCCCTTCTCTCTCTCTTCTCTCTCTCTTCTCTCTCTCTCTCTCTTCCTTCTCTCTCTCCCTTCTCTCTCTCTCTCTCTCTCTCTCTCTCTCTCTCTCTCTCTCTCAGCATGTCCTCAGGTGAGGATTAAAAGAAAATAGTGGACAGAGGTTGGGACACACTTTACAGTTTACTGGTTCTGTGTTGTTAGTCAAATCCTTTTATCTACTCTGAAATTCTATCACTCGAATACTTGTGTCAGTGATCAAGTACTGAGAAACCAATCACCCCAACCATTAATGTTGATCAGAAATTGGCCATTTAGATAGGGCCCAACAGAGACAGCTTATTTCTTATCCTTGAAACATCAACTGGGGTGAGAGAAAGGTTGGGGGTAACTTGTCAGCTGGAGGGTGAAATCACCTGGAGGCCGGCCACTCAAGTCCGATGGTCACTAGCCAATGGCTCAGATATCAGCTTGGAATGTAGAGTGTGCTGTGCTTCTCCTCCACATGAGCTACTCCTCGTGGTGCTTGAGCTTCCTTGTGTCATGGAGGCTGCGTTCCAAGAGTCAGCTCTCTAGGAAAATGATACTGAATTTGGAAGCTGAATAGTCTTTGACGACTAGTCTTGAGAGTGACATAACTTCTGCCCCAGTAAGTAGCCTACTCAGATACAAGGGGAGGGAATGCAGACCTCAATCTAATTGGGAGGAATGGGACAGTTTTATGGCCAGAAGATGTATGCCACATGGGAGATATTGTGGTGGCCATTTTTGGAGTATCAACCCTCAACAATAGTAAAATCTACTATTTAACATACATCCCTACTCCGCTTACTTTTTTCAGAAAAGCCTTTGCACATATTTTAACAATTTTAGTAATTTCTCAAAATAAGAAAGACATTTAAAACTTAATACTGAATTTCATTTCTTCTCTTAATTTTCTGCCCCTTTGGTAATGGCTACTTGGGTAAAGATTCACAGTAGCTTTAATGTATTGTAAGATAGGAAGGAGAGGGACAGGAAAAACATCCCTTTGGTTGTTGTTGCCTTGAATTGTGAGATCAAACTTTCGGTAAACTTTGCTAGTGGGACAAACTACTGCGATGTCTTCAAGACTATGTTTGCTTTATAACAAAATCCTATACATTTAATAACCACTTTTGAAACATATCTCTTTGTTAGGCTCTTTGGTTTCTCACGAAGGGCGTCAAGCAAGGGCTAGCAGCGGTTCTCAACCTGTGGGTCGCGAACAATGAAAATACATCCTGCATATCATATATTTACATTACGATTCATAACAGTAGCAAAATTACAGTTATGAAGTAGCAACGAAAATAATTTTATGGTTGGGGGTCACCACAACATGAGGAACTGTATTAAAGGGTCGCGGCATGAGGAAGGTTGAGAACCACTAAGGTATTTACTGTTTCGGATTAGTATTGCTGTAGACATTACATGTGGAAATGTATATGAGATTCCTAACCACTGGTTGAATAAGCAGCTCTCGTGACAAATCAAATCCAAATCTTATGCAATTATCACAAGAATAAAATTTATTGATTGGAAAGTTAGTAGTGCATTATTAACCTTGAGACCGAGCATCCTCGGTTCTTATCAAGAGAATTTCACATAGGCCAATTGGGAGAAATGAAAAGCTCTGGAAAAAAACATTTCCCCAAATGTCTCTAAATATTTCCTAAATGCTGTCAATAGCCCAGCAGGGGAACTCCATCGATGTTTGTCTTTCCATCAGAAAGCTGTGATGATACTTAATGCCAAGTATTCAAACAAAATAAGCCCCCCAAATTATTTATCATTCTCCAAATTCCCAGATATTTAACCTCACAAAGATTCAATTAGAAACTGTTTACTTCCAAGTTTTATTTTGGCAGTGATTGATTAACCAGAAACTGCGAAAGTTGCTGAGAATAATAGCAAACGGAAATGGATTGTTGAACTGTCAGCAAAACTGCCAGGCATATTTTCTAATTTGTGGGAAAAGAGAAAAAAACAATGTAATAGACAGAGTTCTTACTAGTTGCATCGGACTGTTGTCCTCGTTGCCAAAGCCTACTATCTGGATGCAGCGCCTCCAAGGAGGAGTCCACACTGAAAATCCACATTAGCAGCCAATGCGTCACCTCAGGTGTTTTCCGCCCTCTTCTATTCAGTTACTGCGTCTTTAATAGGCATTTTTCCAGCGGTAAGATCAGTGGTGGATATTCTTTTGCCGTCAACAGGAATAGCCCTGGAGGTTTAGGTAGGACCCTGGACATCAATGTTGGCTTTGAAAAAGTGCATTTTAAACTATGAAGAAAAAAGTTAGTTACATCCTATAAATACGTTGTCTTTGTTCAGTTTACATAGCGGGGTGCCTTTTATCAGTATAAACATAGCCATTGGGTTTCCCTAGTGATAATAAGGTCATTCGTTAGTAAATCTTTGTGAACAACTTAAGTCACTACATTGAAGATCCACTTAAATGAAAAGACCCTTTATGTGGAGAGAAAATGACAAAATGAAGTAGCCTTGCTTGAGAAGTGCAATAGCTGAACTTGTATGCAATTTCTTTACCCTGTGCCTGACGCTTTTAAATCTGTGACTATCGCGCTGGTACAAATGAAAGATGTCAGACAGTTGCTTGAGTTAACTCTGAGATGGGAAAGGATGGGTAATGGAAACCCACAGGTAACCCAGAAACACCTTCCGCAGTCCTGCCTCTGGAGAAGAACTGGGTAGGTTTTTATTAAGTTTCAGCTTGAGCTTGAACTAGGCAAATGGGTGAGTCAGGCTGTCAGGACTTGATTCGCCTGCAGAACAGGGATTTTGGAAGCACCCTTTGGGAGGTGTGCTTGTTATCTATTGCTGTAACAAACCATCACAAATTGAGTGGCTTAAAAAGATAAATATTTATTATCTCACTGTTTCTGTAGGTCAGACATTGGGCACAGCTTCTCTGGGTCCTCTGTTTCAGGGCTTCCCACCAGGCTGCAAGCAACATGTCAGTCAGGGCTGCGCTTTCATCTGAAGGCTCAACAGAGGAAGGACCTGTTTCCCAGTGCGGTGAGCATTGGGAAGATTCAGTCCTCAAGGCTGTTGGACTGCGGAGCTCAGTTCTTTGCCGGCTGTCAGACTGAGGGCCTCAGTTCCTCCCAGGCTGTTAAAAAGAGGCCATCCTCATTTCATGCTGTGGGCCTCTCCACATGGTAACTTGCTTCATCAAAGCCTATGAGATAAGAAAACAATAGAATCTGCCAGCAAGACAGAAATCACATTAGTAGCCTCATCATGGGACATTTCATTACCCTTATTTTATTATATGGTGATAGGGAACATTTATAGGGATGGGCCATATAAGATCCTAGAAATCATTTGGTCTGTCTCTGCCAAGGCATTAGGGATGAGTTCATTAAATGTTTGACCAAATATAGTGGGCTAGTTTTTTAAAAAACTATATTTTTATTTATTTAAGAGAGAGAGGGAGAGGAAGATAGAAACATCAATGAAGAGAGAGAATCATTGATTGACTGCCTCCTGCATGCCCCCTACTAGGGATCGAGCCTGCAAGTTGGGCATGTGTCCTTGACCGGAATCAAACCTGGGACCCTTCAGTCCACTGAGCCGATACTATATCCACTGAGCAAAACTGGTGAGGGCAAGCAGGCTAGTTTTTAAGTTAATAATTTTGTATGGCCCACAAATGATGTTATAAATATCCAAATGGCCCTTGGCAGAGAAAAGGTTCCCACCCTTGGTTATGTCTAGCCCTCACACAGGTGGGGAGGGGCCAGTGAATGTTGTTACATATGGGCATGGTTACCAGGAGGCAGGAATAACTGGGGGCCATCTTAGTATCTACCTGCTCAGGAGAGTTGAGCAGAGAAGAGCTGGGATGGGAGAAGAGCTGGGTATCTGCCCAGGAGAGTGATTTCTGGACCTGCGTCCAAGTTCCATGGTGAGAGACCTTCAGCAGGCTGAAGTGGAAGGAGCTGATGGGGCTTTCTCTGCTCTGTGACCATATGACCCTGGGTGGGGATAAAGGAAGGGCTCTTTCTTCATACGACGCAGCATTGCTTCGTTCTCCCAAAACCTGTGTTCTTTGCAAAATGGCCTGAGATAGTGGAGCTCTGCTGTTTCAAGAGTTGAATTGTGAGGAATGCTGGGAGGTTGTAACCTTGGGTTTTTATGGAACTATAAAAGAGAATAATAAATGCTATAGAACTGGATGGCTCTTGTCTGTTTGAGCAGGTGTGCATACTGGATACATAGATGAACACAATTACTGTAAGAAATGCATAGGCTCTGCTTAGCAGTTCTATTTCCTTAACTTCCATTCTTTGACTCAGTGGCCAAGTTGATGGAGGGTTTAAGCATTCTAGTTTCTATGTAAAAATAATAAGGAAGCCAAATAAAATTAATTCTCTTAAGTTTCACAGAAGTCTGAGGAAGCAGTGGTAGGTGGCTGCTACTCTGACCTCTAACATATCTCCAGAGATAGGTTTTGAATAATGTTCATCGTATTCTTCTAGTATTTTGGATGGATATGTGGATATCAGCACATTAATAGCAAATTTTGTGAGCAATTTTCTGGCCATGAAAGTGTGTCTAGTTATTCACACATACTAGATGCACAGAGAGGATGTATCAATGTCATCAAGCAATAATAGACGAAGGAAGAAGAATATATTAAAGAACAAGGGAGAGGGAGAAGCAAAGGAAGAGAAATGTCAAGGTAGTATTTTTTTTCTTTGATAACCCTTATTAGATCTTTTCTGAAAGATCTCTAGGGACCATTGTAAATGGTCATACCTTTTTTTTTTTTAACAAAGCCCCTCAGACATCATGGAACAAAGGAAAGGGCGATAGGAGGCCCAAATGTCAGATTTGTCTATTGAATTGGCACAACATTTTTTCATATATAAATAGTTTTATCATGAGCGTATGGTGGGCTATTTTCTTTGAAAACAGAGATTTCAGGATGATATTTCAGTACCACCTTATGTCTAATATTTTTCAAAACAGTAGAGAATGAAGGATTAAAGTGTCTAAACTTTATCACACATTTGCTTCTGCTGGCAAGACTAACAATTGTTAATATTGAAAATGAGATGAAAGATGCTCTAAATTTATCTTATCAGCACTGTCTTTCAATGTAATCATAGTAACCTGACACTATCCCATTGTTTGCCAGCCAGTTGAAACCAGGCCTGTAAAGACACAAATTCATTCAAAGTCATGGCTCAGAAACAGAGTGGTGTCAAAGGAAACAGGTAGTTTTCATTCACCTGGGAACCATATTTTGACTGCATTACGATGCACGGTGGAAAAAAAATCAATGTTCACATCAATTTTAAAAACTCACACTTGAAAGACCTCAGATGGAAACCATACAGTTTTCCAAAATCCATTTATAAACTGTTATGTACCATCTGGGTTACATCTGGTGACATAACAATGCTGTCTTATGGACAACAAAGGTGTTAGAACCATCACACGGCTCCAACGTGGATTTGGCACATTTGTTCAAAAAGGAGGCAGTTTTGTATGTGGTAAGATTTAACCTAGAAAGTCACTGCGAGGTTAAGAGCTCATTCCAGCACACAGTTTAATCAAATATATGGAGATGGATCACATTAATATTGATGAGATAAGCAGAGTGCAGTCTGTATTCGATGATAAAGAAGAGTGGGTTTTGGAAAATGAGGCTGCATTTGGACCTTTTCATCGATGCTGTTTTGCACCCATTTTAGAAATGTAGTATTGTGCACAGCAATGGTGACACAACTAAGTAGGGAGCCCGAGAATTAGCCTGCAGCCTCTCCGCCTGCAGGTCTGTGCTCAATGCTGTGTAAAAGTTCGATGTGTGGCATATGCTGGCCATAACACAGAAAGCCTCCGATTCGACTCTTATCTGTATATTCTAATGTCAACATGAAGAAAAGTGTTTAGCAGGCTGCCTCTCTTTATTGTTGCTGGGAAACATCACTTACAAAGAGGTTGCAAAAATGAAACCCGATTATTTCCAAATTAACACACTGTTCCCATCTATCAGGAGTTATCCAGGCTCAAATCTAGTGTGCATAAAAAAGAGCTTTTATTCAATATGAACATAAGATCAGGGGCATACAGGTCTATTATTTGGTATTCAAAAGATGGTATTAAGTAGTCCTGATTATTTCATAGATGCTGAAATGATGAATGGGAATATACTAGATTTCAGGCAAAAAATAACAACTGTGATCATATTTATAACTGGGAGATCATATTTATAACTGGGAAAATGTATCCCATAGAATTGGCAAAGTTGTGAGAAAAGCAACACGATCAAGTCATAGAATATGCTCATGTTCCTCAGTCTTTAGGCAGGAAGACTCTCTACCTGTCAGTACATGCCTTAGTCTCTGCCCTGAAACATAACCCTCTGGATGACTAAATGTAGCTGCTGGGGGGAGGGGGAGGCGAGGGGTGGAGAGAGCCAGAAGCGAAAGGCTGCTGGGAAGGGCTGAGAACACAGCCTCCAGGTGTCCCTGAACTGGGTCTGGCTACATTTCTGGGACCCTCAGAGGATGCTCAGGCTGAGCCAGGCTTTAGGATGAGCTCCCGGATCATCCCAAGTCCTCCCTTTATCTCCCAGTGTATTCGTGCGGGTTAAATAAGAATCAAGGGAAACACCGAAGGGAAAAGAAGTGTGGACGGAAAAAAGGCCACACGCTAACCTGACAGCTCAGGGAAGGCCTGCATGGCGGTTTTGCAAACTCAGAGACCTCAAGCAACCACAGAGGGTGGTCTGAAATTAAAACTTTAACTAGAAACAGTTTATACTGGGTGGTCTTGTCCTAGGCCAGTATCTTCCCTAACAAAGGTCAATCTTGGCCTTAACTGAGCCTATTGTCTTTTTGCATCTAAGATAACATCCTTGTGAAATGTCAGGGTCACTTGTAACTTCCCTTTTTCCGGACCCCTCGGGGCGCAACCAAATGCACCCGGGCGCCAGGACAGAGACATTAAGTCCTTCATTGTTATTGTTACCCTGTTAACTGTGGCCGGTTAACTCTCCTGCCCGCCCCCCTCCCCCAGTAAAAGAAGTGTGTGTCCATCATTTTCCTTCTTATCCAACCCCAGAGGCTTTGTTTTCTCCCGCCTCCCTAATCTGTCACCAATGGATTTCAGGTAACCCACTTACGGCTCCTCCTTCGATTTAGTGTGGAAAACAAGGTGAAGAACTGCTTCCCGGCAATTGTCGACAGTTTGTTCGGCTCAAATAAACTCACGAAAAAAATCCTTTACAGGTTTGAATGTTTTTACGTTAACAGAAGCATGAAAAGGTCTGACGGGACTATCACAAGGTCACGGACACTGGGCCCCGTCCAGAGGGGTGAGCTGGCTGGTCCTTGAGGAGGCCTGCGCTGGGCAGAGTGCTCCTGCCGGAGGAGGAGCCAGTGATGGATTTCCTTGGCAACGTAGCAGCCAGAAGGCTCCCGGGCCCTCACCAGATGGCAGCATCGGGCAACCATCACCAGGATAAAACACCTGCCGCGGCCGCACAGACGAAGAAACCCAATTCGGGCGGCACCTGGAGAAGGTGGTCTTCTGAGGCAAGTGCGCATCCACTGAATGTATGAGCCGGAGGCATGCAATACCAAGGCCATTTCATTCTCTTCAACCGTCAGCAAGGTTTTGCCCCTCTGCCCTCCTTCACATTGATCTCCTGAGCTCACCCACTGCCCTATGCCTTCCTGACGGTGCCCGGGCTGCCCTGCCCCCCGGGGTCTTCCGCACACAGGCTCCCTTCTCCCAGGACCTTTCCTCATGTTGCTTCCCAACTTGTTCCCTCGGGTCCTCGCAGTCATTTTGCTGTGGACACCCCGGACTTTTGCAGGCTCTCAGGATAGAAATCAAAAGAGACCACCAGAAACCAGATACAAACGAAGGCTTATTTAGCTTGTGCACAAAGAAGCCAGCATCAGAGGGAAAGGAAACGGGTTGCTCCCAGAACGGAGGCTGGGGAGAAGTTTCCAGAGGCTTGAGCAGGAAACGTGTAGAGGCCAGGGCTTTTAGGGCGCTTGCATCATGTGACTACATGTTTCTTCATGTGTCACGTGTCTCATTAGCATGTGACATCTCCACCTAGGGGTGTGCTTTCTAGTATTTAATGAAGAAAGTCCCCCTACAGGACAGTCTCTCTTGCTAGCATGCATGAAGGGGAAGACCCTAAACCCCTGAAGTAAGTCTTGTAGTTAGCGATGTCCTTTATGTCAGACTGACCCCCAGGAGAATACGCGGACTCAGAGCAGCTGTGCCTGACAGTCGTCCATAAGGATAATAAAAAGTCTGACGCTACAATGTCCACACTGACCCCAAAGAGCCATGGTGTGCAAAGGGGTGGCCATCAGGCAAATACAGTGGGAACCTGAAAAGTACCGTTGGAAACACAGACGATGTGCTCCTGCTTTCTTTCGTTAGTGGGGTATGCTCAGCTCAGTGAATGGTGACGGGCTCAGAGGAAAAGCTGGCTGAGCAGAACAAAGGCTTCCCGACCTTGCTTTTGTTACCGGGAAACCCCAGGTTGGGCTCGGGCTGCCTGTCGCTGTGTCCAAGAACGAAGGCAGGATTGATCATCGAAGGCAGTGGTTCTCAACCTTCTGGCCCTTTAAATACAGTTCCTCATGTTGTGACCCAACCATAAAATTATTTTCGTTGCTACTTCATAACTGTAATGTTGCTACTGTTATGAATTGTAATGTAAATATCTGATATGCAGGATGGTCTTAGGCGACCCCTGTGAAAGGGTCGTTTGACCGCCAAAGGGGTCGCAACCCACAGGTTGAGAACCGCTGATAAGGCGTTTACTGAGAAGGCAGCCAACAAAGAAGACAGGGTGCTGATGAGCATTCAAATCCTGTCTTACAGCAAGGAGTGGGGGGCAGGGTTATACAGGGGAAAGGGCTTAGGGAGGCCTTGGAAAGGAAACTTAAGAAAAAGTTAACCCCTGATTCACATATAAGAAACTTAACCCCCTCCTCATATAAGTATACGTGTTCTAAGATTTAAAATAACATGATTATTTTTCAGATTAATTCAGGTTCTCTATCAGGTTATAAGCCCCCCTATCACTTCCACACAATCATCTTTAGGATCCTTCTCAGCTAATGTCTTTCATTCTCAATCAGCATCTTGTTTTCACGATGGTGGTCAGTGGAGATGAAAAAAACTAGAAAATACCACCGTTTCATTCCGATGTGCGGTGTGTGTATGTAGAGTACTGGTCAGGCCCAGAACCAAGTCACAGAACACAAAGAAGAACCAGGTGAGGCTGCCGCACTCATGGAGCTTCCTGTTTGGTGGTATTTTGTGCTCTTTTTCTTATCTGCATCCCATTAACTGAATGAGGATTATCAAGCTAATTCTATTCATAAACCTGGGTAGCTAATTCTGTGAAAGAAATAGCAGCTTTGGGATTCCGAATCAGACATAGAGGACACACGAACCTATCAAAATAAATGTCCTACCTCTACCACATTCACATAGCAAGAATCACAAACTAGCCCTGGCTGGATTTGGTCAATGGTTAGAGTGTCAGCCTGAGCACCCAAGGTTCGATTCCTGGTTAAGAGCGTGTACCTGGGTTGCAAGTTTGATCCCCAGTCCTGGTCAGAACACCAGGGGGTGGGGGGTGGGAGCAGGGAGGAAACCAATAGATGTGTCTCTCTCACATAAATGTTTCTCTCTCTCCCCCTCCCTTCCTTCCACTCTCTCTCTCTCTCAAAAAAATAAAATCAATGGAAAAAATATCCTCTGGTGAGGATTAACACACTAACAAATAAAAAAAAACACACAAACTAATAACCAAGAACACATTTCACAACACACATTAAACGGCTACATGGTGTGGAATATAGTTCCAAAGACAAAAGACAGACCTTTATCATGATTACACATGTGTACAGAGACTATTTCAGACCAGTAAACCCTCCCAGTTTAATTTGGCTTCTTGACTCATCATCAGCTTTAATGATACCTATGGACAGCGTGGATAGTGTCTTCATTAAAATATCTTTGTCAGAAAACGAGGCATCACTTCAAGATCGACCCAGCTTCCTTCCCTGCCTGAGCCCTGTAGCTTTTGACTCCAGCCCACACCCGACTTCCCTGTCACCACGAAATAGAGTCTCGGCGTGTACGACTGTCACAACACCGTGCTCATGTGGAATCCAGCCACCCGACTTAGCTCTGAGTACAGCGACTGCAGCATCCAATCTACGTTAGCACTCTGTCTGCGTGCTGGGTTTAGCAGCTCCATAATTTTCACCTCTGTCAATGAGAGCCTCATTATGCGAGATTCTAAACATCTTAACGTGGGGGAAAGAATAAACAACATACTTAGTCCTAATGAGGTGAGATATTGCCTTTTTATTTGCGTTGCTGTTTAATGATTGTGCTATCTCCAGCGCGTTGCTCTCTGGCTGCTGTATTGATTGATGCAGTTTCCCTGCACGCAGCCCTTGCCGACAGCCAGCTCCTGGCACAGTGCGGTTTGTCACATGTGCTGGGTGTGTGGCTTCGGGATGACAGCAAGCCGGAGCCCCCATCTTCCACTCCCCATGCTTGCTGGACAGGTAATTTGGTTTTCGTTTCAGCATAAACATTTGAAATGAGTGTTCAGCAGCCAAAGAAAATGAATCATAACATTTCTCTGGATGTTTCCACTCCATCCCTTCGCTATACAATGGTTGTGACAATGCCAACAATTTAAAATATTTCTCAGATCTTCACTCATCCTAATTCTTTCCGCCTCCATGTGACTTTGACAGATCATTTACTTAAACAAATATTCAGTGCCATCTTGTAACCTACAGTGAAATACTCTCTACTCCAAAGTAGGCATGACTGACAGCAGCAAGTAGTTGGTCTCTGAAGGGGGAGAGTTGGAGGAATGGAATCATTACAGAATCACCTTCAGGACCGGCCAGCTGCAAAGGCACCTGGAAATAACCTTCATGGCCAAGCAGTGTTGGATTTGAACCCCCGCTGTGCTATTTCAGAGCTCTGCAAACTTGTGCTAGTTACTCTAGTGACTTCATACATTTCCGGCTCAGGTATTTTATCAATAAATGGAGATTTTAAAAGGTCAACCTCCTTTATTCTTAAGGATTTGCGAGATAATGTATGTAAAATTCCATTGCATAGAGGCCTGGTACATAGCAGGCCTTCGATACATGTGTGCTCAGATTATTATAGTGGAAACACACCAGGTACATAGATAACCCAGAACCAAACAGAGGTAGAGCTGAGTGGTCACGGGGAGACTCGGTAGAGCAGCTTTTCTTTCTGTGTTCAATCCCTGAACTTTGACAGCAAAGGCTTCCACTCACACACACTCACACCTTGAGTTTGCCTAAGCCCGAAGGGATATTGTTACCCAGAAGCACCCGGTTGGGCTGGGCTGCCTGTCACTGTGTCCAATAACGAAGGCAGGGCTGATCATACAGGGCGTTTATTGAGAAGGCCAGCCAACCAAGAAGACCGGGTGCTTACAAGCATTCAAATCCTGTCTTACAGCGAGGTGCAGGGGACAGGTTATACAGGGGAAGGGGCTAGGGCAGCCGTGGGCAAACTACGGCCCGCGGGCCGGATCTGGCCCGTTTGAAATGAATAAAACTAAAAAAAAAATGTAATGATGTTTACTTTGAATTTATATTAGTTCACACAAACACTCCATCCATGCTTTTGTTCCGGCCCTCCGGTCCAGTTTAAGAACCCATTGTGGCCCTCGAGTCAAAAAGTTTGCCCACCCCTAGGCTAGGGTGAGGCTGGGGACGGAATGCAGCTACGGGCAGGCATCAGCTGTTGCCCTTCGTCATCAGGTGATGAGATGATGTTGATGGGATGATGTTTTGACTCCTGGTGGGTGGGTCTGACCATACTTATAGGTTCTGCTTGCTGGGTTCACAGCTGAGTCACCTCCTCAATCACTTCACACAGGCCTTGAAAAGGAAACTTAAGAAAAACTTAACCCCCTATTTGCATAAGTATATGTGTTCTAAGATTTAAAATAATACGATTATTTTTCAGATTAATTCAGGTGCTCTATCTATCAGGTTATAGGTCTCTCTATCAATATTAGAGCTTCCAGATGATTCCTAACCAGAAGGAAAAGGAGGGACAACCCTCAGCAAACTAGACAGTCGGTGCCTTGCAACCTGTGAGGTCAGATCATCACTTCAAATGTGTCTACGGAAACACGTGGAACAATAACGTACCAAGAAACATAGTTGGATTTAATGTTAAATTTAGCATTAGGAACCATTATTCTGCAGTGCAATACAGATTCTTTACAAAAAATAGTTTCTTGATTGGGGGCTGATTTTGAAAAAATCCCAAGTATAGTTTAGGTTTTTTCTCTGTGTTTAATGGTGGCCTCATTTATTCCCACGTGTTAAATAAATTCCATGTTTCAGCCACTGTGCTAGGGCTGCTATGACATGAGTCACACACAGTGCTGCTTTTGGACACAGAGTGGCCTGGTTAGCACTGCCATCATTCCAGAAGGTGGCGTAAAGGGGAAGCAGAAAGTGTAAGCTTAAAGCTTTGAGAACAGGTAGGAGGGAGTGTGATAGAAAGAGTGGGACTGAGTAAGGGAGGAGAAACAGGAGAGTTTTGAGATTTCAGCTGCCACTTTCCATAAATAACTGTTTATGAGTGAGTTTTAAATTTTTATAGTTCCAAAGAAATGCCAAGTTTAATATTTCATATTATAGAATACCTAGTGAACTGCTGAATTAAAATAAGAATTGGCTAGAGATTTGAAATAGGTAGGAGTGGTTTTTTTCTCTCATGTGAAATAACAGGTTTTTTGAATTTAATCTTATTTTTAAATTAAGTTTATTGGAGTGACATTGGTTAATAAGATTACAACAGGGTGAGGTGCTATCTTATTTTAGTGTTGTTGTTTTTAGAGAGAGAGATTGATCAACTTGTTGTTTCACTTACAATGAATTCACTGGTTGATTACTGTAGGTTCCGTAACCAGGGATTGAACTCACAAACTTGGTGTATTGGGACCATGCTCGAACCAACTGAGCTACCCAGCCAGTGATACCAGAACAGGTGAGCAGGAGTTCTTACCGGGATCCTGTCTCATGGAGTCAAAGAATGAAGCCACGGACCAGAAGCGTTCAAACAGGGCAGGAGTTTATTGCAAGCAGCAAACACAGGCTCCCCCTGCTCGGGGAGGGATGCAAATGGGTTGCCGCCCAAGCATTCTACTCTTCCCCTTATACCTTCTAAAGGCCCGCCCTTTGTCTATCTGTGTCGCTCTCTGATTGGTTCCTGGCCTTTTTGCAACATTTTATTTTGCACTTGCAAGAAAAACATCCTTGTTTCAAAACACCCTGTTTTCCTGCAAAACATCTTGTGGTTTCAGCTAGCTCCTTCCTCCTTCTTCCACCCCTTACCCTGTCTCCCTAATTCTGCTTTAACTCCTTTCACCAGGGCTTATTGCAGTTTTGATTGGCATTTCCCTAACAACTAGTGAAGTTGAGCCTCTACTCATATATCTATTGGCAACTTATTAAGTCTTCTTGGGAGAAATGTCTGTCCAGGTCTTCTGCCCATTGTTTGTGTGTTTGGTGTTGAGTTGTATGAGTTCTTTATATATTTTATATATTAAACCCTTATCAGAGCTGTTGTTTGCAAATGTTTTCTCCCATTAAGTTGGTTTCCTTTTTTGTTTTGTTGGTGATTTATTTTGCTGTGCAGAAGATTTTATTAGAAGTTTATTGTTTCTAATAGTGTGGTGGTGTTTTTCTGGTGGAGTATTTAGGGTTTTTGATGTAAGGAATCATGTCATCTAATAAAAATGGCACTTATACCTTTTTATTCCCAAATTGAAAGCATGTTACTTATTCCTCTTGCCTGATTGCTCCAGCCAGCACTTCTAGTACAATGTTGAATAAGATTTTTTAGTTTGATATAGTCCCATTCATTTATTTTTGCCTCTACTGAGGTGTCAAATTCATAAAATTTTCTCTAAGACCAAGGTCCATAAGTTTGGGATCTATGTCCTCTTTTAAGTAATTTATTGTTTCAGATCTTATATTTAGGTCTTTTATCAAATTTGAATTAATTGTTGTACATGGGAACAAATTGCAGTCTGATTTCTTACTTTTGCTTGTGGGTTTATAATTTTCCCAGCACCATTTATTGAAGAGACTTTCTTTTCTCTAGTGTATGTTTTTGGCTCCTTTGTCAAAAGTTATTTGCCAATACACCTGTCGTTTTATTTCTGGGCTCTCAATTCTGTTCCATTGGTCTATGTGTCTGTGTTTCTGCCAGTACCATGCTGTTTTCATTATCATTGCTCTGTAGTATACTTTGAAGTCAGGTAGTGTCATAGAGAGATGGTGACACTCTCATACTGAGAATAGAATAACTGCTGTTAGGCGGGACATTTTTCAACTCATACATGAATCTTGACAAATGTAGCTACTTATTAGTCTAGTATCTCTTCATTGCCAACCTGCTGCCTATTTTTCTTTGATGTTTATAGTTATCCAATTTATATCCTTTCACCCAGCAATGAATACTGGCATTTACTTCAATATGCCAGAATTTGAACCCAAGTATGAGATGCAAGTTTCCATCAATCCAATGTTCTCTGTGATTCTCTGAATACCTTGGCAGAATGTATTACATTTTGCATTTTGGAGAAAATAAGCAAATGGTAAAAGTCTCATACAGAAATTACAGGCGCTCATAGAAATTAATACAGAGGCTATTTTCTGTAGACAAGTGGAGCTTCATACTATAAGTGGCAAGGAAACAGATTTGTCTGAGAGCCAATAGTAATTTTAAAGGCACTGAATGTACCATGAATGTGTTTCTACAAGTCAATGTTGTGAAGGCAAACCCCTATTCTGTAAAACTACTGTTTGGAATTCTCTGCTATTCTTTAGACGGCCTCTTATTCTGAAAAAAATAAGTTTGCTTTCTAGCCCACTTTAGCCTGCTTGAATAATGAGGAAGATAAACTTAGCTGTCTGACCTTGTAGGCCAGAGACTAGATACGCCCAAAGCCATGCCAGGTGCATTTTTTAATTTTGGTTGTATTTTTTATTATTATTATTAATGTACATCAGTAGATTCAATTATTTTTAATTTCAAGAATTTACATTCAGCTCAGTAGGCAATAATTATCAACATTCTATGCTATTTTCTAGTGGCCTGGCTCAACTCCCATGTTATTCTCATCTTTTCTTGGTGGGTAAGGACGGGGAGATGAGGAGGTTTCCTAGCCCTGGGTCTGTAATCATTACCAGCCAGAGGTGGGACTGAATTAAAGTATTCTTACTTTAGGCAACATCAATTGCTAAGAGTCAGTCATAAATAAGATCCACTGGGAACTGCCAACATTTAAATATTAACATGACAAAGTCCAAATGCTAGCAGACACAAGAATCATAAAAATTCAGTTGGTTATTACTGAACCAAGAGTTTATTATACCTGGGGAAGCAGGTTCAAATCATGAATAAAACAGGACTAAATACAAGCTGTTCCCAAGTAATTGGCCCTAACACTTGTGAGTATTAATAATTTATCTTTAAGTATCAGGAGATAAGTGGGCCAGAGATGCAAAAATTATTAAGACCGAGTGAACATCCCTATTGGGCATATGCTGATACATCTGACATCTCTTAGCAGCGTAAACTATGAGTATTTCCCCCTCAACTCATTTTTGTTTTGTTTTCAAATATAACCAATATAGCAGTCAAAATTAAAAGAATCATTGAAATAACCTAGCTTTGGTTAGATTGGGATGGAGGCCAATTAGAAAAAAAGAGTTTTAAGAATAACTATGAAAATCTAATTCCCTAGGTATACATTGCATTCATGTAGAGAGCTATATTTTTGTTGTTATTGGTGGTGGTTTGTTTTAGTTTGATTTGGTTTGCCTTTTAAATATTTTAATGCCTTGGCTCAATACAAACCAATTTTTCTTTTTTTAAAAAAAATATATTTTTATTGATTTTAGAGAGGAGGTGATTCAAACTCACAGGTAAAGTTGAGAGCAACTAGCCTAATTCTATGAGTCCTGGAAGTCAAGGTCAGCCTTTTAGGAATAGTTATCCTTAGAGACCAAGGAGGGATATGCCAAGTTATTCTTATCAAAACTGAATCTTAGCTTTATTAAGAAGTAGGCAAATTTATCTTCAGAATTTCAGACTGTTCTTTCTGGATCTTTTTTTTTAATTTTCCCTTTATTGATTAAAATATTACAAATGTGTCCTTATCCCCCCAATGTTCTCTCTGGATCTTTTCCACTCATATTTACAATACTCCTTTCCACCAACTTGCTTCAGAACCCTGGAGTTTATCCCTTTGAAATGTACCTTTAGATCCCTCAGATTCACATAAAGATATAAATAGCTAACACTACATAAATTTATGCTGTCAGTAATAAAGATAAATTACCAATGATAGTGAGAATAATTTACCTTTGCTTATATTTTATACATTTTTTCCTTTACTTTATAATTTATAATTTGCTCCTAACAAAAGTTCTGTGAAGTAGTCATGCAGGTATCATTGTCCACATTTTTCAGGTGGTGAAAGGAGTTTTAAAAAGATGAGTTTTAAGAATAACTATGATTATGTTATTTATCAGCCACACAATGAGCAAGCGCCATTACCATTACTCAAACCCCAAGTCTTCTGACTCTAAATTCATTGCTAAACACACAGACAATGGTGAAAAGTTTGGGCACCCTTTTTGTTCTGCGGGGGATATTTGGAAAGCTTTTCAGTCCTTGAGACATCAGGTCGTAAAGACAGACATTTGTTTTGCTATATTTGACCAGCCCTGGTGATATTACAAAGGACACATAAGCTTTCTGATAATTTTCCCTTTCTCCATTAATTTAAGCTTATCGTTTGTCAGAGTGAATTAAACTAGGGAAATAAAAAAAAACACTTCATAGGAAATCAACATTTAAAATTCAAGACTAGAGCATAATTTGGACAAATTAAAGATGTCAAGTGGTCTACTGATACTATAGCTGTCACTCAATAGCTTTCTTAGGGTTTTCATCCAGCAACAAAATAAAGTGTCTAAGCTTAGCCAAAATAGGACCAATAATCATACAGAATGACAGAGCTTTCATTTCACTGGAGACAGTTCAGCTAGTTCTTGCATTGGGCTCCCGAGAGATGCATATGGAACACTTAGTCTATGAATGAGGCATGTGTGCTCTTCAGGGAGAGCTGGCCAAAGTGCTCAAGTGCATGGATTTTAGATAAGTCAGCGTGAACATGTGGTGTTGTGTGAATAAAATGTGATAGTGCCTATCAGAATGAGCCTGTATCATATTCTTCCTTGACACGTTAAGCAGAGCTTTCAGTTCTGGGCATACCAATGTTTCAATTTTGTTCACAATTGTTTGTTCCGAGACTTTAAAACCAAAGACTCTAACTTTCATCATCAAGAAATACTTAAAGAAGTATCATACACTTAGCCCTAGCTGGTTTGGCTCAGTGAATAGAGTGTTGGCCTACAGACTGAAAGGTCCCAGGTTCGATTCCAGTCGAGGGCACATGCCAGGGTTGTGGATCCCCGGTGAGGGGCATGTGGGAGGCAGCCAATCAATGATTCTCTCTCATCATTGATGTTTCTCTCTCTCCCTCTCCCTTCCTCTCTGAAATCAATAATATTTACTATTTAAGTGTAATATATACATATATTACACTTATATATACATATATTACACTTAAATAGTATATTCTGTACCTACAGGGTTGAGAACTCGTTTGTTCTCATCTTCATCCCAAAAAGCTCAGCCTGTTGAAAACTCTAACCAATATTATACTTTTCATAGAGCATTCTACTGAGAATTACATATGTGAATTGAAATACCACATTCTTGAATTATAATTCTCTTATCACATAAAAAATATAGGGGAGAAGTGTGTGTGTGTGTGTGTGTGTGTGTGTGTTCTCTAGTACATTTGTTCACATATAATGGACTAAATAAATGGGGATAATATCTATGTTTTTGTTTGTTTGTTGGCACCTTATTTTAAACCTCTAATTGACACCAATATAATTCCTTGCTATATTATTCATGGATCATTTTAAGGTATCTTGGACTGGGTTCCCCAGAAATCAGTACCTATAATAAAGTGAAGTGCTTTATTAGGAAATGAGATTCACAAAGTAGAAATGAGAGCTGACAAAAAGGGAAGAAGGGAGGACCAATTCAAAGATGCCTCCCCGAGCTGACTGTTGTTACGGTGCACATGGTTGCTCAATCCCATGAGACCTCTTGAAGAATTTTGTGAAGCACATTTAAGGGCTTTCTCTAGAGTAAGAAAGGAGGAAACCTCTATCCATGGGCTCCTGCTTCCCTTCCGTCAAAGGTCTGTTTTTCAGAGCACATCCAGATTCCACTTGAGTGAGTGTTCAGAGACTTAGCTCACTCGAGCAGCTGTATCAACAGAGGCCTTCCGGGAGGGCCGCAAATGCTGTCGAGAAATGCAGGCATGAAAGTGGCTTGAGCCAAAGCAGAGCTGGTTGTTCCTGTGGCTACAATAAGGAAGAATAGGTTGTGGTACCTAAGAGGTGTCTGATGTATGAGGGTTCCCTGATTAATGAATAAGCTGGATTCCAAAAGTGTACACATAATCTGTTATATGAATGCTTAATTCTTCACATGAACTATCTAAAGCTGTAGATCCATCTCTTTCTATAAACATATATGAAGAAAATCTCCAGGTAATCCACAGAGACCCACTTAACCCATACGGATAAAAATATTAACTTTTTTTCCCAATGAAAATTGTGTTGACCGATACTGTTCCAACTGTGTCATGCATTGTGTCAGCTGAACATGCTATTTGTCGTTTAGTAGCTCTTGGACAATGGCTGCCACAGCCTCAGTCAAACCAGGCTTACCTCTAAGATCTCTGTTCTGTTCCATGGATCTCTGTGCCTGCTCTTGTGCCAGTACCAGGCTCTTTTGATTTCAGTGGCTTTGTAGTATACTTTGACATCCAATATTGTGATCCCTCCAATTTTGTTTTTCTTTCTCAAGATTGCTTCCACTCTTCTGGGTCTTTTTCAGTTCCATATACATTTGGGGAATATTTGTTCTAGAGCCGTGAAATATGCCATTGGTTTTTTAGTAGGAATTGCATTGAATATACAGATTGCTTTTGGTAATATGGACATTTTAATGAGGTTAATTCTTCCATGAGCACGGTACATGCTTCATTTGTTTCTCTTTTCAATGCCATGTAGCTTTCTGAGAACAGGTCTTGTACTTCAAGGTATCTTACTTTTTTGGATGCAATGATACATGGAATTTTTTTTTTTTAGTTTTTCTTTCTGAGAGTTCATTATTAGAGTATAAATATGCCATCAATTTCTAGATGTTGTTTCTGCATCCTGCTACTTTGATGAATTCATTTATCAAACCTATTAGTGTTTTGGTGGAGTCTTTAGGTTTTTCTATGTACAATAACGACAAATTCACTTCCTCCTTTCCAATTTTGATGTCTTTGATTTCTTTCTTCTTGTCTGATCACTGTGGCTAGGACTTCCAGTACTGTGTTGAGTAAGAGTGGTGAAAGTGGACCTCCCTGTTTTGTCCCTGATATTAAGGGAAACACTTTTAGTTTTTCCCATTGAGTATGATGGCGGTGCCCCATGGCCCTGGCCGGGGACAATGGGTCTCAGCCACTGCCCACCGTCTCCTCCCAAGGAGGACTCTGCAGATCCTCCAATATGGCCCGCTCTCCCATCCCAAGTGGCTAGAAGCTCTGCTGAGCAGTGAGTGCTGGCTGCCTGTGGCTCCCATGCCGGAGAGCCAGACCCGCCCCACCCCAAGTCCCTGCACCCACTTACCCCACCCCCACTCACCGGCAGGCACGCTCTCCCTCACACATGCTCACCCACCCACTCACCCACCCACACTCTCACCTTCACTCGGTCCTGCCCTCCGCCATGGTGGAATCCCCTCACTCAATTCTTCTGATAAATCATCCTCTACCAGATTATTCTGTCTTACTTTTTCTAAAATTATAGAACCTTGAATGCCTATAATATTATCTGATTGCAAACAAAATTATTTCTTGGCATATCTCATATATCCAGCATACACATGCATGGGTTATCAGTGCCCCGTTAGTTGTGAGAAAAAAAAAGTTTTGTCTCAGACAGATAAAGTGCTGAATGTTCTCTAGCACAGAAAGACTGCTGTCATCGTGTACCTTCAAACAGCCCTCCACTCTCTTTTTCCCAGGCCTCTCCGTGTTATTTGTATACTACTATTTAAGTGGTAAGTAATAGATTTGGAGAACTGCGTTTAAGAATGTTTGACCTATGTTCCTATGGAAGGCTATAATTGCAGATTAGATAAATATTGTGACAAGTAGATTACTGAGATGCCATTTTTCAAATTTTCTAATAAACATTACTACTACTACTACTCTTGACAAAATATGCCAGGAGATGAAATTCAAGACATTTTCCAAAACCACCTCGAAACCATTGAGTTTGAGGCATTCCATAGTGTGTTTCCACAAATGAAAATGCAGACCTCGCTTGCTTTCACCCTTAGGATTTCCTTCACGTTGCCTTTCTCATCAGGAATGTCTTCCTCTTTCACCTCTGTCCATTTAAACTCGACCTTTACTTTAAGGCTCAGCTGGAACAGCACCCCCACTAATAGAGCCTTCATCAATCTTTTATTGCTGGGACTATTTAAAGCAATTATAGAATACACAGTGTAGCATGTATATTTTGTTATGTATTTTTTGTTATGTATTTTCCAGCATTGTGTAATAAATATTTTTTTCCCTCACAGCCCCAACTCTGCTATGTATTTTGATTGTTTATATATTCTAGTGATGCTTAAACAAACATCTAATCATATTGCTTTTACTGTTATTTAAATTCATTTCTTATTTTACTCAGATAAAAATTGTCTGAGCCAAAATTCTATTAACTAAATATGTGAATATATATATATATATATATATATATATATATATATATATAGAGAGAGAGAGAGAGAGAGAGAGAGAGGGAGTTTATTTATGTGTATATTTTATCTATTATCTACTTAATACTTCTCATTTAATTCATTTTGGTCAATACAACATAATTTTGTAGAGAATTGGTCATTTTTAACTCAAAGTTTTTAACACAGAGTCTTATTTTTAGAGTAGTGGCCTAAACAAACAATAGGCCCTTAGTAATAATTCTGACTATTTTAAAAATATCCCTAATTTTGTGTCCATAAGAGATTCTAATGAATGATGTTTTTGCTGCTTAAAAAAATACAGGAAAAATAAGTTTTGGCTAAAACATCATACAACTAGTTTATTGGCATTTTTCTTTTGTTAACAAGCTGTTGGCATCGTGTATACAATGTTAATGTCTTCTTGATGCCAAAATATTTACCATAACAGTAAGCTGACATATGGGGAGGAACCCACTTGATTTCTTCCATATACTTAATGCTAAACAACTGATTTGACTTAGTTATTTAAATGGAAACAGCCACATTAACCATTATTGGGGAAGTTTATATCCTAGTCCCTCAAATTTAGACTAACAAATGATGGAGGAAAATGTGAATAGATATTTTTCTCTGCCAGGAGGACTCTTGCCTCTCTAAAACCTCCTGAGGACTCTTGGCTTAAAAAAACAGGTTTACCGCTGGCGGGTCTACTGGCAGTCTGCTGAAGAGGCTAATGAAACCCTTTGCTTTATTGCTCACAAACAGAAATTGTTTCAAGCAGCTTCCACCTTTACAAATAAAAGCTCATCTGAAAACTGTTGTGATACTGAAAGCCTGGTGAACTGGTCAGAGGAGGAAACAGACCACGTTTTTAATCAGAAAAAATCCACTGTTTTCCATCTCTCCTTTACCTAATGGCACGGGAAATAGCATTCATCTAAGCAATCATTAAGTGTGCCCTGCGTATTCTAATGACACCATAATTGTTCCTTGCTTTTTAGAAGAACTTGGATTCTGACAGGTTCTACTGAGGTGTAAAAACATTACATTATAAACTCTAAGACATCTTTTCCAGAAAAGGTCCTGAGGGAAAAAGCAGTATCTATCACTGAAGGGAAATAAGTTTTGGAGCCAGAAGACTTGGATAAAAGTCTCAGCCTCCTCACTAGCCAGTTCTGCTTTACCATTAACCAGTGATGCCACTCGGCCCTGGCTACTCTAACTGCCTGACTCTCATCATCTCCTCTGTAAAAGTGATGCTAATACCTGCTTAAGAAAAGACCCGCGTTACCTGTCTGTGGTGACATTAAATAACATAAGAGATAGAAGTACTCCTTGTAACCCCAAAAAATAAAACACTGTCAGCCCAGGTCACTGATTTCTCTGTTATTGTCAGTGATATTATCAGACAGCAAATGGGCTGTAGGGCCATCAGGCCCTTACACCTAGAGAGCAGGGCTGCAACTCCATCAGCGTCCCCTAAAAATATGGATGATTAACGTCCTACCTTCTTGTGACTATTTAGTGTCAAGTTGGATACAGCACCTGTATGGTTGATTTTATTATGTATTTTCTTTTGAATGTTAGTGATGTGTGGGCAGAATCTATACCCATGTATTTGTATTTGGTCAATAAAAAAAAACTTTAAAAACTACACAAGATATCACAACTAAACAAACTGGTGTGTTCAGCATGCAATAGTGGCCAAGATGGTCAAGTTTATAAAATCTGAAGAGTTAGAAGAGAGCTTAGAAACCTAATCCTCCACCTGCCACCTCATGAGAGAATCCCCTCTACAGTTTTATGACCAAACAGATCCTTTTTATTACTTCCCTGCATTCAAACATTTTCCTCTTCACACTATGCTAGATGTGTCAGCTTGTCTCACAGTATAACCATACAGAGGTTCGGCTGTCTGCAGCAAAAAAAAAAAAGCCAAACTCGTGAGTCAGGTGCTGATGAAGAAGAAAGTGGTTTATTCTCCCTAGCTGGTGCATCTCAGTGGATAGAGTGCTGGCCTGCGGACTGAAGGGTCCCAGGTTTGATTCCAGTCAAGGGCAAGTGCCCGGGTTGCAGGCTCAATCCCCAGTGGGGGGTGTGCAGGAGACAGTTGATCAGTGATTCTCTCTCATTATTGATATTTCTCTCTCTCTCTCTCTCTCTCTCTCTCTCTCTCTCTCTCTCTCTCCCTCTCCTTCTCCCTCTCCCTCTCCCTCTCCCTTTCTCTCTAAAATCAATAAAAATGTATTGAAAAAAATGAAAGTGGTTTATTCAAGCGTTGGCAATCTGAAAAGATGGGAGACTTTCCCCCCAAACCCATCTGCACATCTCAGTGCAGGCAGGGGATTTTATCAGGAGGGAGAGGGAGCCCAGAACAAAGAAATCAGAAGGAGGGCGATGGAGAGTTCTCTATATGTAAGTCATCACAGTCCATTCCAATGATCATCTTGAAACTGGTCAAGCAGAGGTCCTGTTTTTATGGTTGAGAGTCTGCAAGTCTTCTGGAGACAGACTGTCCAGTTGCTGGAGTCAGCCTCCTTTTCCAAAGCTAGTTCCTGTAATATGCTAAAAGGCTGTTAGCTATTTATGGGAGGCATGACAGACCCTGCCTTTGCCTTAACACATGCATCCTCTTCCCTGATTTGGGGAGAAGCTTTGTTCATTATATGTTACTAGAGGCCCAGTGCATGGATTCATGCACTGGTGGGGTCCCTCGGCCTGGCCTGCATGTTTTCAAACGATATTTGTTTATTAAAGTTCTGATTGGAATTCATAACTAGAGTTGAGTTTGTTTTACACATAAAGTTACACACACACACACACACACACGCACATATATTAACATGTTAACTTCTATTCAGAAATTAATTTATAAAAATAATATATTTTCAATTTTATGTTTTCAAGTGCTCTAACATTACTGTTTATCCTCTTGACCTAAATTCATTTTCTCAAATGTAATCAAGAACTTTACTGGAAAGCTAAAACTATTTTCCCACTTACCTGTGGAAAATTTAAGGCATTTGTTTTGTCAGAAACTGGAAAAACTTGCTGGACACCAGGAATCAGACCATATAAGAAACTGAAACTGTCCTACAGACACCTGATTGAACATCTGCATTCCATCCCCATTCCAAGCCCACCAACTCAGGTCCCAGACCCACCGATAGACAAGAGCTTCCCACCAGTGACTGCATATAAGGATGAAACTCCAGCTCTGTGGTGCTGCCATCATCCACCCAATGTCCCCTTGGCTCCAGGCTGTGCAGCCCTTTCTTTGGATATCCCATCCCCCTTTCATTAAATAAATTCTGTTTTTCTTTCATTACCATCTGAGATGGCTATTTAGTCAGCCCACATACCACCCCCTTGAACCTTTCAGTGTTATCCTTGCCAGGTTTTGGTCAAACGATTAATATCCAAAATATATAAATAACTCATACAACTCAACACCAAACAAATAATGCAATTAAAAAATAAGCAGAGGACCTGAACAGACACTTCTCTCAAGAAGACATACAAATGGCCAACAAATATATGAAAATATGCTCAAATTCACTAGCTGTTAGGGAAATGCTAATCAAAACTACAATGAGATCCACCTTACACTTTTAAATGGTTCATCTTGATTGGGATTCTCTGTGCTTCCTGAACTTGTGTGGCATTTTCCTTCACCAGGTTGGGGAAGTTTTCTGTCATTATTTCTTTAAACAGGTTCTCTGTTCTTTGCTCATCCTCTGCCCCTTCTGGTATTCCTGTAATGTGGATGTTGTTACGTTTTATGTTGTCCCAGAGCTCCCTTAAGCTATCTTCCTGCTTTTTAATTCTTTTTTCTATTTGCTGCTCTAGTTGGGTATTTATTTCTACCTTGTCTTCCAGATTGCTGATTTGGTCCTCTGCTTCATCCAATCTACTTTTAATACCTTCCAGTGTGTTCTTCATGTCAGATATATCATTCTTCATTTCTGTCTGGTTCCTGTTAATGTCATCAATTTCTGTTCTCATGCTGTTGTAATTTGCACTAAGTTCCTTAAGCAGCTTTATAACCATTGCTTTGAACTCTATTTCAGATAGGTTGCTTGCCTCCATCTCATTTAGTTCTTTTTCTGCAGAGTTCTTCTTTTCTAATTTGGCGGTTTTTTCTTTGTCTCCCCATTTTAGCTGTCTCTTTATATTTGATTCTATGTGTTAAATAGAACTGCTATGCCTCCCAGTTTTTGTGGGATGACCTTATGTAGAAAGTGTCTTGAGAGGTTCAGTGGTGTAGTGTCTTTGTTAACCTGAGGTGGTTGCTCTAGGAATGCCCCTTGTGTGTGTTGTTTGGGCTCTCCTGTTGTAATTTGGACTTGATTGTTGATGTTCCATTTGTGGGAGGGGTTTCCCCTCTGACTTGCTGCCAGTGAGGTTCAACCCCAATGTCTTTGTGCCAGCTGTCCAGTGGTAAGGGATTCCTTAGCTCAGAGGCTGGGTCTGCCATGAGTCTCACACCTTGACTGATTCTGTTCTGGGCTGTACTGCAGAACTGGTCCTTCAGGTGTCAGCTGCAGGTGTTTGGGGTCCTGCTGGCTTTTGCCTCACTGAGCAGTCTGGGATGGTGTCTATAGCAGGGACCCAAACTGCTGTTTTTGATTAATTAGATCAGGCAAAGACTCAAAGCCTTCAGAGAACCACCTCTGCCTGCAGACTAATTGGTTTCAGTCTTGAGTGTCCTCAGGCAATCATCCACCAGTGGGGTGAGAGGTTTTCCAACAGGGTAGGACAATTGCTTCTGCCTGGAGGAAGATGGTGAAGGAATTAAAAATGGCAGCATAGTAAATGGAAGCCGACACTGGAATTTCAACTAAAATACAGAATAAACACCCTGAAAAATGAACTTAGGACTAGCTGGAGAGAACCCTAATAACCAAGGACAGAAAGTGGGGACAGCATAGAGTCTGCTAGGAGGGGCAGAGGAGCAAAAGGGCTGGCCAGGCTCCCACAGACAGCATCTGAAGTACTAGACAGATATCTCAGCTGTGGGGGGTTGCCACTGAAAACTCTAGGGTCTAATCCCCAAGTTGGGCCTCCCAGCAGAGAGTACCAGAACTGAGACAGGAGCCCACATAACATCTGGCTGTGAAATACAGCAGGGTTGCTTACTGCCGGGGAGACACAGCCTTCTTGCACCTCCACACTTCCTACCAGTCTTGATGTGGCTTCCTCTTTACGTCCTTGGATATAAAGGACCTCTCCAATTGGTTATTCAGGATGATTTTTGTATATTTTAGTTGTATTCTTTTTGGTCCTGGGAGAATGTCAGTGTAGCTTCCATTTAATCTGCTGCCATTTTTGAATTTTTAGGGGAGGATTGTTAAAATCATTCCATATAGGATTCCAAAGTGAGAAAAAAGTTATATGCACTGAGATTTCAGGTGAGGAAATGGAGAGAGGTGATACCACTGACTAAAACAGGGAAGTTGGGTGAGACCATCAGTTCTACGGAAATACCATATATTCTATTTTAAACATACACATTTAGAGCATGTTGAATTTCAAAATAATAGCTTACCACCCAGGGGATCTTTCCAAAAGAACTAGTTCTAGAACATATATTATGGGTTAAGAACTATGATACACGATTTACAGATATTATCAAATTTGATCCTCACAACACAGACCCCAAAAAAGAAAACTAGAAGATTTTGAAATGGCAGATTTGAAAGTCCATAGTACCTTAGAAACCAAGAAAGAAGACTTTCAAAAGGATGGATTTGATTACTCAGGTCAAGTGCAATATAAACATAAAGCTAGAATTGTGGGGGAAAAAACAGATTTGGCCATTACAATACCATAGTGACTTTAGGGGGTGCAGTTCCACTAGTTACATGGAACCAGTTTGTGGTGGCTAAATGGAAAATTAGAGGTATGGACATAAGAAGGGTAATAGATGAATCAAACAGCACAACATGTTTGCTGTTTTTCTTCATCTGCTTCTATATCATATAACCATAAGGTTTTTCTTCATCCGCTTCTATATCATATAACCATAGCTGCACATATTCAATATTCCTACATTTGAGCCTTTCATCAGAATGTTAATTACATTTAGACTTGGAGCCTTTGCTGTCTGGTTACCTCAGCCATTTCAGGTCACCCATTTAGTTCACAGGCATCTTCATGCTCTAAAAAGAGCAGACAATCCTGTCGAGATTCTAAATCACATTGACTTACAACAGGCAGAAATCCTTTACGAGGGAAAACAGTGGGAAAGGGCTGTGTGGTGATCAAGGAAAGAGGACAGACTTGATAAAGCTTCCTAAGAATTCCTTCCTTTTCCCATTGTACCTGTCTGGCCACAGATCACTCACGGCCAGACGGGTGTCTACATTTTCATGAGCTGGCTTTCTGGCCGAGGCCAGCCTTGTGTGACTTCTCCGAGGAGAAGTAGCCGGTTCTGCAGAAGCAGCTCTCCTTCTCGATTTCAACATGGAATTTTTGTGCAGTTGTGCTTGCTTCTCTTTGGAGTTAGAAACCAGTCAAGAAGATACATATGGCTGGTAATTTACACTAAAAAAAAAAACTTACATTGCGTGCTCGCTTCGGCAGCACATATACTAAAAAAAACAAACTTACATTGAATTATACGTGGGTGACTTATTAAATGAAGGACATTATCAACATTACATTTGTCATAAATGAAAAACTTCCAATTTGAATGGATCTAATCCATTCACTGTTTTATGAGCAGACTGGCCTCCAGAGAGAATCACAAATCCAAATAATGTCTCTGAGTGATGGATTTTATCTTCTCTTCACAGGGATGGCAAAAAAAAATTGTAAAATTTTTATGCATAATTTGATGTTTGGCCAAACATCAAAAAAATCATTTAAAGAAAAGTTTCCTGAGACTATTTGGAATTGTTTTTGTCCAGCTGCAAACATTATAATAGGCAAGCTGGCAAATATTAGCTTAGATGAGAGAACTGCATGAAGCCTTCTATTTCTTTACTAGTTCTCATCAAATCTCCAGGTCTATCCATGCTGTTGCAAAAGGTAAGACTTCATTCTTTCTTTATGGTCGCATAGTATTTCATTGTGTAAATGCACCACAGCTTTTATATTCATTCATCTACTGATGGGTGTTTGAGCTGTTTCCAGACTCTGGTTATTGTAAATAATGCTGATATGGACATATGAGTGCACATATTCTTTCAAATTGGTGTTTTGGGATTCTTAAGATATATTCTCAGAAGTGGGGTTGCTGGGTCAAAAGGCAGTTCCATTTTTAATTTTTTTGAAAAAGACTACATAATCTTTTTTACAGTGTCTGCACCAGTCTGCATTCCCACCAACAATGCACTAGGGTTCCCTTTCTCCACCTTCAAAAAAATTTTTTTTTTAAATTTAGCTAGTCAGACCATTGAACATACTTGAATTCCTCTCTTTAAAATATGTAGCAACTCTATAGACATCGGGCTCTTTGCTCAGAAGGCTACTGTGCCAGCATCAAAGTTGACATGCAGGATTAGGTTAAATATTAAAATGTGTCTCTTTGTAGACAACATGTTGTGCTGTTTGATTCATCTATTGAATAAAAACTACTTAGATCATTCCATTTATTTTAAGTATCTTATTTGATAGCAAACCATTTTCACTGAAAGAGAAATAGTGACATCTACTGGAACAATCTAGTTTTATCTAAAGTCTAGTAATTAACATTTCCTCTCAAAATAAATGTTTCAGATACACATGCTCTACCTGGTAGAAATAAAAATGTACCTTTATGATGGAAGTGGCACCTGCTACATATCATGATATTGCTTTATGGTGCCAATATCAGTAATTAATTCCCTTCCTAAAATAAAAACATGGAAATTCTTCAGTAAATTCCTAGAGCAAAAACAAAACAAAACAACAAAAAACACACACAACAAAACTTATTACTAGGATTTGAGTTTTTCATTATTCTAACCATTTGAACAATGCAATCTGAGTGTGGCAATCACTGTGCTCTGTACAAAGGTATGAAAACATATGGATTTCAATCTGTATATTTTTAGGTGGCAAGATCAGTAGAAATTGAGGGAGAAAAATGCATAATGGCCTTTATGTAGAGTGTGGGGTTAGGCAAGGTTACCTGAAGAAAATCCTTAGAAATGGGATTTAGAAATGGGCTTAACAATATGATGATGGTTTAAAATACTGAAAAACAGAAATGGCGAAATTACTGAGCACAGGGAAGTGAAAGCATTGACCGGCAGCACTAGAGGCCCAGCCTGGAGGCTAGGAATTTTCAAGGACACCCATCCACAGAAATCGGATCACCCTCCAGCACCTCATTTGTTTACCAAACCACCTGGTAGTCTGTGAAATGCACCAAAGTTGGGACCCAGGATCTCAGGATCACACACAGTAGATACCATTCCATTTTAACTTAGATTGCAAGGAATTTTTCTAACAATTATTACATCCGGTTTCACGCTACCCTCCCTCTCCCTCACATCACATTAACCCGGATGGTTTGCCCGGGGAAGACCCACAGTGAGTCCCCCTCACATTGCTCTGGGACTTGGATTACAGAACATTGCTACATGAATTCCCTTTAGATCAATTTCTTGCTTCCTTTTTTGGATTATGAGAGAAAGTCCAAATATACATTTTCTTTTTAAAATTTTTATTGAATTTATTTTGGTGACATTGGTTAATAAAATAATAGGTTTCAGGTGTACAGTTCTATAACACATCACCTGTATATCGCACTGTGTGTTCACCACCCCAAGTCAAGTTTCCTTCCATCACTATCTATACCCTTTTATCCCTTCAACCCCCTGCCTTCCCTTTTCCCTCTGCTAATTACCATACAGTTGTCTGTCTATGAGTTAGGAGGCTGGGTGAAAAAGGTGAAGGGATTAAGCAGACACAGCAACCATAGTTTTTTAATTTGGGATCTTCTGAACATTTAATGCCATTAAATTCATTACCCATAGAAAGAGACTCACAAAGTAGACAAAGAATATGCTACAGTAAGCATATTTCAGAAAAATGAAACCTGAAGACATGAATTCACACATCTGGCAGTGATTCATAATTGAATATTATTTTTCCCTCTAGTTATGATGGTTTGCATCAGCCTCAATCCTCGAACTGAAAGTAGCTGAGCGATATTGCTGAAACCTTCCCTTTATCCCAGCTCCATCTGTGCACAATAAAAGGTTTAACTAGAATTCACTCTGCTAGCATCACACGAGCAATTTCAAGGAAGGCATTGAAGGAAAATGATTACCTGAGGAGCCTCGGGCTGGCAGGGAAATCTCTCCCTTGTAGGGCGTGCTTCTAACAGATGTCCGTGAGGAAGAACCTGGAGGGCAGGACCATTTCCTTATGTGACTGCATTGGTATCGGTCAGCGACAGTAAACATTTGTAAACTAAGAAGGAAGCTGACATGTTCCATGATGAGAGAGAATCAACACAAACTTCTAGTCTGGGGAAGTTCACTCAGGAATATATGAATACGAATCGTATGTTTCAGATATTTTCTGATTCCAACCAACTCATGTTCACCAAAAGCTATGGGTGAATTTTACATGGTCCTTGGCCATGTGATATGATTATACACCTAGTTCTGGTCACTTAACATTAGCATCACAGATCTACTATGTAGCCATAATGCGTTGTGACCGATGCACAAGCCCAAATAAAACTGGTTTTGAGCACATATGTGCCTGAGAATGAGAGGTCAGGGGCTTTCTTCGTATAGCAGACTAAAAAGCCTCTGTGACTGTGATTCCGAACTTTGAGGTGTAACATTAAAGTGGAGCGGTATTTTAAAATCCCTATTCCTCAAACCACCCCAAAGAGGTTCTGACCCACTAAGTCCTGCACTGGGTGCTTGAATCTGCATATTTCACAAATACACCTGGTGATTGTGGTGCAGATGATTATATGGAACACATTTTTACTGTGACTTAGGAGAAAGCTGTATCACAATGTGATTGGTTTTCACTGATGAAGCCTCTAACAGTGGTTCTCAACCTTCCTAATGCCGCGACCCTTTAATACAGTTCCTCATGTTGTGGTGACCCCCAATTTCATTGTTACAAATTGAACATAATTAAAGCATAGTGATTAATCACAAAAACAATATGTAATTATATATGTGTTTTCCGATGGTCTTAGGCGACCCCTGTGAAAAGGTCATTCGACCTCCAAAGGGGTCGCGACCCCCAGGTTGAGAACCGCTGCTCTATGTTAAGTGGGACCTTGACTACCTCAATATTTTCATTAGCAGTGTGGAGAAGGGCAAGTAAAAAAATGAAAAGGTTTACACAAGATAAAAGTGACATGTCAATCCCGTTTTTTTGGCAGTCACACTGCTATTCTCAAATTTTAATTCTAGAGCCAAAGCCAAAGGCATGGGTCTGAGCCCCAGAAAAAGGAAAAGCTGCTGTGTGGGAAAACTGGGTTCAGCTTCACAAACCCCACTTCCATCGTGTCTGTGTCTTTAGGGTGGGGACAAGGAGAACACTGGATATCCAGGGAATGCCTGAGGCCTAGCTGCCAGCCTGCATCCCAAACATCACCCCTGCCCTCCCAAGGGTGCCGGCCTGAGCCCGCCTCCCAGTACCACATTCTCATTCTTTCGTTTTTAAAAATATATTTTTATTGATTTCAGAGAGGAAGGGAGAAGGAGAGAGATGAAAACATCAATAATGAGAGACAATCATTGATCGACTGCCTCCTGCACGCCCCACACTGGGGATCAAGCCCAAAACCCAGGCATGCGCCCTGACCAGGAATCGAACTGTGACCTCCTGATTCATAGGTTGACACTCAACCACCGAGCCACATCAGCTGGGTCCACACCCCCATTCTCATCCTTACCCTCGGCAGCGCCCTGAGCTCCCAAAGACATTTCTAACCAGCCTTCCTCATTCAAATGTCTTCTGTGCTTTGGTTTCTTGAGTCCTTGATGCCAGTGTTCTATAAGCTGTCCAGATGAACCAGTGCTTCCTATGGCTAACACAGTGCATGGTACCAGCTTACATGTGTGTTTTCCTTTCTTATAATATTTACTCCTGCCCGAGTGACTAATGATAACTCCAGGCCCCTAGAAAGAATGGTCAGGTAAATATTTGGACTCAGGAGACAGCTAGAGACATCTAGAGACTCCTGAAATCATATCATTAAAGGGTTCATCATGCCAACCTTCTCCTCAGACTCTCAGTGGCCTCTGCAAACCTGCCTTTATCCTCAACCTTTCTTTCCTCACCCCAACCTTTGTGTTCACTGCACTCTCTCAGGCTTCGTTAGCCTAAGCAAAGGTATCTTTACTTAAATATAGGGACCTTACCTAAAATTTAAGAAAATAGAGAGCATGAGCACTTGGAACTCCCGAGAGATATAAATCAAGGTGCAGGGCAGTGTAGCAATGGGAGTTAAGTAGGGAAGCTGGTTTGGAAAACATGACAGTCTAAAAGAGGCTCTGACTTGCCTAACTTCTCTAGCTTCACAAAGGCCAGCAATTGCTTCAAACTAAGATGGGTCCAAAAAGGCAGCTCTAAAAGCACAGGAAATAAGGATAAACTTCTGGTTTTATTTTTATTTATTTTATTCTTGAAGCATTTTTTTAATGTAACAATTGTTCTTAAGCAGAGATGCTTAATAGACTTGTTCATTAGTCAATTTCTAAATGTGGCCATAAAGAGGCCCCAAATGGGGGGGGGGGGATACTAAAAGGCTTTCTACACTTACTAGAGAGATTGGTCTTGCTTATTAGGACAGAAAGGACATCAGTTTGACCAAAATAACCTTTTTCCTGTTGCTGAATCAATAGAAAATGACTGAGGACTTTTATATAATGAGTACTCTGGAAGACATCATTACAGAGCATTTAGGTGATTTGGAGTAACCTCATATTCTTTCTTCTTAAAAAAAAAGAAAAAGAAAACAAAACAAAAGGAACCACAACACCAAACAAAGTGGGGAACTCTCACTGCAGTTACATCCTGAATGTTTGGCACTGACTCTTCGAAAGTGAGACTTTTTTTAAATTGATGTCAGAGAAGGAAGGGAGAGAAACATCACTAATGAGAGAGAATCATTGATTGGCTGCCTCCTGCATGCCCCCTACTGGGGATCGAGCCCTGCCTGGGAATTGAACTGTGACCTACCAGTTCATAGGTCAATGCTCAACCACTGAGCTGTGCTGGCCGGGTGAAAGTGAGACTTCTTAATAGGTAAATCAAATTGCTGGATAAAAATATGCACCAATGTAATTACATGTGAATAAAACTATATGAACAAAAATGAAACAATAACACATACAGGTCAGCCTGGCCTCTGGGGCTTGTCAATTACTCTGCTGGTTGGTGGGATTACAGATAATCACATACCTAAGCTCTCCTACAATAAAAGAAAAATAAAAACATACATATATAGCTATATAGAGATAAGTGTATTATGTTATACTATAGGCCTGGTGCACGAAATTCATGCACTGGAGGGGGGTGTCCCTCAGCCCAGCCTGCACCCTCTCCAATCTGGGACCCCTCAGGGGATGTCCGACTACTGGTTTAGGATATGTCCGACTGCCTGTGGGATCGGGTCTAAACAGGCAGTTGGACATACCTCTTACAATCCAGGACTGCTAGCTCCCAACCACGCACCTGCCAGCCTGATCACCCCCTAACCACTCTCCTACCAGCTCGATCACCCCCAACTGCCCTCCCCTGCTGGCCCAGTCCCCCCCAACTGCCCTCTCCTGCTGGCCTGATTGCCCACAACTGCCCTCCCCTGCTGGCCATCTTGTGGCTGTGGGTGCTGCCATCTTTGAGGGCGGGGTAGTCAATTAGCATATTCCCTCCTTATTGGCTGTGGGTGCTGCCACCTTTTGCGATGGTGTGAGGGTCAATTAGCATATTCCCTCTTTATTAGATAGGATTGACTGTGTCTCTGAAATAAGAAAGTCTCAAACTACTGTAATCTTATATCAGAATAGCACAAAGCTATAAATACTTACCTGTGGTATTTTCTCATCTAAAAATCATATTTGTGAAAAAATATAAAATGTGCAACTTCCACATTCTTGGGCTCCAATAAAAATTAAACTGAAAACAGATTTTTTATGCAGTGGGGATTTGGAAATTAGGGGTATCAGGTCTTACGATCTCCTAATCATTTCCAATATTCAGAGCAAAAGTGAGTCACGTGAAGAACTTGGTTCCATTGGGGTACTGGTCATCTGGACAATATCCTTGAAGACCGCCGTGCATGCAAAGGTATGGAGAACAATGGTTGCTGGGGTGTCGTTTGTTTTGTTTGACTTATTTTCTGTGATTTGCATATCACATCACATAAAATTGCATATCCCATCACATAAAATAGATATTTAATTGTGTGTGCTTTTTGTAAGGGAAAATGGCAATTTTGTTTTTGTATATTAGTTACAGAAGATCCTGGATTTTTACAAATGGTTTGCAAATGTTCTAAGTCTCTGATGACAAGATGTTTCTCAGTTTTACAAATTAACTGACAACAAAAGAGAAATAAAATAACACAAAATACCAGGAAAAAAGGAAATACATTCATGTTTACCTTTCAGTATACCAAAACTAAATGCATACCCATTTTATAAAATAACTACAAAATAACCTACTCAGTGAATCTGCTTACTAACAAAAAGTAGGGAAAAAGTGATAGCAGATCTCGACCAGGGACTCTGTGGCTAACAAGTCACACTGTACGGACCGCAGCAGAGGTCCTCTGCAGGATCTGAATGACGGAACAGGTTGTGCAAAACGCTGGCGTATGTTCTCCGCAGGCCAGATGCTGAAGCAACATCTGTGCTGCAGCACACGGGGCTTCAGACTTCACTCTGCTCGCTGAGTTTGCTCAGATTCTGAAATTGAAAAGGAAGCAGTAAGCACAGGCTGCTGACCAGGTAAAAAAAAACCAGTCGGAATGGAAGCAAGCTTCCAGCCAAGCCAGGAAAAGCCTGCGAGGCATCAGAGTTAGCAGTTTAAAGCCCCAAGGTCAGGACCAGAGTGCTGACTTTGAAACCGGCTCCATCACTTACAAATGGTAGAATTCCCTGGGCCTCAGTTTCCTCGTTTTTTGTTTGTTTTTTTAAAATGTTATTTCTTTATTTCTTTTGGGAGGACATCATGATAAAACAATTTTATTCTTTCTCACCACATCTCCCAGATGGAGCATTTCTGTTTTGTTTTGTTTTCCCTTTATATTGAATGTATTCGGGTGACACTAGTTAACAAAATTATACAGATTTCAGGTGCACAATTCCACAGCACGTCATCTGTACACTCTATTGTGTGCTCACCACCCCAAGCCTCCATCCATCACCATTTATCCCCCCTAAACCCTCCTCCACCACCCCACCTCCTTTCCCCCATTAATCACCATACTGTTACTATTGTTCCCTTCACCCCACCCACCCAGTTTCCTCATTTCTAAAAAAAATAGGTTAAATAATAGTATCTTTCTCATAAGTTCGTAGCAAATTTAGTGGATTAATATGGGTGAAGTTCTTAGCATATTCCTGGATCGATGAATGTTAGGAGGTCATTGTAATAATAGTAGTAGTCATGTTATTATTTTGTAAATACATACAGCTCTGATAGAATATAATAGGAATGACTCTGGGAGGCACCAAATTCTAGTCTAGGGATGAGAAAAATTACAGGAAATGAGAGCTCTAGGAACAGTCCTAAGACTAATCATAAAGCCCAGTACTTGGAGGATAATGTGGACAATTCAGTGTGAGTGCTGGGCTTTCTAGATACTATTTCCAAAGATGGCAATATTTGTAGAGTCAAGGGCATCAGAGCAGGAAAAAAGCTATAATGCTATGTTTAGAGTTTTGCTATTTGACAGAAGTAGATTCAAATTCCCAGGATAGTGGATCCTGCAAGAAAGAAGCATTTATTCTGCAAGCTAGCAGTCTGTACTGAATAGGTGCTCACCAAATCCTCTATGCCATGATACTGTTAGAAAATTTAAATTATTGGATAATGTTCATAACTGGTCCAGAAAAGGAATGGAAACATTTCTTTACTTGAGATAGAGGCCTGCGAGGGGGCACATTTTAATGGAGTTTTAGATGCCAGTGGAATAACAAGCTAATATTTAAACATACAAAGCCCTTGATTTTACATTCTGATTTTTCTTATAACTGTAGCAGGACGACTTACTTGTCTCACTTTATTCGAATGGATGTCACTTATGGCAGCAGATACTGATTTAAAAAAAATTGGTTTCTCTGAGTCTAGGTTTCCAAAGTACTGCATGGCTTTTACCAAGGAAGCTACAAGAAAGCACAAGCGACATAAGGTATACATAGCAGCTAGGATCACGTTCAATTGTTCGAGGAGTCATGTTAGCCCAGGACTTTCCGTTTCTCACCTGTGCAATGGGCTAATGATACATCCACACTCCTGCTCTGACAGTCCCTGTAAACCTGGAAGAATTAAAATAGGATACCACAGTTAATGCAGGATAGCCCGCAAGAAGGGACAACAAGGGCTTCAGGAGCGAGGACAATTTCCAGCCAAAAGAAGAAATTTTTATGATGTCAGACCACCAGAGGGCGGTATTGCTGCACAGCCGGGCATACCCTGGCAGGCTTCTACAAAGAGACGGTCTTAGCAAAGAGGAATGCATCAGGGCATTTTACCTTCAATGCAAATAAATTTGTCTGCTGACATTTTCCAAAATTTTTTTTAATTACCTTTTCTTCCCTATAAGATTTATATAAAATTGTTCTCAACCTTTTTTTATTTTTTTTATTGGAAGTTAAGGACCCATTTATAAAACAGCTGACTAATATTTGTACAATTTGTGCATATTCATGGACTCTCGAAATCCCACCCCTGAATGGTAAGTTGAGAACCCCACTATACTTGAAACCAAGTTCGATTGCCCTACTTCCATTTTCAGGATCCATCAAGATAAGAGAACCTAAATGATGTACTTGCCACACTGTAAGGTCTTGCTTCATATAAGTCCAAGAAAAGCTCAAATAGGAACAAGATATTGAAGGCTCTGATCTTAAACTCACCCAGACGAAAATCAGCCCAGCAGTGCCAGTAAATCTAGAAGTTTTAGTAACTGTAGGATGGATTTTGTTACATAATAGTGATGTATCATACATATAAAATAGAAAGCAGCAACTAAACACATTCTAAGATTATGCGTGATACATCCAAAAATTTCCCTTGTATTCTTGCAGCAGTAGCCAGGTCTGTGTTAGAAGAACTGCAGACTAGGAGATATATTGCTCTGAGCATGAACACACACACAAACAATGAAACAAATAATGAATACATGAACTGAGGCTTGGCCATGGAATACATGGTTCCTGCTTTTATAAGGTAAAATGATTAAGTCAAGGTGACCTGACAGTGTTTAACTTTTTCAGAAGCTCAGTGAAGCACAAACACAGTGCCATGGTGATGTGGATGCTGATAGACATAATCTGTAGTTTGTTGACCTCTCCAGTGTCCTAAGTATAAAAATAAATAGAAGTCTTTCCATTTCCTTCAACCTCTAACTCCTAGGAGAATGTTTCTTATGCTAAAGCAGCTAAGAAAGCAATCCAGGAAATGTTATTAAAAGGCGGAAGAGCATGGATGAACCCGGAAAGCATTATGCTAAGCGGAATAAGCCAGTCAGAGAAAGATAAATATCGCATGCTCTCACTCATTTGTGGAATATAATAAACAACATAAATTGATGAACAAAAACAGATCCAGAAACAGAGAAGCATCAATCAGACCGTCAAACCTCAGAGAGAAGGTAGGAGAGGGAGGGGGGAAGGGGGGAAGGGGGAGAGATCAACCAAAGGACTTGTATGCATGCATATGAGCCTAACCAATGGACACAGACACCAGGGGGGTTGCGGGGGAGCAATGCGGGGATAAGGACACATGTAATACCTTAATAAATAAAGAATTTAAATAAATAAATAAATAAATAAATAGATAAATAAATAAATAATAAATAAATAAATAATGATGGCCCTCTACTGTGACCTTCTTTCAGGACGGCTGCGACGAAGACATATCCTAGTTGCAATGATATTATTTCCATTTTAAGAAATAACTATTGCCTCAAGGTCTATGTCCTTGGGAGAGAGTGGGTGAGGTGAGAATTGAAACAAGCAGAGTCAAGGCCCCAGAGCTGAGAGTCGAAGGTGGAAACCCTGTTACTGAAGGGAAAGGAAGGGCTCAGTCCACACACACCCTGTGTCCATACCTCAACCAGCACGGAGACGCCAGAGGAGTCAAAAAAGGCCAAACCACTGCAGTCCAGGACTATGGAGCACGCCCTCTTCTCTGGGCAGGGCTGTGATGCTTCTTCTGTGGGAGGAACATAGTAGGACTTAGATTAGGACGATTCTTCGAGATTTCTGCTGCTGATTTTGTCGAAAAGTGGCACAATAACAGCGGCCTCGTGTTTCATGAGACTAATTCCAAACACTTTTTAATCTTTACATTTTCAATTGATTGCTCATTATTTCCAAAATCTTTGCTTTTGTGTTATTCAGAGGCTATTTCAGGTAATTACTGTGTAACTCAGAGAAGAAGATGGGGGAGAGGTTAACTACCAGTGTCATTCCGCAGATAGACGGACTGAAGCTCAGGAGTTTAACAATCTTTTTGATAAAAGATCTGGCCAGTTAGTGCCAATGGGCTAGAATCGAAGCCCGAAGCCATTGTGCATAGGACTCCTTTCCACAACCTCAGTTTCCTTCCTGGGTGTGGCCAGAAGCAGAGGCCTGTTTGTTGTGCCTGGAGCTTACACAATTTTGGAGTCAGACTTTTAAGGAAAATATTCATCGCGGAAGCTTGTCTGCTGGCCTTGGGAAGGATCTGAACGAGGAGCCCTGAAAATTAAGTTTCACTGGGTTCCTGGGAAATCTGCCTCTGAAAACACCTGCTGGGAAAAATAAAATTTTTTACATAGGAGTTCATGAACTTTTTTCACTGATGTCCTAAAGGCCACACTTTCCTTGTGGGAAATGACATACTTCCAGAACAATGACAGGCCCTTTCCGAGGCTCTCCAAGCAGATCTAGGAGGCTAAGATTTTCTCACCATAAGAGGACAAAAGTCAGTTAAGTATGTTCCAATGGACTAATTATTATGAAGTTCTCTTAAAAATGAATTCTTCATTGGAATCACTTGCCACTTAAAATGCCCATGGTTTTTCTCCTTATGGTAGCTATAGCAAAGTGGGAATATGGTAAATTCTCAATTAGCATTGAAAGGAAGTATAAGGGAAATTGTGTGTTTTTAAAAACTGCTGCTTAGAGGAAAATACAGGCAAGCAGAAAATATAAAATAAATACTGAACACTTGTGTACAATAGTAACTGATAGGAAAAGATAAATGCTACAAAGTGGTTTTAACATATTGAAAATTGCTACTTAGGCATAGGATTTGTTTCCAAATTTCACCTTTAGATCACATTAATAGTTATGAATTGAAAATAACAGCATATACTATGTTCAAAAAAATTTTTTAAATGTAATGAATGGTACAAATGTGAGGAAGGTCCTATTCCTTCTAGGAGTTTATCCATGAATGGCAAAGATAAATAACATGATTTAAAATGAAAAAAAAAAGACGGGAATTTACAAGAAAGGAGGTCTCTTTGGAGAGATTAAGAAGACTGCATGCAAAAGTAGTCTTGAAGGATATATATACTTTCAAAAAATAGAAATGATATGGAGATATAAGCATTCCAATCATATGGATAGCTTCAACTGAACACTGATGACAGACAGATCTAAAACTCCTCCTGCTCTCATTCAACCAACATTTATTGAGCATCTACTGCATGCCATGCTTCTCCCTTCCTCTCTAAAATCAATAAGAATATATTTAAAAAAAATAAAATGTCAAATTAGAACCTTAAACAAAATGGGAAGTAACCACAATATAGTTCATCCACTGACCTCTCACCAGCAATCACTATCATGCACTATTTGCCGAATTAAACAGAGGACCTACCTCTATTATGCAAGGGCTTTTATTTATATTCTCAAATATAACCTGTCCCTGCTCATTAGCAGAGATAACAGGGAATCCAGATCAAAGGAAAAAGAAAAATACGTATCCCAAGCAAAGACAAACATTTGCATTTATCCATTTTATCTCCTAGTTTCATAACATACACGGACACACACACACACACACATACATATACACACATTGATGCTATATTAATTAGTTTATAAATACTATATTCCACTTTGTTTAGAGTTATAGTAAAAGAATTATTCGATCAATATTAAATAAGTTGCACATTACTTAATCTGGGACATGTGTTTCCTTGCATATTTTTATGATTCATAAGTATATTTTTATTTAATTTGGAAGAATTTTACTGAATTTTCAGAGCTTAAAAATACCTAAAAATTAAACATTAGTTAAACTTTCTTAGAAAAGTTTAATATTTATATGATATATATATATAATATATAATAGATAATTTTCTTACCAAGTTAAATATAAAAATAGTTTTAGTAAGAGTAATCATATTTGCAATTTTCCATGGAGTTCTATATTTGAAGGGTTCCTATGCACATACTTTTCAACATATCTGTTTTAGAAATAAAATGTATAGGATGTATTTAAAGGCAGTAGTGGATTGAAGTCAACTCACACCAGCTGTTTTGACATCTTTTTAATATGTCAATTGTGTTCATATTTCCTCAGTTACATGTTTAATAATAGCTTGTTGGTAACTTGAAATTAGCCATAGTAGAATTATTTATACCATGGATATTGGCAAATGCTACAGATCAGTTCTCCACCACCCCATATTATATCCTCTGCCCCAAGAGTTGTTTGTTAAAGATTTACCAGCACATTACTGCTTAAAGTGGATACTATAGTTAAACATAAAGAAAATAATTAGTAATTTCAAAAAACAAATGGCTTTGATTGTATAAATGACTTACCCGCAGTGGTTCTTAACCTTCTGGCCCTTTAAATACAGTTCCTCATGTTGTGACCCAACCATAAAATTATTCTCGTTGCTACTTCATAACTGTAATGTTGCTACTGTTATAAATCATAATGTAAATATCTGATATGCAAGATGGTCTTAGGTGACCCCTGTGAAAGGGTTGTTCGATCGCCAAAGGGGTCGCGACCCACAGGTTGAGAACCGCTGCTCTACTGACATCTTTAGCAACGGTTCTTAAAATGACAGTGATGACACAATTTGTTACCAAAATCAGTCAAGTTCTTCTTATCCATCTACTTATATAGCTCTGTTCTTAACAAAAGGCGTGTCTTTCACAACACAGTACGTATTTCAAAATAAGCTACAACCCAAAATTCATAGTCCAAAAATTTATGTAGAAAAGTTATTAGAGAAGGACTGAGCAGGGGAAGGCGGAGAAGAACAGAAGGAGAAAGTGGGAGGAAAGAGGAAGAGGAGATACAGAATGGAGGGAAAGGAAGATGGGGAGAAGAGAAAAAGGAGTAGGTCAGAGGAGGGAGGCAGAGAGAGAGGAGAAGGGGAAGAAGATATCATTCTATGATCTATATTCAAGTCAGAACACTTTATTTATTTATTTATTTTTATTTTTGCTTAAAGTATTACAAAGGGTATTACATAAGTGCCCTTTCCCCCCCCCCCACCCTTGACAAACCCCTGCCCTCCCTTACCCCCCAGTGTCTTATGTCCATTAGTTATGCTTATATAGATGCATACAAGTCCTTCGGTTGATCTCTTACTCCCCTCCCTCCTGTCCCCCAACCCTCCCTGGCCTTCCTACTGCAGTTTGACAATCAGTTTGAGGCAGCTCTGCCTCTGTATCTATTATTGTTCAAAAGTTTGTAATGGTCTTTATTAAAAAAAAACTGACTCACCAATGCAATTGCCATTGGACAGAGAATTGAGCAATGAGTTTTGTTCACACTGAAATGAAAACATATATAAAGAATAAGGACATTTCAAAAATTTACTTCTTTCCCTGAAAAAAAGTACATCATTCTTTTCTCTATAAGTAACAAAACACTAGTCTTCAATATGTATTTTCCATAGTCTGTTTATTTCAGAATGATAAATACAACAAACTGAAATAATAAAATGATAATTAGCTCTAAGTATAAGTTTGTCCAGTAGATACTTTATGTTATCAACTCAGACTATCTTGTTTACAATATTTTATGCAAGACTAAGTTTGTTTTGATTTTGACCAGGAATTAAATATTTTCGTATGCTTTCATATAGCATATCCAATCAGAAGTAACCTCATTAACACAGCATTCTTTGAGAGAGAGTCACTAACCATATATTTCATATTATACAAAAGTTAACTGTTCATCAGAAGATCCATGGAAATGGCTGAGAAACATTCCTGATTTATGGAAATTCTAAAGAAAGAAAATGACTCTATTTTATAATTAAACTTAACATTGATTATAAATGATGCCCTAAAGGGATAGCATGCTAGCCACTTCTGAAAAAAATGTATTACTAATTATTATTACCGTTAATGGTGACAATGGATATTTCTTGAGTACTTACTATATTCCAAGGACTTTACATTAATCATTTGAAGTTACTAATCTCATTTTTATAAAAAATTGAAAATTTTCTAAATTTTGGAAAGTTTAAAAATAACTTGACCAAAGTCACAAAGCTAAACCTGAGCTCATGCCTTGACATCCTGAACCCCATGCTACAAACTGCTAAATTATGCTCTCTCTCCCATGAAATCAGTTTCCATCTTACAGGCTGACTACAGAAGATCTCATGATTTTCCCTTCTAGATACTCAGTGGTGCAGCTTATATATTTTAAGTCTGGTTCGGACAGGTATGAAATAATTTCCACCAGGTTATTTTACATTGTGGGGCTGGTGATGATTAAGTTAGCCCAATAAAAGGGACCAGCTAATGAAAGGCATTCATGGATGTATGTTTCCTTTTATAGGTCTTAACAGTACCCTGTCTGAAATCTTCCATGTCAAAATATTCTGAATAATTTATGTAAATACTCCAACCACCAAGAGGCAAATAGTGATTCCACACTCCTAAAGGATAGACTGCACGCCGAAACCGGTTTGGCTCAGTGGATAGAGCGTCGGCCTGCGGACTGAAAGGTCCCAGGTTCGATTCCGGTCAAGGGCATGTACCTGGGTTGCGGGCACATCCCCAGTAGGAGATGTGCAGGAGGCAGCTGATCGATGTTTCTCTCTCATCGATGTTTCTAACTCTCTATCTCTCTCCCTTCCTCTCTGTAAAAAATCAATAAAATATATTTAAAGAAAAAAAAGGATAGACTGCACTTAGACTTGGTTCCAAAGGGGACAGTATGGCAACGGCGGAAATAGAGTATAGCTTTAGAGTGGAGAAGCCTGACAAATACTACCTCACCCAGGTGTCAAGGTCAGTCAACATCAATATTATAACTCATGTTGGTAGTATGAACCCTTGATATAATGTGATAAAAATTGACCCTTGATATAATGTGATAAAAATGGCACTTCATCTCCACAGTTTTCCTTCCCAAACTTATATTCCCAGGCCTACAGTCAGAAGAATACCACATAAATCCAATAGAGGGAAATTCTACAAAACACCTGACCAGTACTACTCAAAACCATCAAAGTCATCCAAAAAAGAGTCTATGAAACTGTCACATTCAAGAGGAACCAAAGAAGACATGACAACTAAATGTAATGTGATATTCTGGATGGAATCTTGAAACAGAAAAAAAGTACATTAGGTAAAACTAATAAAACCTGAATAAAGCATGGACTTTAATAATAATAATGTATCCATATTGGCTCCTTGGTTGCAACAAATATGCCACACTAATGAAAGGTAGAGGAAACTGTGGTGTAGGGTACATAGAAACTATACTAATTTAAGTGATTTTTTAATGATTCTTCTCAAGATTATAGTACCTAGTACGCATGTCCATTAGATATATTCTGAATGAAAGTATATATAAGTTAATAAATGAATGAATAAACAAATAACAAGTGAGAGATTACCCTAGAGCTAACTGTAAAAACCAAATAAAAATCATAATACAATATAATGTTTTGCTGAGGTAGAGGTCTCTGTACACTTTTATAATGTATTATATTGATGTGATACATTTTTTAGTATGGTCATATAAGGTTATCATGACATTATCATAATGAAACAGTTGATCCTACCTTGTTGGTATCATCAAATGGCTGGTTGCTGGCACGTTCTTTTTGGATTATATTCATTAGATCAGCATGAAACTTCTTTGCATTCAGAAAAACCAGTGGGTTATTTATTGAGATAATTTTCACCTGCTGCTGGGTTTCCTTTTTGGAGAAGAAATGGATGAGATTCAGAGTCCTGAATACTATAAAAAAGGATAACTCTAGCCAATGAATCTCATTCTTACAAGGCCAAATGTCACTCAACCTTGGAAGCAATCCCTTAGCTAACATTTTCATTATTAAAATGTATTTGGAGAACTTAATAGACTATCATGTTTCTTAGGGAGAATATGTGCATTCTCTTCACCAAGAAACATGAAGAACCATGAGATGAGTCTGAAGCGTTTTAGAAAATGACTCTTATCCTTACCTACTGGGTTTGGGGGACGCAACAGCCTAGAATATCCAAAGAGGGCCAGGAAGAGTTATCCTTCCAAAAGGGTCTTCTCTACTCAGTCTCAAAATCAAAACTTCATTTACTTAACCATGAGTATTTTGAAAACAAAAATGGGTCCTAAAGGCTCAAACTGGCAGTCATTTACCTCATCATGACATAGCTTTCCTTTGGCTGGCATATTACCCTGCAAGTGCCTGGTAGTCCTAGTTGAGAGAAGGAAACCTAGAGGCGACATCAGGAATCTAGGCCCTGGATTGCCAGGATGTAGGCAAGGCACACAGAAAAAGAGAAGGACAAGGTTCAATATGAAAAGTATCTGCTGTGGCCATTTGCCCGGGTCTCCCTGGCAGCAAGTGATGGGTATGCAGCTAACTGTCTTCTCCATGACCTTTGGGATGGGGGTCAGACCTAGAAATTGAGAGGATGGTATTTTCTATGAAATGGTAACTCCTTACCAATCTTACCAATTAAAGCATTACTCCTCCCTGCTTTAGTGTTTACATAGAAGAGACACAGAAAATAGTGAAGAATCCGCGAGAAAGACAAATAAGAGAAAATATTATGTATGTGAAGTTGGCTAATTCACGTAACCTTTCTCAGTTTCCTCATATTAATAATTGGGTAAATATTTAAACTAGAGTACCTCAGAAAGTTCCTTTAACTGTACAATTAACTATACTCTAGAAAGTGAAGAGATTTGCTACAAATAACTCAATTAAAAAAAAGCCGTAAGTTACCAAACCAACTTCTAATCAAGGGTAAATTTCTTACAAACCAAAAATAAAACAATTCTTGAGTCTGTCATATTTGGTTATCACAAACCTCCACATGGTGTGATTAGATCTACCCACTAATCACACCACATGATTATACTAATGTGTTGTTTTAAGTTAACATTTTTAAAAGACAGGTATTTGTTAAAGAATAAAGATTCAAGTTGTACCAGAAAATAGATTCTCAATGTGGTTGAATTTATTGAGTGGAAGAGATGTCCCAAATTGAGAATGAGTGTTTCATATAAAAAAGTATGGAAGAACACATGAATGGAAGAAAGGAATGACTAACCGCCTCCAAGCTAACTTCGTTAGCTTAATCCTGGCCTGGTAGCTCAGTTAGTTAGAGCAACATCCTGATATATCAAGGCTGCAGGTTGAATCAACCAATGAATCTACAATTAAGTGGAACAACAAATCTGTTCCTCTCCCTCTCCCTTTTCCCCTCCCCTCCCTCTCCCTTTTCCTCCTTCTCTCTCCCCTTCTTCACTTCCCCTCTCGCGCCAAAATCAATCAATAAAAAATATGTATATTTGTTAAAAATTTCTATTCAAGAATTTTAAGTTTCAAACTTCAATTCTGTTTCAAAGTTAAGAATGCCAAAGCTAATATATATAACTGTATGTGTGGGGTAGATACATAGAGGATCTTAGGGGCCCAAGAGTCCATCTGTACAAATTCCTATGTAAAATGTAAAAGGAAAAAATAATAAAGAGATAGGAAGGAAGAGAAAGGCAGCATTGGTGGGAAAGTTGATACTGGGACAGTCTCGAAGGCTCTGAACTCCAGTAGTTCTCTGAGAAGCAGGCCATTCCCCCAGGTGTCCCAGAAGGACTCCTGGTGCTACTTCTCACTCCCAGTCTATTCAGAAATACCCTGACAGTGGCCCTGCTGGGGGAAGGCCAGTTCTCTCTGTTCTGAGGGTAACCATGAGGTACTGGAACAAGAAAATGTAAAAAATAAAGAAGAAAAAGTTAACCAAACATTTACAAAGCAGGTTCAAAGGGAGGCCAATTTGCAAAAAGTTCAAGGCAACATTTTTTTTTCCTCACGTTACAACTTGTTTTGGCCATCCCTCAGAATAAAAAAACTAGAACAAAAACACAATTGACCTGATAGGGTAAAACAAAAAAGTTGTTGTTTTTTAAGTGTGCACTGTGCAAGAAACTAATTCTATTGGCATTCTGTAATCATTAGAATAAATTACTATCTGCTAATAATACAATCTCATTGTGTGTGTGTTAAAAAAACAATAACAAGATCTGACTTCGCCTTATTTCCTTTCCTATTCCCTACCTTCCCTCATCATTTAATTTGGAATGGCCTATTGGTTTAGTTGGACTGTTTTATGGAACTGAGCAATGGAAAAGAGGTTTCCAAAATGCCTGAATTAATCTGAACTATGATTCTGCTGTGGGCTGTAGTTCTATTGTCTTATATGAATGCTAATATAAATTTTTTGTTGCAGTTGTTCTATTAATTTGTTGCTTGTCATATGCCGTATATAGAGTAATCACATATATACAATTTTAAAGTTTAAACTAATTAAAATACAGTTATAATGTTTTCAATGACATAATTTATCTGTTTTAATGATATTTTAAAGCTATCTTAATCACAAAAAATTGTTAATAATTGCACAAAGTAGAAAAAAAAACTAAACTTACACCATCCATTTCTGTTTTCATTTTAAATTCCATTTCATTCATGTTTTTTATATTCAGTGTCTTTGCTCTAGAATTAAGGCAGATGGAAAACAAAATGTCATTTCCTAATTACTGCATTAACCATGAAGAAGTAAAAATGATGTTTGAACAATAGGAATATACCTAAAATGGTTTAGATCCTCTAACTCATTTGTTAATAAGACACTGGTAAATCTGTATTTTTCTAAAGTCCTCAGGAATAACAACATTATTCATATGTAGATAAAACCTTTTTCGTTTTGTCTCCAATAGAAAATAAAACATGAATTGTAGCACTATATAGCCCACAGAAATAAAAGTAACTGGTAACACCATATACTTTGCTGCTGTGTCATAATAAACAGAACATTTAAATAAGATCTTACCTTGGGAAGCGACCAATCACCATAGCTATGGTACAAACAACACCAAACAGTAGCCCCACATTGGCAGCAAAACATATTGTAAATATATATGTACTGACCCATATTCCCTGAAAGAGAAGCAAAGAGAAAAGATGTGGGTCCTTTGATATTCTCATAATTGATAAATTCCTCACAATTTTATTCTACAATATTCCAGTAACCACATCTCTCAGGCAGAATATATTATTTAGTAAGATGTCATAAACAGAAGCCCAGGAATACAGAAACAAATCCTGCCCCCTCACACTCTCAGGAGCAGTGGTGGGTAAAAGGCACATGCTTGTATTTCTACCCACCACCAATACTTAATTCAATCCCCAAAAAAACGCTTTATTTAAGATCTGTAAATTATTGGTTGATGTGTGCGGTTTAAAAGCATGCCATATTGTTTGGTCATTCCCAACACTATTCTGCTTTCTAGGATTGCTATAAAAAGAACTAATTTATTTTTCCACATGACTCAAACCCTAATGTTAAAATGACTGAATCTAACATCATGATCAAAGCCACTTTCAGATCAACTACTCCAATGAGCGTTATTATTTTATTTGCAAGGGGCCACTCTTTGTGAAATTGTGAAAGCTAAAGCATCAGGGCCAATTTGACTCTTGAATAAGCATGTTAAACATTTATGTTAGTAAAAGCCACACTTTTCCACTGTTTAGTATAATTTAATCTCTTCCTGGCAATATCCTATTAAAATAATGATCCTCTCAACGTAACCCATTTAAAACCCAATTCATGTGACTTTTTGTATTTAGAATGAATATGGTCACTACTAAGATTTTCACCTTATATTAATGTGGTGTACATAACTTAGCAATTAATGATTTCTCATACATGTTCAACTTGTCATATTTTTATTATTGTGTACTTCATGAACTTCATTGGCAAAATTAATCCATAACAGAAATTAAGAATCCTCAATCCACTCAAGTTAGTTAGCATTTCTTTAAAAGTTCTCAAAGAACACATCAATCAAAATTTGACAAAATCCCAGGCCTATTTCTTATAAAGACATTTCACATTTAAATGCATTTATTGGGATTTTAAAAGAAATTACTGGTAGTTTGTAAAGTGTACAAGTCTCAAATGACTAAAACTACTTTCTGCAAATGAAACTATTAAAATTTATTTTTTACATGTGTTTAAGTCAAAGATGAAAATGTAGGTTAAATTTCTACTAACCCAATCGATTTTATCCACATTCCAATATTTTTTTAAATCCCGAAACTGTATGAGCATTCCTTTCAGTCCCACGACAATAATACTTGCAAGAACACACTACAAATAAGAAATAGGTTAATGAAAAGGCAAGATAAATATTTTAATCAAAATTTAAAAGAACCAAAGTATTTTAATTTCTTTCTTTGTTAGAGTACTTACTAGAAAAAAAAGCAATCATCATTTAGAAGACTAATGTAGCATTCATTTTGTTTAGAACTAACCAATTATTGCACCTCAGGAATATAATATCAATTCTAGAAAATAACAGGGTAAAACATGCCATTCTAAAAAATTAGAAAGAAGGAAAAAGAAAAGTAATGAATGATAAGGGTAAATGTTATCATGCTGGTTGTCCTCAACTTTATAATAATTATCCACCACCAATTTTTGTTGCAAAATTAAATATTATATCATGTATTTCTTAAACTTTTTATTTATTGATTTTAGAGGAGAAACATGGATTTATTTTTTCATCTACTTATGCATTGATTGATTGATTCTGGTATGGGACCTGACTGGGGATTAAACCCGCAAACCTTGGCATATTGGGATGATGCTCGAACCAACTGAGTTCCCCAGGTAGCTATGTATTTCTTTATAATTGCCTTGGGTCTCGGTTTATCTGGTTTCACTGAAAGACATAACTCTGTTGAAGTGTGAACTTTATTATTGAAAGATCATAATCTCACTATCCCAATGAGAACAAGGGAGGTCTGACACTGCCTCTGGTTCTCTGAAGACCAGAATCTTATTTGCATAACTTTGGTACCTCAGGCTTATGAAAGGCAAGATGAACCACTGGGATTAGGATTCTGAGTGACTTTGTTTTTTTCTGTTTGTTTTGTTTCTAGATATATTTTTATTGATTTCAGAGAGGGAGAGAGAGATAGAGACATCATTGATGAGAGAGAATCATTGATCGGCTACCTCCTGCACGCCCCACACTGGGGATCGAGCCTGTAACCTGGGCATGTGCCCTTGACTGGAATTGAACCTGGGACCCTTCAGTCAGCAGGCTGACGCTCTATCCACTGAGCCAAACCAGCTGGGGCAGTCATTTAAGAAATTTTAATATGCAATGCTTCTCATTAAAAGTAAATTTAAAAAGCAGATTACGGGAGAGCACTACCGTACCATTGGCAGCCAGTAAAGCAAAGGTCCTATTGTATAAATGACTGTCAGGACGAAAACGCAAGATATGAGACAAGCCACCTGTAAAATACAAGACAGGTAAAAGAGAAAACCTTGAACTTTCTAATAATTCCAAAGTAATAAAATCCTTAGTTCATCTTGATTAGAAAGAACAATATGCTGGCACATGATTATTCAATTACGTGGACTATTATCTCTATTCTGCAGCTGAAGGAACCCGAATGTGACACCTGACAAACTGGTGCAATCTAATTAAGTCAGTGATGACAGAAAAGCAATTCTATGGGGAAAAAAAGACTTTTAGTACACATTACAACAATGGCTTTTGGTTTAATAGTGAAAACATTTCAATTAAAGGTCCTTTAGCCTGTTTGGTTTAACTCCCCTCCTCACTTCCCAGGGAGTTATCTGGGTAATATTTGAACATGCAGCTGAAGGCTTTTCTGTGCTGCTGATAAATTTTCACTGAAGCATTTACTCTCTTCTTTGGAGTTCTTTGTTAGAAAGGGCTCCAGTATGAAGCAGTTATATAGGATTACGGTAGAAGTTTCTGCAATGAAACAGATGCATTTTATTAATCCTGAAAAGCTACCAGTTTCACCTTCCAATCAATTCAACCTGCTGACAAAAGGAAGTTCAAATAACTTGACTCTTAGCTATGCTCCACCTAATGGAGAACCTGATTTCACATAAGCAAATGTCCATGACTTAATAGAAACTTTTGGACAAACTGGCAGCCTAACAGAAAAAAGAGGGCTCTCACAGGACCACAGAGATGCCCAGAATACCATTATGGAAAAATCACAGGGAATCAGGTTCTATTAGAATGGCTAACATTAAAAATAAATATATAATCAAATAGTCAATCAATATTAAGGGCTGGTGAGGATTCAGAACAACTGGTGTTCTCAGACATTGCTGAGAAAACAGCTTGGCAGTTGCTTATGAAGTTACACATACACTTACCGTATATCCCAGAACTGTTTAACAGAGGTAAAAATGCACACTCATGCAAATACCTATATGTAAATACTTACAAAATCTTTATTAACAAACACCAACAACTGCAAATAACTGAAATGTCCAACAACTGGTGACTAGATAAACAAGTTGTGGTATATCCGTATAATAAAATACTACTCAGCAATAGAAAAGAACAGACTATTGATATATGCAACATCCTAGATGAAACTCAAAATAATTAAACTAATGAAAAGAAGCTAGTCACAGGTTCCTTCCTTATTTAGCAGAACTTATCTCCAGTACTCCCCAGCATAGAAAGAGGAAAGAAATCTTTCTGTGGGAAATAAGTCATTAGGTAATAAAAAATTGCCCATAAAAAAGTTATAACACATTGTCACTAAACTAATCATTTAGGAGTAATCGCTAATTTTACATTACAAAAATTTTTTAAATATATGAATATTTAAACCTATTTTTATTGATTTCAGAGAGGGAGAGAGAGATGGAAACATCAATGATGAAAGGGAATCATCAATCTGCTTCTTCCTGCACACCTCCTCCCTCCTAGGGATTGAGCCCAAAACTCAGGCATGTGCCCTGACCGGAATCAAACCGTGACCTCCTGCTTCATAGGTCAATGCTCAACCACTGAGCTACACAGGCTGGGCTTTGATAAAAATGTTAAACACAAATCGATGTTGCCATTCCACTAAATCAGAGAGAGCTAGGTGTCAAGAGCAAATCACAGAAATTATTCAGATACCTTAATAAGTGACTCATTATATCACTGCTTATATGGGGGGAAAAAAGGACAACTGCCAAGGTTTATTTCACAATAAAAGACAATGGCATGCACCCCTTTGATGGGATCTTCACTCATATACTTATAATGTATCTGAAAATAAAACCCTTATTCTTAATTGCAGATATCAACTTGGGGAAGGTAGTCTACACTCTGTAAAAGGTTCTGAGGCCCAGGGAAACAAGCAGATTTGACTAAGATCATAAAACTAAGGAGTTAGAAGGTACATGGACCATGAACTAAATTGGGATCCATCAAGCTAAATATATCTTAAGGTTCCAAAAATATCTTATAGTATAGTAAAGATGATATAGAAAATACAACTTAACTCAATAATCCTATTTCAAAACAGTGAACTATAACTACCTTTGGGCTTTTCTCTAAATAATATTTAACTTATCTTTTATTGACATGATGCCTTGTATGTTCATCAACAATAAACTACAATTCCGGTCCTATCGTTAAAATAACTCAAGAGTTAAAAGGGTCTTACTTACAAAAGTGACACATGATGGGTGAAACACAGGATTTGTTTCCCTTACATGAGAAGTCATAAAATAAAATAGGTCAGATAAACAAATGGCAAATGTCAGCTTCTCTGCTGCACTTGCCTCATCATTGTTGATGCCCGAGGACAAAAGACAAGTGCATCTAATTGGACAAGAAATTTTTATCAGTTCTGCCTCATGTATTTCCTCCTCAGGCATGAAAATCAATAATATAATAGTTTCTGCCCTCAATGTTCTCAAAACACTGCATTCGTTGTCTCCATAAGTAAGAGATCCAGATGCTAAACTTTAGATTTTTTAAAAAAAATTTGTGAGATCATGCAGTCCAAGCCATCACTTCAGAAATGGACAACTCAGTAAATGCAAAAAAAAAAAAGTTAGATTAAGATATTTTCAGTACTATAATAGACTTCTCTAACTTCAAGATTCTGTAATAATCCCATTGAGTTATATTTTCAAGTTTCACCACCTTTTTGAGTACCCTTTAATTTGCACATAAAGTGCTGCTTTCTTATACATTTCTGATCAACTAAAAAAAAATTTTAAAGCAAGTTGCAGCCAAAGCAAGAAAGATAAACTTGTATTTTTTTTAAGCTCAGGAAAAAAAACAACCTAAGTACCCCCTTACTTATATGTTTTAACTAGTAAAATGTTCACACCCTTAATTACCCATAAGACAAACATCTTTTAGGTATTTTACTTTTCTTCAACTCTTTACCATTTTATACTTAGGAATAGAGTGAAGAAATGTAAATGAAATCATGATATTCAAGCTGCTAAATTACTAAAATCAAGCAGGTTGAGGGATGAGAAAATGATTCTATTACTAAATTCACATTTTATTTACGTTGAAATAAACTATACAAAATTGACTTTCTGCACCAAAAGTAGCAGCAATATTTTCTGTGTTATTCCTAGATGACTACAAAACACATTTTTGTAGGTCTTCCAGGTTTTGATCACAAATCAAGATGAGGCAGTAGGTACAGTCATGGAAAAAGACAGAATGAAACAGGGAAATCCGTTGTCAGTATCCACGGCCTCGGATCCTGTCTTGACTGTGAAACAGAGTGTCCGCCATAAACCTGCTAAAAAGCTTATGAAGATACAGGTTCAACAAAGGAATGTAAACAGCAACATCCAGATGTGGGACAACGACGGGTTCTTCCATTCAATCTTTAACAGTAACTTGTTTCTTTAAGGTCACTGACTAAAGACAAAATCTACACTGAAATCCTTGTTTGGCAAGCTCACCTGTTTCTTTTACTGTCTGGTAAAGCCCTTAACTGTCCATTACCGATTTTTAATAGCATACTTAAAACTCCTGCTGGTCTTCACCCATCTTTCTCCTGCCACTTGCTCCCCAAGGTAAAAAAACCACACCCTTTCAAATGTATTCTTCTGATCACCTCCCAGAAAAGACTTACTATAAGGGCAGGCTCCTAAAAATGTTCAACCTGTCACATAAAATATTTTATAAATCCTTATTCAATTCCAATGTGAATTGTTTTAATAATGGTGAGCAGGTAATATGAGTTTCTATATTAACACATACATGCATTTTCTTGTATAGAACTACGGTCAACAGTGCAAGATCTGGAGTAAATCTATCTGGGTTAAAACCCCAACTCTGCCAACTCATTAGCTCTGTGACCTGGGTAATTTACTTTAACCTTCTTTTCTTCAATTTTAGCATGTGGAAACTGAGAATAATAATTATACTTCCTTCAAAGTTGCCTATAAAGGGCTAAATGCATTCATTTACATAGAAAGTATGATATGCAATGCCTGGCACATAAATCAATATATGTTTCCACCAACACTGCTACTCTGAATAAGCATCACAGATTATCTTCATTGTCATCACTGTCATCTTACCAGTATCTAGCATAATACTTGGTATAGAAGAGGCACTCAAGTGTTGAGTTGACTTGAATTCCTAAAAATATATAATAATTATTTCTGTAATCTCAAATGTGCACAAACATCTTATCACTTATTTAAATACTTGCACATCTATTCATACAGGAATCTCAATGTTACTGGCTAATCCTATATAATAAAACCCTAATATGCAAATTGACTGAACAGAGGAACGACCAGTTGCTATGATGCACACTGACCATCAGGGGGCAGACGCTCAACGCAGGAGCCGGGCTCAGCCATGGTGGTGGGAGCCTCTTCTGCCTCTGCTGCAGGCAGGAGTGATGGGTCCCAGACTGCGAGAGGGATCCTGGACTGCGAGAAGGCGCAGGCTGGACTGAGGGAAATTTCATGCACGGGGCCTCTAATTTTTTATATAATTGATTTAAATAAATTATAATTCATCTCATTTAAAGAAAGTGAACAAAAATGGAAAATTTTCAAATTGATTAGCTTAGCAAAAACAGAGGCTCCAGTAGTGAGAGCTCTGGCTTAAAGGCTGCCAACAGTAAAGCTGCTATTGGTACAGTATTTTTTTAGTCAGCTCACTGAATCACTGGCTTTTGGAAGGAAGATTCACAAGAAAGAGAGGAGAAATAGACTTCCTTGAAAGTAGTTAGAAAAAAATGAAGTAAAACTATTTCCTGTACTTTTTAAGAAATATATTTTTATTTTTGTTGATTTCAGAGGGGAAGGGACAGGGAGAGAGAGATAGAAACATCAATGATGAGAACCATTAATCGGCTGCCTCCTGCATGCTCTGGTGAGCCCACAACAACCAAGAATCTAACCATGATCTTCTGATTCATAGGTTGAAGCTTAACCACTGAGCCACGCCAGCCAGGCTATCTTCTGTGCTTTAGATAGATGCCCGCTCTTAAGCACTCTTCCCCAGAGGGAGAGTAAAGGCCAGGGAGTTCCCTGCCAGACAATGAAGTTACCTGTGTCTTTGCTCCTGTGCTGTATAGGCTAGTGGTCCTTCCCTTGGCAGCAGCACTTGGTATGCAGAAGAAAAATGAAGAAATCACATTGCTGAGGCCATGAGCCAAAAATTCCTAGAAGATTGATAATATGGGAATACATCACTTCTTAATAACAATCAACTTTTAGAGACCACAGGTACAACCTATCAAACAATGAGTCTTGTTTATATCCCATTTCTGTTCTCTCCAATGGTTGTGAATTAACCATTGGAAAAAAAAAGTGGACATTTACTGAGAGATTAAATGAGCAATAAACCATTGTAAGTACTTTAATAATTTAATCGTCATAACAACCTTATGGGAAAATACAAGATATTTATTGTCTCTGTTGCCAGTTTCTCCCCATCTTTTAAATCGCTTTAATCAAGGCTGTAACACTGACAGCAGCCTCATATCTCTCATGTTTACTGTGTTTCTTGATTATATTATTTTTATTGGGCTTGATTAAATCTCATATTGTTTTGTACAGTAACATGTTGCACAGGTTTGTAGTCTAGGAGCAATAGGCTATACCATATATGTAGGTGTGTAGTACGTGATACCATCTAGGTTTGCATAAGAGAACTCTGATGTTTAAAAAATGACAAAATAGCCTAATGACACATTTTTCAATATGTATCCCCATCAATCAGCATCACATGACAATATTCTTGACTCCTTCCCTTTTTCCCAGCTGGTATCTACAATCTAGAATCGGTCTACTTATCTCCTCCATTGCTACATCCTGGAACACACTGTCTAATTTTACCTGGATTCTTGTAAAAACCTCCTGATGTTTTCTTTCTGCCTTTCCTGTTACCAGTAACCTACAGAGACCAGTATCCCTGCCCTTACAGAACTGACATCCTGGTGAGGGAATGCGGACAACAAACAAGATGAATATGTCAAGTATAGCACAGGAGGGAGTGGAAAGTCTGGAGTTTAGGATTTTATCTTACCCGGGAAGGCTTCTCTGAGAAGGGAGCATTTAAATAAGGGAGGCATGCAAATATGTAGGGGAACAGCTTGTGGGAAAGGGAAGAGCAAGTGCAAATGTCTTGAGTCAGAATCATCAGCGGTGGGTTCAATGAAAAGCAGGCAGCAAACAGAGTAAAAGAAGAAAAAAGAAAAAAGGGATATATAGAGAAAAAAGGGATGTAGAGCTTTGTAAACCTTGGTAAAGAGATTTTTAATCTGAGTACAAGGGTAAACCTCTGGTAGGCTCTGAGTTGAGAAAAGATAGGGTCTGTGTTGTACACTCCTGTATCCCTTGTTCTTAGTGCCTGGTACGTTAGTAGGACTTGATACACATCAGTTGAATGAATAAATCTTCTTTTATACAGATGACAAAACTGGGGCACAAAAATAATGAAGGGCACCTGGTGTCAGAGTGAGATTAGACATAGGTGATTTGACATTTGTAACCAGTTTTCCACAGCTATCTCTGCTGACCTGTAGGAATGGGGGGCCAAGACACTGGGAGAAATTAATTCTAAAATGTGATCAACATGATCTTCATTGTTTGGCCTTCCAAAAGTAGATGCTCACATCCTTTAGTTTTCTACTAAGACGAGTAATACTAGTGTTTTCTGTACTTTAAAAACCATCATTTTTGAAAGATAAATATCACATGATCTCACTCATTTGTGGAATATAATGAACAACGTAAACTGATGAACAAAAACAGATCCCGAGACAAAGAAGCATCGAGCAGACCGTCAAACCTCAGAGGGAAGGTAAGGGAGGGCGGGAGTAAGGGGGAGAGATCAACCAAAGGACTTATATGCATGCATATACATAAGAATTACCAATGGTCACAGATACCAAGGGGGTGAGGGCATGAGTGGGGGGGGGGAATGGAAGGATAAGGACACTATGTAATACCTTAATCAATAAAGAAAAAAAAGTACTCAATGGTAATATATTTAGATTCTTGCCTAAAAGCAAATTAAAAAGAAAATCAAGATGCCCCTCTTTCTCAAAATAAGATAAAATTATAAACCAACCCATAAAGGAAAGATATTCAGCTATAAATGATTTAGAGATTTTCTTTTGTGTTTGGTCAATCTATTCTTTCTGTACAGGTAGGAAAGTTATATTTTTCATAGGGTCAACATTTTCAGGACCTGGGAGTTCACAGCATGATGATACGATAGCTATGGAGAGGGACTGGGGCATACTCCACCTGGTTGTCATCCACTGAATATTTGAATTTTTTGGCACATTCTTGAGCAAGAGCCAGGGAGGCCGCATAGCCCACAAGTGCTACTCCAAAAGCTTCTGTGATTACTGCAGAGAGGACATGCATGGAGGGAGGTCTAGGCAAAGGAATTCTGTGGAAAGAAATACATAATGAAGTCATCAACTTTCATGTAATTTCTACAACAACTTGCAATGAATTCCACTACGGTGGTGACTCTGAAGTTTACATAGAATAAGTAAGATGCCCAGGAGAAAGCCAGGCAGCCTTGCCCTTAGAAGCCCTTTGTTTTCAACATTATTTAACAGAAAAGCAAAATCGCAAGGAACACCACAGGGTCAACACCACACCACTGCCATCTGCACCCAAGTTCACCTCGGGAACTGACTTGATGAAAATGTTCTATATCAGAACAAAAGCATATTTGGAGCATTCTTTCATTTGAACCTTCTCAAATATTTATTTGGCTGGCATTAGAGACTGCATTGTCTGCCTTGAACACTATAGACCTGTATGAGGACACTGGTTTACTGCGAGCTATAATTTCCTGAACTAATCCTTAAATTTGCTATTGAATTCAACAGCTTAATTATGTTTCTAACTCGATCCTTTCACAGCACACTTAACTATGCATCACATGTGTCAGGGAAAATATGCATAAAGGCTACATCTACCCTCTGTTGCAAAATATGGGACCACAGTTAACTGTATCTCAGGTTTAAAGAATTATTTAAAATATTTATTTCAATGAATACCTGACCATTGTCTTACTGTTCTTTGAAAACTACTTGCTCCAAATAAAGTCTCATCATTTATTTATGCCTAATGATGCTTTGGGAGACTATATATATACATCCCTCTGGGGAAAAAGAAGAAACAGGGAAGGCAATACATGTTCATTTAATATCTAGTAAGTAAGTAGATTGCTCAGCCCTTTCATATTAACTGCATGGAGAAGGCGGCTAGGGAATGTATCTAAATCACAGAGTGAACGGTAGAGCTGATCTCAGCTCTGTCTAATTTCAATGCCACACTCTTGTTGATTCCTTAAGAGGCTGGGTCTGGAAAGTTCATCCAAAATAAGGGAGAATTAGTGTGGATGGAGGAGAGGCATACATTTTTTTACCTACTTGCTAAAGTTTACCCCCAAAACAAATGTACTTGTATCACTATAGGCTCTAAAATATATGCTATACAAAAGTACTACTATTTGAAAGTATTAGAACTTTTGTTTCATGGAAATTGAGCTTGCCTAATTATTAATACCAATAAACGGACCTAGAAAGAAACAATAAACTGACTTTTAAAAAATATATACATTTGTATTGATTTCAGAGAGGAAGGAAGAGGGAGAGAGATAGAAACATCAATGATGAAAGAGAATCACTGATCACCTGCCTCCTGCACACTCCCTACTGGGGATTGAGCCTGCAACCCAAGCATGTGCCCTTGACTGAAATCGAACCCAGGACCTTTCGGTCTGCAGGTTGATGCTCTATCCACTGAGACCAACCAGCTAGGGCTAAACTGACTTTTGAAGGTGGAAAAGTGGATAACTTTTTATAAAAACCAAATTGACCCAGATAATCACCATTAACCTTTAACTGCATAAAGGCTAAACACAGAATTTTTAAAAATTATCTTTTTAATCTCTAAATGTTTTCTATTCTCCCTCCATTTTAATGTAGTTAGAAACCAAAATTTGGGAGTGAAAGGTAAAATTAGAGAGGACTCAATAACTAACTTTGCCCCAAATTTATAAATATTGGTATGTATACAGCTCCTTAAAAGGAAATGAGCCCTAAGACACATTCTCTTCCTGAAGATGCCTTTGTTTCTTTCATGCTATACTTGGAACACCCTTTTGCCCTTTCAGGGTGAACAGCTCTTCTTGTTAACCTTCCTCTTAGTGTTCAGAGAAAAGCTTTCAGACAGAAAGGAAGCCACGCCCTCTTCTCCACTCCACGCTCTCCCTCACCATTATAAAATACCTGGCCTATGGGTTTGCCATTTCAGGTAATGCTTGTGTACTTTTACTATGTTTTAAGTGAAATAAAAGTAGTCATAAGAATATGTAAGTGAAATGGGGAAGACTAAATCCCAGAACATGACTCTAATTTAGAAATGCAATGCCCTCATTTAAAAAATAGCAACTGCCCAACTGGCGTGGCTCAGTAGTTGAGCGCCAACCTATGAACCAGAAGATCCTGGTTCGATTCCCGGTCAGGGCACATGCCTGGGTTGTGGGCTTGATCCCCAGTGTGGGGCTCTCTCTTATCGTTGATGTTTCTCTCTCTCTCTCCCTCTCCCTTCCTCTCTGAAATCAATAAAAATATATATTTAATAAAAGAACAAAACAATATTTTTGTAAATAATTTCCAAATCTTTTATCTGAAGCAATGTGTATAAAATAATCAACTAATAGATCTCAGAGGGAAGGAGTTGGGAGGCAGGAAGAGATTAACCAAAGAACTAATATGCATATATGCATAACTCATGGACACAGAAAATAGTGTGGGGAAGGCCTGGGGTCGAGCTAGGTAGAGATGGACAGACGGGGATAGGAAACTGGGGACAACTGTAATACTGTCAACAATAAATTTGAAAAAAAAAACAGTTATTAACTTTCCTGGTTATATGCGAACAGTCTAAGATGTTAGTCTTTCTCTACATGTGTATTATTTGTTTTTAACACTTAAAAATAGTAAATAATTAGAATATTGATTTTTGAAAGAAATAAAATCCATACCACCTACCTCTAGTCTAGTCTCTTCTTCCATCAAAAACAAAGAAACATACAAACAAAAAAGTAAGAAAAAAAACATTACCCTTTTGGAATATGACCAAGTACGTCTAATCCATATGTATTTTCCATATCGGTATAATAACAAGCAAATGATGCAGCAATAACCTGTGTGGTTACATTTGAAAAAAAATTACTAGTAGCCTTTCAAATACCTTTTTAAAAATTAACGTTGAAAGTAGACATTGTTCATGTGTCCCAGGATTGTCATGAATGATGTAGCAGTTATACAGATTTTTAAAAATTAGGAAATTTTAAAGTTCAAAGAATACTTCTGATATTCGAGAGCACTTAATTTGCAGTCTCAAAAATTAAATGGCATTATAATAATACTAGAGGCCTGGTGCATGAAATTTGTGCACTCGGGGGGGGGGGTGGTCCCTCAGCCCGGCCTGAGCCCACTCGCAGTCTGGGATCCCTCACTCCTTACCGCCCCCACTGCTTGCTGCTCCTTAATGCTCAGCTGGCTCACTGCTCCTTAGTGCTGCTGTGGAGGGAGGAGAGGCTCCCGCCACCACCACTGCACTAGCCAGCTGTGAGCCCAGCTTCTGGCTGAGTGACACTCCCCCTGTGGGAGCACACTGAACATCTGCATTGAGCATCTGCCCCCTGGTGGTCAGTGCGCATCATAGTGACCAGTCGTTTTGGTGGTTCTGCCATAACGGTCGCTTAGGCTTTTATTATATAGACTAGGGGCCCAGTGCACAAATTCGTGCACCTTGAAAGGAACGGTGGGCCTCGAGGCTGCAGTAGGCACAGGGGTGGGTCTTGGCCTATCTTCTGCACCCCTGCCTGGCCCCTCCCGCCACAGCCCCCAGTCCCCTGTTTGCCAGCAGCCCCGCTCCCGCCGCTGCCACTCCCACACGCTGACGCCCCCTGGTGGTCAACACATGTCATAGCGACCAGTTGTTCGGTTGTTCCACCATTTGGTCTATTTGCATATTAGCTTTTTATTATGTAGGATTTTTTAAAATGTTTTACTCTACTTAAACCCAATTATGTCTAATCTTGAACAGGAGAAAAACAGACTATAGGAGTGTGTGTGTGTGTGTGTGTGTGAAGTTACCATAATCCAACCTTAACACTTGTCTCTTGTGACATGAAGGGATGCTTTAGAACAGTGGTTTCCAAACTTATTTGGCTTACCGCCCCCTTTCCAGAAAAAATATTACTCAGCGCCCCCTGGAAATTACTTTTTTTTAAATTTTAATAGCAATTAAACAGAAAGATATATGTATTAATGTTTCTACCTTCTTCGTAAAATATAGTAAAGAAAGGTGTAAATTAGAAACATTGAAGTTTGAAATTATGAAACTATTTATTGAACTCAGAATAGAAAGGTAAGACAAAAAAAGTTAAAACAAATGCACCTGCGGCCATCACCGCCCCCCTGGATCGCTGCAGTGCCCACCAGGAGGCGGTAGCGCCCACTTTGGGAATCACTGCTTTAGAAAATACAGTGGGGCCTTGACTTACAAGTGTCCCGACTAACGAGTTGTTTGAGATACCAGCTGTCTCTCGGCCGATTTTTTGCATTGAGTTGACAGAGTAATTTGAGTTAACAAGCTCCTTAATGAGCTCCTTAACGAGCTCGGTCTCGGAACGAATTAAACTCATAAGTCAAGGCCCCACTGTAGCATGTTTTGAGAAATTGCATTGATATTCCTAATAGAGATTAGTAATCAATAATGTGGACAAAAAGGGGCCACATGCTAACCTGACTAGCTCAGAGAAAGCCTGTGAGGTGGCCTTGCAAACTCAGAGAGCTGAGGTAACCACAAAGGATGGTCTGAAATTCAAACTTTTTTTTTTTTTAACTAAAAGCAGTTTATGGTAGGTAGTCAGGTCCTAGGCTGGTATCTTCCTCAACAAAGGTCAATCTTTACCTTAACTGTATCTCTCAATACTGCCTTTTTGCATCTATGATAACATATCGTTGGAATGTCAAAGTAATTTTCCTTTTTTCTGGACCCCTCAAAGCACAGGCATTGCTCTGCGGAGACCACAGATCCCCTCATTGTCACTGAGTTCATTGTTGATTGTGAACTATCCTATACCCACCTATGTAAAAAAAGTAAGTATGTCTATCCTTTTACTTTTTATCCAATCCCAGAGGTTTCCCCACTTTGCCTTCTCCCACCTCCCTACTCGATCACCAGTGGATTCCATGTGACCCACTGACATCTCCTCTTTTGGTTGTAATGTAAAAAGCGAGGTGCAAAACTTTGCAGCCAGTGTCACTCGGGCCTCTCAGCTGAGCACCAACTCCCAGGAAGCTCCCCCTTTCCAAACTCCCTCCTCTCCAGTCTCTAGGTTTCTCTTCAGTGCTCCTTAGATAAAACATGTCCAATCAGCTACGCTTCTCTTGTTTTTTTTCTTCAGGCTGATTGCACAGTATCTTAGCTATAAATCCTGTCCCTGGCTAGGAGCAAGGGCACGCAGCCTCCTGTTATGCCACAGCCTCTGCCCCCCTCTAGAAATGTCTCCATATTCAAAGTCTTAGGATACATGTTGTTGTACTTCGGTAAAAACAACAAGAATATGAGAAATGCTGTAATAAGTGAAAACATGTGTGTGTGTCCTTTTTAAAATCAGTGACTTCAAATGTTTCCTGGTCTTACACGAATGGATAGCCACACAAATGAGACATCTTCATGAGAGGTAGGAGCAGCTGTGAGTTACTGTAGGCAACATGGTGAACCTCAGCAGGTCACCCCAACAGCTGGCAAACATTGTAGGGCAGAATGCTAACTGCAGATTTCACACTTACCAAAACCAAATCGACAGGAAGGACGGCTTTAATTTTCTTTTTAAACTGCTCATTTAACTCTTTCACTATCACAAGCACCACAATGCTCAGCAAGGATAAGAGCAGGGCCTCCAGGCGAACAGACTTGATGTTCTCAAAGACATATGTGTAGAGCTACAATGAGGAGAAGAAATAGAAAGAAAATATAGGGTCGCCCACATTATAACCACCTCTGACTCCAAATGAACTCAGTGATGTTTACCAAGAAATCTTAATGGCTGTAGGATGGGAAGGTGAGGTATAGATGGGTGTCAGTACAAAGCTCTAATTCGCTGCTTTGCCCTTGATGCTTGTAGCGAATTCATGGGTTGCTTCTTTCTACATAAGTACACTATGTATGACTTCTCCTTCCCAGCCACTTCAATGAAGAGATAAGCTCAAATTCATCAATTACATGGAGACTTACTGTTAAGTGCAGTGAGGGGATTTCATAGGCTCTCTGGGAACCCCCACTCTTCCTTAAACCCGAGAATCAAATACAAAGAAATTAAGCGCTGGTATTTAAATGATATCAGATATTTGGTTTAGTGTAGTGGTCGGCAAACTCATTAGTCAATAGAGCCAAATATCAACAGTACAACGATTGAAATTCCTTTTGAGAGCCAAATTTTTTAAACTTAAACTATATAGGTAGGTACATTGTTATTAACTTAATTAGGGTACTCCTAAGGCTTAGGAAGAGCCACACTCAAGGGGCCAAAGAGCCGCATGTGGCTTGAGAGCTGCAGTTTGCCAACCATGGGTTTAGTGTGAAATATTACCATGTTCTCAGTCATTCAATATTTTATTTACCTTTTTATTGCCACATGCTTTATGCCAACTACCATGCTCAATTCTAGGTCTACAAAGGTGAACAATTTCGATGAGCCTCAACATTTATAGAGCTAACAATATGGCGAGTACATTACCAATTAAAACAACAAATTAGTTCATTATGGTGCTATAAACATATAAGGTGCACCCGAAGCATATGTGTCTTTGAGGGGTTAGTGGTCAGCAGAGCTGTCCCTAAAGAAGATAAACAGGAATCAGCCAGATGGTGGATCAGAGAAGTAGTGGGGGAGTCTGTTTTGCCTAAAATACATAGAATGTGAGAAGACTGTATGCCTTCCATATATTATATATGTGTGTGTGTGTGTGTGTGTGTGTATTCTTTATTTTTATTTGAGTGTACTTTTCATTTTTATTTATTTTTTTCTTATAGTTTACTTTCAATTTTATTTTGTATTGTCTCAGTGTACAGGTTAAAGTCAAAGAAAGAATCTTAAAAGCAGCAAGAGGAATACAGGATTGGCATGAAATATGCAAAGGGATGAAAAGCAAGGTCCTATAACCTGCTACAGTTTCTATCCCAAGCCACGATTGAACCAAACTACAGATGAGCTTTCTGTTTCTCTCCCATTCAATTTACACTGTCCATTTTTCAGGGTATATTAAACATTCCTAAAATTCACAATAGAAATATCAAAATAACTGGGGAGGAGATGTGGGCTTTCAACAAACCACTATGTGTTCTTGACTCAGAAATCCCAGATTCGTTCTCCACATCTAAACCTCATTTGTACATATTTAATTGTGACCTCATCCTCTAGAAAAGAAAAAGTTTCATGGGCTCTGCTTTCCTTCTGACTTTTTAATCCCCTTTTATTAACATTCTTGGTTCCTGCTTTGCAGCCTGCAGGAGCATTTAAACGAGAAAAGTGCTTTGCTTGTACTGCAGAGATGGGATTGAGAATGAAACTGTTTTCCAGTTCTGAAACTCCTTGTTTTTAAGGAAGGAGATAAAACTTCCAACAGGGGCAGTCAAATAGATTGCCAAGCTTGCCTTGTGCTCTTGGTGGTTCGGTCTAATTAGCCTATTACGCTTTTATTATTATAGATAACCCAAGTTTCTTTAAGATGGAAATACATCAGTATTGTAATGAACCAAATCCTACTTTGTGAAATACACACCAAAATATATATGAACAAAGACATGTGGAAAACTCACATAAAATAATCCAAGTGGCCTGGATATGTAAGGTATTTTCATTCCCAAGAGATGCTTGACTTGTGAAGTCAAAACATTTGTGGCAGCCCCAGTTGTCATTGCGCTGATCACAGGCTCCGTGAGCAGGAACGTAGCACCGCCCAGTTGTAGGGCAAACATGGCCACCTAAGAGGACAGAGCACAGCAAATGTCCCAAGGTTGCGAGACAGTTTAATATCCAACACATGTTCACTTCACACAGACAGAGAGAACTAATGGAAAATGAGGTTCTACAATTTTAGGTGCTCAGTCCCTTGAGTGTTCTTGACAGCGTAACCAGGTCCCAGGACTCTCAATGTTATTGGGAACAATTGAAGTGTTTCGATTAAAATGAACATGTTATTTTTTCCTGAATATTTACTTCACTGTGTTTCTCTTTTCTTAATCATACATGTTACCAAGAAATTCTAGAAAATCGGTTGATCTATGGGGCTCTATGGGGGATATTCAAATTTGTGATCATATTTGTAATTATTTTAAAAATCTAAAATGGCACCATGCCTGGTGCCTTAATATGGTTGAATCTAGACTGACAAGACAAAAAAACAAACAAAAACAAAAAACAAAAAGAACTTTTTTTCTTCAATGAAATAGCAGGAAGCTCCTGGGGAGCATGTGTTTTGAGTAACCATAGGTGGTGGATGCTAGGAATACAAAGGATTAACTACTTTAATTCTTAGAGTAGGACTGGAAGCAAGGGCAGGGACTTAGGCATAAGGTAGGAATCCCAGTCAGGAAAACTGAGTTGGTTTTAATGTACAGAACTGTACATAATTGTTTAGAATAGCACTCATGTGACACCATGCCAGTGCAACTAGCTTTGTCAAATTTATCATCGGCTGAGACACTGTTGCCATTTCAAATAAATCCATTTGCTAAGATGAACTCGGAATTTTTGTAAATTTTATTTTGTCTTTTTGGGGAAAACACTCTTACCAATAATTTTTTTTTCTAGAGAGGAATTAAGCTTTCCCCTCTTATCTGTGTAGGAAACCAACTATTGCTCAAATATTTGAATCCTAAGAACAACCGAAGTGAAAACAACTCAGTTGGTGAGCCAGGGTCCCCAGCCAGAAATGAAAAATACTTTTTAGAAAGTTTGTTCTTAAAAAGTCAAAAACTACTTCTCTGTAGCTTCACTATATTCATTCTAACTCATTTACTCAACCAGTACTTATAGAGGAACTATTCTCTGTACCAGACCGTATTTTCATAAAGACAGAGCACATCTGTCCCTTATCCATCTAAATAGACACACCCATGAACATGAATAAAAATAAAGCTCCAATTGCCTTTCCTTTGCCACTGTCTCAGTTTCTTCATCCCCACATCTCAGTACCACTTACCTGAATCACACCTCCCAAGAAGGAAACGGATGCAGCGATACCAATCCTTTCCATCTCAAAGTCAGATAAGCCCAGGATGCTTGTGTTACTTTGTTTGGTGAGGTTCTGGCTACTCGAAGGGACAAGCCGTTCCACTGCATTGGCTGATATTAAGGATGTCAAGGCACAAGTGCCTAAAAAGGGGGATGGGGAGGGGAATCTCCTATTAGTAACAGACTCAATAAATATTGTTGAAGTCCACCACTGAAGTTGAATCCATGCTGTAAAACCAAGTCAATCTATTAGAAACACTCTCCTCTGCACCCCCATTACTCCAACCTTTGTTCCACTCCATGGAATAAATAGAAAATCACCTACTTATACACATATTCCTTCAACATACAACCACACCCATCTACTTGCTATTCCCTTCCAGACCATACACATCCCCATCTCTCGGTAGACCTGCACAGAGAATATCCTCAGTGTAGGGATTAAGATCATGGACTAGACATAAATCTAGCTCTTCCATTTTTTCTCTAATGCGACAAAGCATATTACTGTGAGTCTAAATTGCCTCATCTGTAAAATGGGAGTCATATATCTACACTTCAGAGTTTGGGGCAATATAAATAAGATGATAAGTATAAAGACCCCAGTACACTCACTGGCTAAATATGAATTCTTTGCATGAACCTGAAGCTCTTTACCTACTATGCTTGCTCTTCTATCTACTTGTGCAAACCCTGTAGGCTTTCAAAGTCTGGCTCCAATCCCATATCCATAAGGATCCATTTCAGAACCTGCAAGCCAGGTTTAATCATTCTCTCTGTGCTTTCCTAGGAGAGTAGACCTTTATTACAGTATAACAACATGCTGCGGCCCATAAAATGATTAAGTATGCCATTTCTGTGTAATGTAATTAAAGTTCAATGGTATTTCCCCAAAATTGTCCTGGTCTCACACAAATGTGGGACCGTTTTCAATGTCTTATTGTGTAGCAAGTACTAAGCCAGACACTGTACATTAATCATCTCATCTAATTCTTACTATAATCATGTGAATTTTTTTGCATTTCAATATTAAGAAAGCAGCAAATAAACCTTTAAAATTTTGCCTAAGCTCATGCAGATAACAAACAAAATATAAGACACACACCCAGGACTAACTCTAAAGCCCATGTTTTTAAGCATCTCGTTCTCTTACCAGACCTCTATACTTGTGACAGTTCACATTATACTTGGTAATGCAGAGCTAAGTAAGCTAAAAGATATATTAATTAAAGAGCATCAGAGATTATAGCTTAGAAGAAACCTAAAAGATCAATTATGTGGAAAACACTTTTCAATATTTAAGTCACTAAATTTTAGAAATTCTTACCTTTATCCCTCAAAGTGCTTATTTCCTACATTTCATTGTGAAATCAGAACATTTGTCTCCCTTTTATGGGCTTTTTACAGCTAACACTGCAAAGAATCTTTAACAATAAACTGGTTACATAGTAATTTAGCAATAGTTCACAACATGTATCGAGTGGTTAGGCACAGAAAGTGAAATGTCTTAGCTCTAATATTTGCTGAGATTTTCCATAGTAAAGGTAGAAATGTAATCAACAACTAATTATCACTTTTGAGGTCCTTTTCTTCACAAACATGAGAGGCATCATCAGAAACAGAAAGTATTACCTGTGGCAACGTGACTTCCCATTCCAAAGATGGCATAAATGATGGCAGGAAAAAAAGACCCATATAAACCGAACACTGGGTGCACAGATGAGAGAATGGCAAAGGCCAACCCTGCGAAGAAGACCAGCATAATGAAGACCATTTTATAACTCAGAATGTAGCCCATTACAAAGCAGAATGAATATTGGCTTACTTAGTAACAAGATAAGCCATAATTTTATTATTCTGTTTGCTCAATGAGAGACTAGCATCATGGTTCTAAACAACAGAGAATTCACTCATTAGTTTATATTTCATTTCATTTCAAATGTTTGGAGTACTGCTCTTTGTCCTTGGCTACAAAGATAACTACATGAAAATATTTGTGCAGAGTGTCTTCCTGTAGAAGTGTTAACATCACAGCAAAATATCTTCGCACACTTAGCAAAGCATTTTCACATGTATTTTTTTTTAAGTTTTTGTTTCGTTAATCCTCACCTGAGGATATTTTTCCATTGATTTTTTTAGGGAGAACAGAAGAGAGAGGGAAAGACAGGGAGAAATGGATGGAAGAGAAACACATCGATTGGTTGCCTCCTGCACGAGCCCCCACCAGGGCCTGGGCCCGGACAGAACCTACAACCAAGGTACGTGCCCTTGACCAGAATTGAACCTTGGGCCCTTTGGTCCGCAGGCCAATGCTCTATCCACTGAGCAAAATTGGCTAGGGCTCACATGTACAATTTTATTTGCCTAATAACATCTGCGAGAGAGGCAGTATTTATAGCTCTACCACTGACAGATGAGAAGCCTGACATGAAAGGTGACTAAGGCTGGGGCACAAAGAGCACACATTCAAAGTGGCCTCGTTGGCTGGTGACTGGCTGGCCTAAGATTGTGTATCTCAGAGGCTGGGCATGCAGTTCCCATACCTAGACCACATGAATATAGTCATTTAGGTACAATTTCTTAGAGTGAAAAAAGAATCAACTTTGATTATTCAAAAAGTAAGAAGTAATTCATAACTACTCATTTTTATTCCTAATAGATTCTACTGTCTACATACTTTGTATGTCGCATGCACATCAAAAAATGTCCTAGTGTGTCAAAATGACTACTAGTATTTAAAGGTGACCAACATAAACGTGATCTTGTTTGTGGCTGGTCCTTGGCATTAAACAGCTAGTTAAGGTCCTGATAAATCCATTCAAGTCTATATACACTCTTCTCCATGTTTAATAAGTAGGGTGTTCAATTCAATAAGAGCCGAATTACAACTCTACCTTTCTTAATTTGGGGTAAAATTCCTGCAAGTGCTGATGGATATTTGTATTACCTCATCTAACTTAGATAAGAGCAAAAGCAACACAATAAACAAAAGTATAAAGGAATGAAATAAAAAATGAGTATTAGGTTAAATGATATCCAAAAAGGAGAGAGAGAGATTGGAGGGAGAAATAAAAAAACTTAAGATCTTTAATGGCTCATTATTTTTAAAGATAAAAAATCATGTATTGGTAATGCAAGTTTGTTATGACTACTGGAAGACTTTAAAAGATGCAATATTTGGGAAAAAAGGTTTTGTAGGTGCAATAATGGCTAATATAGTAGAGGAATAGAAGAGACTCTATATTCCCACATAAATCTCATCAGTAGTTTCAGGGCCTGTGAACACTGCCAAATTCCCAAGGGGCTCTGAGTGTGAAGCTGGACATTCACCGCAAACACCCCCTACTCCTCAGACCCAGGCGGCAGTGAGAATGGCTTCCGTCCACATAGGATCTGACCCCTGACCAAGAAGGAGCGTGAAAGCAGGTAGGTAGCTCAGACTCTGCCTCTGCCGCTGCTACAATCTCTTGGCTGAGGTAGCTAGAGTGACACTGTCGCTACTGATGAGAAAGAGAATTGTTTATCACAGAGAAGATGATGTTTCATATTTAAGATACAAATATTTTACTTTCAGGACAGTTTTGTCTGGATTTACACAATAGCAATTTATTCTGAAAACCAAAGGACATTGGAGCTGCAAGATTGTTTCTAGAACTTGAGAATCGTGCAGAATTATAGAGAGAGGGCCACTGTGCTGAAGACTTTACACTTTCTTGTCTTAGTGACCTCACTATAGAGAGGGGAGGCAGACTTAGAGGCAGGCAGTGGTTTCACTCCCCTCAGGCATAAATACAAGAACAATATTACTTTATAGACTGTAGTCTATGGTTATGGAGCTTCAGTTACTACCCAGAAAATGACAGCTCACACAACTCAATGGAAAATCTATTCCCGTAGAATTCACTGCCCTCACTTGTCAATCCTGTTTGTGAAACAGCCTTGAGGAATAGCTTTTGGTCAAGATGATGAAATAGGTAAACTCTATGCTCACCTCCTCCAACGACCATATCAAAATTACAACTAAATTATAGAACAATTCTCGTTGAGAACTAGCTGAAGACTAGCAGAGGGGAATTCCTATAATAAAGGATATAAAAAAAGCAACATCAGGACCTCAAGATGGGGGGAGAGGCAGAACAGGCAGGTCCCACATCCCTCGTGTGGAAAATAAGGACTGAGAGTATATCACAGATGCAGAGGTCCTCCCTGAGAAACGTGGGGTCCCCATCCCACATCAGGCTCCCCAATTCGGGGCATCAATGCCAGGAAGAGGAGTCCCCATAACACCTGGCTGTAAAAACCAGTGGACGTCAGTCAAATACAAAGGGCTCCTATAGATGAAGGCACTGCAGGTCTTAAAGGGACCATGCACATACTGACTTGCTCAAAAACTCAATCACTCTAAACCAGCGGTTCTCACCCTGTGGGTCGCGACCCCCTTGGCAGTCGAACGACCCTTTCACAGGGGTCGCCTAAGACCATCCAGCATATCAGATATTTACATGACGATTCATAACAGTAGCAACATTACAGTTATGAAGTAGCAACGAAAATAATTTTAGGGTTGAGTCACAACATGAGGAACTTTATTTAAAGGGCCAGAAGGTTGAGAACCACTGCTCTAAACTTTAGCATAGGGGTAGCAGTGCAAATGGCTCCAGGAACAGACAGAAAGAAACTAAAATGACTAACCTCAGGGCAAGAGCTAGAGAGTCATGGGTTGGGAAAACTCTATTGAGGGTGCTGGAAGGCACTGTAGTTTCTTTGAGGAAAGTATAAGAAAGAGAAATTAAGTAAATAATCCCATTTACAATTAAATCACAGGCATTATGAATAAATGGGTGTGTGTTCATAGGTATTTATTATGTATTTTATTATTTATTCCAAGGTGGTGAAAGACCTGCACTTGGAAAACTATACAACATTGAAGAAAGAAATTAAAGAAGATACAAATAAAAGGAAGCATATACCATGCTCGTGGATACGAAGAATAAACATTGTTAAAATGTTTATATTACTCAAAGCAATCTAGATTCAGTGCAATTGCTATTAAAGTACCAATGCATTTTTCACAGAACTAGAATAAATAGTCCTAAAATGTATATAGAATCACAAAAGACCCCCAATCGCCAAAGCAATCATGAGAAAGAAGAACAAAGTTGGAGGTATTATGCTACTTGATATCAAACTATACTACAAGGCAGTAGTATTAAAAACAGCATGGTGCTGGCATAAAAACAGACACATACATCAATGAAATAGAGTAGAAAGTCCAGAAAAACCCCATGCCTAAATGATCAACCAATCTATAACAGAGGAGGTAAGTATATACAATGTGGTAAAGATAGTCTCTTCAATAAATGGTGCTGTGAAAACTATACAGTTACATACAAAAATGAAACTAGACCACTGTCTTAAATCATATACAAAAATACATTCAAAATAAATTAAAAATGTAAATGTAAGACTTGAAACCATAAAACTCCTAGAAAAAAAATAGGCAATAAATTTTTTGACATTGCTTTTACTGATATTTTTTTTATGTGTCTCCCTAGGCAAGGAAAACAGAAGAAAAAAAATAAATCCATGGGACCACATCAATCTAAAGTTTGCACAGTGAAGGAAACCATCAACAAAACAAAAACACATCCTACCAAATGGGAGAAGATATTTGCCAATGACATATCTGAGAAAGGGTTAATATCCAAAATGTATAAAGAAAACCCTTTAACTTTTACAATCTAATATGCTTCAGGAGTTCCCACTTATTGTTCACCATGTCATTAAGCTGCCCTCAGGAGTGCAATGAAGCTCCGCTTCCACACATATGTTTCTGTGCCAGTAATGCCACACATTCGGCAGAATTATAAGAACATCCATCTTTTCCCTTCTAAGGCAGCATAAAATTTTCATGGTGTAGGAACAGAATTCTAGGTGATCCCTTAGAATTACAAGCTTAAACATCCTCATATTGCTCCTCAGTGGATTAGGTTCTTATATGGCAAGTCATGCATTGTAGGCCTCCACTCTGTCTCAATGCTTGAGTTTTCAGGTTAGAAACACAGAAACTATTTCCCCCCAAGTGGTCACCCTGGCTAGAATGTGAACTAAATACTCTCTAGACCAGAGTCTTATACTGCTTAGCTTGCCATCCATGTTGGTGGCATGTTTTAAGTCAATGACCTTCTCTAGAATGTTTGCTCATCTTCAAAATACATTCAGTAGAGTGAAAATAGGTATTCATTTCTATTGTTTGTTGTGAGGCAAGAACAAAAAATTACCCCTTCTTTCTTCTAAGTCCTTGAAGAAAAGGAGCCTATGATTGCCAATATTGTATTCACACAAACGAGAGGTAATAATATATAAATGCCTTCTTTACTTTATATTTTGTTGCAGTATTTTCCTTGTATCTTCACCTTTTGAGTCTAAAAGGTGCAGGGATGATAGCTAAATGGAAAAGTAATTTGAAGAGGAGAATATTTGAACCTTCCTAAAGAAATGTCTTCTATTATTAATAACACTAGAGGCCCGATGCATGAAATTCGTGCAAGAATAGGCCTTCCTTCCCCTGGCTGCCGGCACCAGCTTCCCTCTGGTACCTGGGACCTGGGCTTCCCTCGGGCCACCGGCAGGCACCCAGGACCCGAACTTCCCTCATAGCCCTGGCTTCGTCCAGAAGGATGTCTGGTCTAATTAGCATATTATGCTTCTATTATTATAGATTGGTATTGTAAATGTCTAGTTATTTTGGAAGTATAGAGTATAAAATATAAACTATAAAGTGTTGACTTTGTAATTTAGTCCTAACTCTAACAGTTATTAGGCATGAGGACCAGGAAAAATTATTTAATTTTCTAAGCCTCCATTTTTGTATGTGGAAAATGGAGAAGAGACAGCTGTCTCTTGGGATTTTGTTAGGATAGGAGAAGATAATGTATATACAGAGCTTAGTACAATACTCCTTACAGCAATGTCATGATATTTCACTTTTCTTATCTCCATAGTGGGTAAGCATGAGCAACTTTGAAAGGATTGTTTTTAAAAGAAGAGGTAATTTTAGAAGAATGTGTCTTTCATTGCACCAACAAAAACATTTAAGTTCTCTCTAGTGGTGTAGACTTATCCAATCACTGGTAGACTTCCAAGAGAAACAGTACCAGATCCATAACTTTAGGAGACACAAAGACTGAATAAACTTTGTGCTTTTCATCAATTGGGAGCTGGCCAGTTTTTCCTCATAACTAATTAAATACATAAATCATAAACAAAATTTCTCAAAATCTATAGAAGCCATACAATTAACTTACACATAAATGCTCTCACTAATGACATACCACAGGTATTTTATTATATCCCCAAATTTCTTTATTAACCTGATATTTTACAAAAGTGAAAAAACAAATTGGTTTTAAATATGTCTTTCATTTCACATTAAGTTAAAGCAAAATAAATTTATAATGTATACTGGAACTATGAAAAAGCCCTTGTAAATTAATCACCTAAGTTTCAAAGTACGTGATAGTGTCTCCTTTGAATAAAACTGACTAAAATCAAGACTGGAAATAACTCTATTTTGAACTTTTATGAAATATTACTATGTTTTGCTGTTGACAAAATTGTCATTAAAAATGTAATATAAGACTATTCAGAAAAATGTAATCCCATAAAATGTGGTATTATGGATCTTAAAGCATCAGTTTCTAATCACATTAAAAACACAAATACACAAACAAGTTTGTTTCAACTACTAAATAATTCAATTAAACGAGTGCATATAATGTAATGGTAGGGATAATAGTTCAAGGCAGGGAGGTAGTGAAAATGCAAGGAAATATAAATCTACAAAGTCTGTTCTGAGGAGTGTTCCAAATTCTCAAGGCTGAAAATTTAGTTCCTTTCTTGCTACAGTTAGTAAATTATTACCTTAATTAGTTAAAGAAATACAATGAGCATACCTTTAAGGAACACACACACACACACACACACACACACACACACACACGCAACTAAAAACTTTCACCAAGAGAAACACCTATCTAAATCCAGAAGGTCATTTAGAATCTTCCTTGGGAAAATTAAAATAAGACTTCCCACCAGTTTAAATTTCTTATTGAGAAATAAATACAATGCATAACGTTGTGACAGGATAGTAAGAAGCGAGGAAAATTCTTAGGCAAGTGGAATAGGGAAACTGAGATGAGAAAATTAAACAAGGCCAGTTTGGGCAGCTTGCAGCCAGTTTGGGCAGCTTGCAGCCAGCTTGTGAATCACAAGACCTTATCTTCCCCAACTAAGGACACCTCTCCTCCCTAACCAGACAATACATAGCTTAAATCACCCCGGAACTGCTAAGGCAGGGGCGGGGGGAGGGAGAAGGAAAAAAAGGGGCATTTTATCTCACTCACTGAACAAAGGTAAGCAGTCTTGGGACTTGCCAGGTGATCTCATAAATCCTGGGAAAGCTACCACAAAGCAAAAGGGGGACCTTGAAATCTAGTCTGTGCCCAAGATATCCAGCAGAGGAACCCTGAAATCTGTATCTGTAGACTGAAGGTTATAAAATCCCTTGAACCCCCACCAGGCATGCACTCAGATTAGCTGGGTGCCCACTTATGTTTCATGCCAAGTATAATTTTAACAAATTTGCTTGCTTTGCTTCCTTAATAAATTTGCTTGCTACAACACTGCTGTCCAGTGTCACTCATTTGAAATCTTTCCTGCAAGATTGACAAGAGTCCCATCTGACCCAGGGGCTGTCTGATAACATCTTTCTGGTGTTCTGGTGTGATACAGAATTAAATTGGCATGTACAATCAATATTGTGGGGGAGCACAGGAGACTTAGTTGGAAAGTTTGTAAGGAGAAAATTACAACCTAGGTGTAATTTTCCTTAACCTTTCCAAACAAGTCTGTGTGTGTGCGGACCCTCGGGTGTTTACCGGAATCTTTATGCTTAATCTTTAGACATCCTTGCTTAAAGGCCACTGCAGACGCATATGTCCTCCCAAGAATGCTTATCCTGATTTTATCTAAAAGTTAAACTTTAGCTCAAAGTGCTGTTACCATAAAAGCCTGAAGAGGCAGGCAAACGAGGCTGTCTGGTTCCTATAGCCAGGCAGTCCCTTAGCCCTCTCTTTCACAGCAATCATGTGTCAGAGTAATCATTCATCCATTGCTCAGAGTCTGCTTGTCAGCCCCAGCACAAAATAAGCTCTAAGGGCATACAGGATTCTCTATATATTTATTCAGATATTCAGTATATAAGTATTCAATGTGTTTATTTTCCTCAAATTAATTAAAAATTCATTGCATTAGCTAAATTGTAAATCTGAGGTCATAATACTCTTCCACTAAAACAAAGTGACCACTATTCTGCGTAAAACAGGAAAATCAAATGCAACACATTACCTTGTGTCACCTGTTGAACTGCCAACATGATCCCAGACACAGTATCTGGAAGTAAGTTTTCTTTCAGATTGTAATGTAATGCCCATTCCAAAATCGGTAGCCGTCTTCTACACCACTGTTTAAAGCCCTCACAATGGGGAGCCTTCACCTTGCTCCAGAGCACACTTTTCTTTTTCCTCTTTGCCCCTGTCATTTTTCAGATGTTCTCTTGCAGAAGTAAACTTTAGACAAGAAAAAAAGTGCTGCAGAACAACTCCTTTCAATGCAAGGCTCCAATTCTTCCGTGGTTTTCAATGTCAAAGCTATCCAAAATATAAACCAATAAAAGAGAGAGGCAGGTAGAGAGATTAGCAGGTGCACTTAAATATATGCGGCTGGGCTGTATGTATTATTATGGTGCAGCTAATCATTCTAGATAAAAAATATAGATTAAAACCTTGAAACCTTATCTGAATGAGATGGGGTAATGGTTCATGTTAGGATAATATTTTTCCAATCTTGGAAAAGAAATGAGTTTAGTGTAAAGTTGGTCTAGAGCTCTCTCACCAGTAAATTCTCGTATATGCTCTGCAGTCTTAAATGTTTGGCTCCAATCCCATGACTAATGCAGTTCTGGGCATGTGTTGTAAGTAGGCTGGGTCACGTTAATGAAAACAGGAAGCATTCAGCTAGCTGCTCCCTCCCTATAAGCTATGCAAAAAGATAAAATTTCCAGAGGGCTCAGTCCTGCAAAATAAAATCAGAGAATTCTGACTTACCTCTTTGGGAAGTACTAGTATATGTTTTCAGCTCTACAAAATTCAGAAACATAAGAGGTAATGTCCTTATCATTTTTAGTTCCTGGGAGACTGAAAATATTCATTCATTCACTAACAGCAATACTTACATTTGTATTATACTAGTATACTTCATTCAATATATAAGCAAATAATTTCAGAAGCTATATTAAGTATATATTATTGAGTATATTGAGTATATATTATTTTTATAATCCAAATTCACAATAAAGATTTTTTCAAAACATATCTAGGTCATAAATTCAAATCTATGCTGACAAAATAAGAAGATTTGAAAGCTTGACTGAAGTCACTGATCAACAGCAATGATTTGTTTAAATGTAATAATTTAAATTCATTTTTTAAACTCTGTGTTCCATGTTAGTAACAAAGAATTCATGTAATCAGGATTATTAGAATTCAAAAGGAGTCTGTACTGAAGTACCTAAACAGTGCCAGCAATTGTGCTAAAACGTACTAAGACCAGGAGGGAGCAGAAATTAACTTGATAAAATACTTTTGTAGTTTCTCAATCAAAAGACTCCTAAAAATTTTGAATAAATCTTTCCTTAAAATCTTTTAAGTGTAAATCTGGAATTCCATTTCCAGGGTTTTTTTGTTTTTTGGGGTTTTTTTTTGGTTTTGTTTTGTTGTGGTTTTTTTTGCAATTTCATGTACTTCACACATTATTTAAAGCATGCCAAAATCCTACTCCAAAGCATGGTATCACTCCTACTTATAATCAGCAATACTAAAAAACCTTTGTGAAGAAATTTATTCACACCCATAAGATGATCAGAGAATCTTTGACCCAGCCCATAAAATTCAAAAAGACTAAAGAATATGTATGCAAAAGTTTCAATGGCTAAATTTAGATTAAAGTTCAATACTATGTATCATCTATATGAGAAATCTGTTCCCAAATGTCTAGGCAACACCTATATAAATAATAAAAAAGCACAAACTTATCTTTGACCTACCATGTGAAAGTACAGAAAAATTCCTCTTTCTCAAATATTATTTTGATTACAACTCTAACATGTTTGATCATTCAGTGTTCAATATCAAACTTAAACTCAAGCATGAGACCTCTCTCCCCTCCCTTATACCCCTCTGATTAGCTTCCCATCAACTCTATTTAACCCAGTAATTATTGATTGAAAACCACATACTGTTAGACTCTGTGTGAAGTTATCTGAAAGAGGGGATATATATTGTCTTTATTGTCTAGGAGTTATTTAATTAAGGAAATAGGAAAATGTATAACTCACTCAAGGCAGAATGGGATAAATAAATAATCAAGTCACACAGTAAAGCTATGGAAGCTCAGAGGAGGGACAATTACGGTCCCACTGAGAAAAAGCCTTCGCACACCGCATAGACCCTCTGTTCCAGCAGATAATTAGACTCACCCTCTGCTGCATACTGGCCCTCCAGCATAACACTACAGCAATTTCCCTAGCTCCCTGGTATTTCTCCTTGTGCTAAACATTTATCCAATCCTTACCTCTTCCATGAAACTTCTGATTTCCCCACAGTTCTCTTCTTGCTGCAAACCCAACATCCAGGTAGCCCTTAAGCTATTCCTGGGTGTACAGCTGCGCTCCTTCTCACTGTCTGTTGGTTTTCTTCCTTGGAATCTACTTCATGTGATTTTAGCCAGTCACGCTGGTGAGATTGTAAATTCCTTGTGAGGAGAGATTATTCACATAACTCGCTTTGCCACTTTCCTAGGACCTAATAGAAGGTTCTGCAGACGTAGGATTCACTCAATAAGAATTAACACATGAATGTCCCTACTCCTGAAAGTACCCAAGAATTATTTAGTCTATTTCAGCCTGGCTCCAGGCTATGCTGTTAGAGGAACAGGAGACTAGGTGGAGAGAGAAAAACAGTTAGAGATAGTAATGGGGAAAATAAGGACTCCTCCCCATTCAATCACCATGTAGGGAAAGGTCTATCGCTTTTCAACACAATTCCTTTTGCTACTATTAGAGAATATGGATAACGGAAAGAGGAGAAACTAGATAGTGAATGCAAGAGAAAGGGAGGAGACAAAACTGAGAGAGAAACCTCCTGGGCTGGGGTTTTAGAGAGTTTTAGAGGTTGGCATGTAAGAGCCTCTGGAGCAATTATGAAGTATGAGATAACTGAGCCAGGCTCAAATGAGGAAAGAGTCTTTAAAGAAATATTGTTCAGCCCTGGCCAATGGGGCTCTGTTGGTTGGGTGTCATCCCATGCACCAAAATGTTGCTGGTTTGATTCCTGGACAGGGAACATGCCCGGGTTGCGGGACCAACTCCTGGTTGGGGGGTGGGGTGGCATGTAGGAGGCAGCTAATGGATGTTTCACTCTCACATGGGTATTACATTTTCCTCTCTCTCTCTCCCCCTTCCTCTTTCTCTAAAATCCATTTTTAAAAATCTTTAAAAAAAGAAATATTATTCCGTTTATAAATTGGATCACATTTAATGGTTTTTGAGAGACACCAGTAAAGATTGATATTCTTATCACATTACTTTTTTATTAAATTTATTGAGGCGAGAGTGGTTAATAAGACTATATAGGCTTCAAGTGTACATTTCCATGAGACATGATCTGGATAGCGCATTGTGTGGCCAACACTCAAAGTCAAATCATCTTCTGTCGCCAAACAGTTGACCCCTTTACCCTTTTCTACCTTCTCACATTACTTTTGAATGTAACCTTATGCTTCTTTGAACATGATCTGTGTCAAGACTGGGACACCTAAAATGCTGATTCATCTACAAGTTGCATTTGGAAATACAGACTCAGAAACCTTGGAGGGCATCAACTCCAAGTCCATGCTTACTTCAGGAAGCTGATGGACAGCATTTCTAGCAAAAGGACACTGCACAAGGTTCCCATCTGAGGAGGAGAGCCGAGGCCACAAGGGCCACGTTCTGCTCAGAAGCCACGGAACTGGCATGGGGATACACCCACAGGGAGGAAACATTTTAGCAAGTCGTCCACTAGATAGAGTACCTTTTCTTAATCGGTACCTTTTCCAATTTTACATAGGTTGGCACTGTCCTGAATGGAACCTCTGTTTTATTTCTTCCATCGACTGAAATTAACAGGCTTAGCAAAAGAGCCCATTCTAATATCCAGACATTCTAATTATTAGAACATGTTTCCCAATTATTGAGCCAAAATCTGCTCGATACTGTTCAGAAATACCACGACCTCTCCATGGGAATGCGCCTAGGCAGGTCAGTTACGGTCCTGAACAGTGCAGCTCATGGTTTACTCCTGACAGGCCAGCCAGTCGAGCAGAGGGAGCCATGTCCTGTGCTCCCAGTGCTTTGACATGCTTTGCTTTCTTTAGATTACAGAGCCCTTCCAGTCTGCTTCTTTACCATTTTTTTTCTTTCCAATGTTATTCTATATTCTGTGACTTATTTTGACTCATAACAGAGATGGCTGTAGTGAAGCAAAAAAATAAAAAAGCGTAGGGAAAAGAATTACTTGTACATTCAAATGCTTCTCTTACAATGATTGAAGGCATTTTAAAGGACATGGTTAAGGAGAGAGAGAGAGAGAGAGAGAGAGAGAGAGAGAGAGAGAGAGAGAGAGAGAGAAAGAGAGAAGAAGAAGAAGAAGAAGAAGAAGAAGAAGAAGAAGAGGAGGAGGAGGAGGAGGAGGAGGAGGAGGAGGAGGAGGAGGAGGAGGAGGAGGAGGAGGAGGAGGAGGAAGTGGAAAAGGAAGAAAGATATAATAATTCATTCCTGATCAATCAAAATCCATGCCTTCCTGGTGTGGGGCAGGGGCTGGGAGGAGTGCAAAAGGGGTGGGGGCATCTGTAAAATTGTCAACAATAAAAAAAATAAGTACAAATATCACCCAAAATACCCATACCTTTGATTATATTTTCCTTTTCGATGGTCTGCTGGACATTTCTAGCAATGTTCAGTTAGCATCCTTAATTTACCATGTCTTAAATCAAACTTATTTTTCAACAAATCCATCACCTCCTCCTGAATTCCTTAACCTCATTACTTGGCACCAACATTCTTAGAGACACCTGAGACAGAAATCTCAGGGACATCTACGTCACCACCTTTTCCTTTTCATTGACATTCACTCTGTCAGTTCTGTCTCTAGATCTTCTGAATCCGTCTCCCGTCTTCAATCCCTACTGCCATTAACTCAGCTCCCACTGAGTGTAGTTCGTGGACTATTCCTATAAACTCTGATCTGGTCTTTCCCCTCTGGCTTGCTTGGCCCCCTTAATTCATCCCCGCCTCTGCTGCTGTTACCTTCAATCATTCCCTGTTCTTTAGCATGCAATATACATACAGCATAAGCTTCCAATTCAAACATTGACTGAGCACTTATGGTGGTGCCATGGTAAGTGCTTTTAAAATGTTCATTTATTTATTTGTCATAATAACCCCGTGAAAAAAAGGAACTATTGTTCACTGTTGCCATAGAGGGGTTATAAGTACAGGCCCAGAGATATTAAGAACCATGGCTAGAGAAACACTGTAATAAATAGAGGAACATGAGCAAAACGTGCCAGGCAACCAGTAGAAAGAAACAGTGTTCCAACTGCAGGGATTGCATGCAAAAGGCTAACAGGGGCGTGGCATGGAAGTTTCAGGGTATTGGAAGGAATAAGGCTGGAGAATAGAAAGGGCAAGAAAATTAGAGTGGCAAGAGGTGAGACCAAGGAAGAGGTAAGAAAAGCTAAGTTATATAGTGCCTGTGAGGTATTTTAAGGAGCTTCTACTTAGAACTAGTGTCAATGGCAGCCACTGCATGTTTCTAAGAATGCTTTGGTGTGTAACAGCTCATTCATAATAGACAGAAACTGGAAAAAGCCCAAGGTGGAGAATAAATGAACAAACAGTATTACACCTATATTATGGAATGCTATTCCACAGTAAAAAGACACAAACTCATGATATATGCAATGATATGTGAATTTTATATATCAGGAAATTTATCATATGAATTTATCATATTTATATTATGCTGAGTGGGGAAAAAAGCTACACAGAAGAAAATATACATTATGAAGTCCTAAAACACGTAAAATTTCTGATGGGAAAAAAAATTGAACAATGGTTGCCTCTGTGGAGTTGGGGAAAGAAATTCCTGGAAAGTAGGGTTGCCAGATCAAATACAGGATTTCCAGTTGAGTTTGAATTTCAGATGAACAGAGTTTTTTTAGTATAAGTATATCCTATGTCAGTGATGGCGAACCTATGACACGCATGTCAGAGGTGACACGCGAACTCATTTTTTTGGTTGATTTTTCTTTGTTAAATGGCATTTAAATAGATAAAATTAATATCAAAAATATAAGTCTTTGTTTTACTATGGTTGCAAATATCAAAAAATTTCTATATGTGACACGGCACCAGAGTTAAGTTAGGGTTTTTCAAAATGCTGACACGCCGAGCTCAAAAGGTTCGCCATCACTGTCCTATGTAATATATGAGACATTATGCTAAAAATATATTAATTGTTTTACTAAAATTCAAATTTAACTGAGCATTCTGTATTTGGCAACCGTGTGAGAAAGAAACATTAAGAGAACTTTCTTGGTCGTGGTAAACCTTTATCTTCATAAAGATTTGTGAATACATTAGTCAAAACCATGTAAATTTTACCTCAGAGAAAAAAAGAGAAACAAGTATTTAACTCTGGTTAGTGACATACATGCTGAAATACTAAAGGGAAATACATTGATGCCTGCAACTTTAAAATATTTCTCTATATAAAAGCCTAATATGCAAATTTTCCCCACAGGAGTTCTACCAGGAGACGGATCGCTCACTATGATGTGCGTTGACCACCAGTGGGCAGCATGGAATGAAGGAAGGCCCCAGCTGGCAGCCGGGGAAGGGAGGCCCCCACTGGCAGCCGGAAGGCACCGATTGGCCCTGATTGCTGGCTAGGCCTAGGAACCCTATCCATGCACAAATTTCGTGCACCAGGCCTCTAGTATAAAAAATAAGATGGGTTAATGGCTGAATAGAGGGATGAATAGTATGTAATAAAGCAAATACAGTACAATATTAACTGTAAAATCTAAATTCATTGTAAAATTCTTCCAACATTTCTGTATGCTTGAGAATTGTCATAATAAAATCTTAGGGGGAAAATTCCCTGCCCTGCTTCATGGAATTTACATTAGAGTGGAGGGAGACAGACAATAAATAACATTAGTAGGTAAATTATAAAATGAAATAGAAAGTAAGAAGGGATGGGAGAAACCAAAGGGAAAGAGTTTAGTGTGCTGGGGGTGGAACTCACAATGTTAAATATCCTGGCCAGGGAGGAACTTCCTTCAGGCTGTGGGGCAATCAACGACAGGCAGATCTGTGAGAAGAGCAATCATACCTGGGAAGTGGGGGATGGGGGGTGCAAATTGGGGTTGGGCAGTGAGAGTGAAATTGGTGAGAGGAGGGCTTGATATGATTTGTTTTAAAGGAATTTCTCTCTGCTTATTGTGATAGGAACAGATAGAAGCTCTCTGAGGTCTTGTCCATTCTTAAATTTAGAAAATGTCTTCCATATTGCAGATATCAAAAAATATTTGTTGGATAAGCAATTATAAACATGAAATAACTCTTTCAGTGGAAAATGTATATTTTATTATTTTAAGTACTTTTTTATTTCAAGCCAATATTACTTGACTGAGACATTTTAAATGGTCTTAAACATTTTAAATGCCCTTTCTCTTTGAAAAGATAAAATAATAAATCGCATGTAACCACAGAATTATACCAGAAAGAAATCAAAGGCCTTGGTTATAATTCAATTGACTATTTTTTTTTCCAATTTTACTAGGACAGTGATGGTTATTTATTATCCTCTTCCTCCTTGCATCCAGCTGCCCCATCCTTCAATACACCTGCCTTTTTTTCTCTCTCCAAATTTTTATCAACTTACTTAATAGAATAAAAGGTAAAGATTTCCCATAAGACGGCTCTTGGGAAGACCCTGCCCCACGCAGTCCTTGTGCCATGCTATTGGTCTGCTAACCATGATCTAAGATTAATTATGACCAGCTCCCTCACCTACAGTCTGCAGCGATGATGACTAGCCCTGTCTTTCTCTTAAGATCCAGGCATTTGCCCTAAAATGTGCCGGATCTCTCAGCTGCCCTTGGACAGTTTGACTCGAGGTGATTATAGATCCTTTGTCTTCCCCATCCCACCATCTAAAGCAGTCTTGCTTTTTTAACTTTTGCAGCTCACTCACCTACCATTGACCTCCCACGCCATTTACGTAGAGTATTGCCCTAATCCTGGTGTGCTGTGGCTTGTCTATGCATCTCAGTGTCTCTTCTGAACTTCAGGTCAGAAGCTTCCGTGCCATTTGGAGTCCTGAGACCTGTAGGAGACTCCCAAAGAAGCAGCAGGTTAGCATGTGAAGCTACCTAGGGATTTTCTCTGCACCAAGAAGCAAAACAAATTTAGCAAGTGACTTCCAGCCATTAATTTCTCACAGGGACAGTGGGAAAATAACCTAGACAAAAGAGATGTTTTATGAAGAAATGGCAATGAGATGTTTTATGAAGAAATGGCAATGAGAGCCCCAGGTGTTATTTTGGAGTTTTTAAAAGCTTTATGAGGTGGGGAAAAAAATACATCTACCTTCATTTAAAACATTCTCAGTAATCTCCATTAATAAATGTTAGTATAAAGAAAACAAGTTTTGCCCTGATGGGGTAGTTCAGTGAACTAGGGCATGGTTCCAGTAGGCCAAGGTTATGGGTTCGATTCCCCAGTCAGGGCACATAGTAGAACAACAAATCAATGTTTCTCTCTTGTGCTTTCTCTAAAACCAAACATTAAGTAAAAATAAATAAAGGTCAAAAGAAAGAAAATATCCTTAATGACTTACTAGTATTGCTTTAATTGTAGAAAATAATAGCAGTACTTTAAGCCAGCTTTATTGATTCTTCACCCACTGGATCAACTAACACCATTCTAAAGAGTATTAGAAATATTGAGTAAATAGCGAAAATCCATCTTGAATTGTGTAAAAGAAATACACAAGTATAAGTAACCAGAGATTATGCTTGAATTATTCATAGTAACTAGGGACATATAGAAATTCATTAATATAATAAACTAGAGGCCCGATGCATGAAATTCATGCAAGGGTAGGTCTTCGCAGCCCCAGCTGCCTCATGGCCCCACCCCTGCCTGCACCGGCCTTGGCCTGGTGATGCCTACGACCACCACCACACCCCCTGGTTCCCCGGAATCCCCGATCAATCACCCTGCAGAGGGTGGCCTGGGCCTCCCTCTTTGGGGTGATTGCAGAGCTCCTTTCCCTCATCGATCACCCCCACTCCCAGCCGGTGGCCTGGGCCTCCCTTTGTGGGGTGATCGTGGGGCAATGGCAGGGCCCCCCGACCAATCCCATTACACCTGCCTTGGCTGTCCTGTCACCAGTGGGTGTCATAGCGTGGTCGTCCGGACAATTGTTCTGCTGTTCGGCCGTTCAGTTGATTTGCATATTACGCTTTTATTATTATAGATGACTGGGAACAAATTAGTAACAAGGAAAAATGAATTCATTAAATAATTCTAAAATAGTACATTTTATTCTGTTTGAAACTACTTCCCCAAAACAGATAATAGCTTATAACAAACAGTAAAAAAGACTTGAGTTTCTCTTTTTCATTCTATGTCCTGAAGCAAATGTGAGTGAACAAATAAATTCCAGAGATCACTCACAGAAGAGACAATAATGAAGAAAAATTGAATCTAAATAATTCAAAAAAAGTTAATACTCCAGTTGCTTCCACTTCCTCTGAAAAAATAAAAGTCAGCTCTAATTGTTAGGAAATAAAAAAAAATATTTTAGTGTTTTAGAGTCCAAAAGTAGTATATCAGATGAATTTCAGATTGACAAGAGGAGACCATTCACTTACAGGACCATACACACCCACATACACATGGAATGGAAACCAGAATCAAGAGTTGAACTGCCTGTTGCTACCAGAGTCAAAAACTAGAGACAAGGTTGAATCTTTGAGGTGCTTTTATTCAGAGGCCAGTGATCCAAGAAAGAGTGGCAGGTGTAATACCTGCCCCCCGCGCCCCCCAAAAAAGCTCTCCCATCTTGTCTCAAGCCAGCTGGTATCTAGAGTCCGTGTAAAGATTAGACCCCAGGCATTTGTCTTCCTTTAGGAAGGTCTTGTCCTTGATTTGCTTTCAAAATGTACTAGTATGTTCTTTCTGAAGATACATTATCCTTCCAACTTTGGTTTTCTTCTTACAACACATCCTCCCTAGTTTCCCAGGGCCCATAAGATAAATCTCTTACCTGTGGTTAGTTCTGTGACAATGTGGATGGACCTTGAGAATATCATGCTAAGTGAAATAAGTAAGGCAGAAAAAGCTAAGAACCACGTGATTTCACGCATCGGTGGGATATAAAACTGAAACTAGAAGACATACACAGCAGTGTGGGGGCTGCCAGAGGGAAGGGGGTAGGGAGGTGGGGGATGAAGGAGATCTAATATAAGGTGACAGAAGATGATTTGACTTTGGGTAGTGGGCACACAGTGCCATATACAGATCCTGTAACATGAAAATCCACACCTGAAACCTACATGGTCCTATTAGTCAATGTCACCCCCAATCAATTTAAATATATATATACTAAATTCGTGCAAAGGGCTCAGCCCTGGCAGCCCTGGCTTCATCCAGAAGGTTGTCCGGACGGTCGTCAGGATGGTTGTCTGGAAGGTCATTCTGGTGTTGGTCTAATTAGTATATTAGCTCTTTATTATATAGGACACGGACAATAGTTTAGTGAAGGGCAAGGGAGGGTGGAGTGAGTGGAGGTGGGCAAAGGGCAGGGAAAAGGGGGAAACCCAAAATTATGTCAACATTAAAAATTTTTACTAAAAATATAAGATTTATTTACCCATATTTTTCTTCCTGAGATTTACTGACTGTATGGGGAGGTTTCCGAGTGCTTTTCCTCTGAATTATTCCTTTAGGTCCTATCTAAGTAGAATCCTTACGATGTAACAACATGAAAGGTTGCACATAAGTCACCTGTGGCAAAACAATTCTAATTAGTCATTGACTTAAATGTGCCAGTTAGCTAAAATACAACCTCGTGGGCCCTGATGGAACCGGAGACCAGCCGCTTGTGTCACAACAGAAACAGGAACAAAAATGTAAGGTTAAAACAAATTAGTTACAAAACAGCAACGGTCAAAGGATGTCCCCAAAAGAGAAGAAAACAAGCAAAGAACAATTGTAACCAAAGTGTTCTTCCACACAGAGGAGAGCTCTCAGGCAGAAACGCACTCCCTCCCACGGGGACTCTGGGATTAGTCATAGTCTTACCCCCTTGCCAAGCGGGTACTGGGCTGTCTCCAGGCCAAGCCCCAGAGGGCTGAAAAGCCCAGAGGCCAGTGATAGAGGACTCCTGGTGTGCACACCGGTTTGACTTGCCTGGTCAGACTTAGGAGTCAGTCCCCCCACTCCTCAGAGACCCGTTTCCTTCACCAGCTAAGCATCTCAGGCAGCTAACACCTAGAGAGGGAGAGAGGGATCCTAGCTAAGTGGGGCATGCCCCCCTCTTATTCATTTCCCTTAGTAACCAACAAAACAGACAGCAAGAACATAGCGCTATGGCGTATGTCTATAGGCAATGGTACAGTGTCGCTTCCAGAAAGATCTGGCTCTTGCAGAGACCGAGTCCCTGGCTTGGCTGCCTCTTGTCTAAATCACAGAGGCAGAGGCGCCTCACAACTCCGCAACCAGAGAAGTGTTTTTGATCTGGAAATGATTAGGCTCAGCCCGGACTTTCAGATTCAGAGAAAAAACAAACACACACAACCCTTAATGAACCGACTCAATGCCTAAGAAGGCGATGGGGAGACCCATGACCAGGAGCGGACTCCTACAGGAAAAAGTCCTGGCAGCGCTGCAGGAAAGAACTCCAATCATGCCCTGGGACCCCCAGTCCAGGGAACCAGTGGGACTCCCGCCCTTACCAGCCCTGTACCTGAGAGTCCCACTGCTGTCCCAGTAATTTGAAACGGGAACTGAAGTTCAGCTGTCGGTGGCTACCAGAGTTATAAGTAGAAACAAAGTTGAATCTCTGAGGTGCTTCTATTCAGATGCTGGCCATGTAAGGCAGCAGGTATAACACCAACCCCCAAAAGCCACCCTCCCATCTCATTTCAAGCCAGCCATTATACAGGGTTAGAGGGTGGCAAAGAATCTAAAACTTACTTGGATCTGTTTTCTGTCCTGGTCCTTGTAAAGATTCACCCCAGACGTCTCTCTCCCTTCAGGCAGGTCCTGTCCTTGATTTTCTTTCAAAATGCATTTCTCTCAGAGTGATTGGCCCATCTTCAAGGCTACTTATCTTTATTTTTCTTACAACATGTCCTCCACAGTTTTCCCAGAGTCTGTAAAAAAAAATCTCTTCTCTACAGTTAGTGCAGTGAATAGCTATTAGTCAACTGTGAGTCTATTAGTCTATTAGTCTATTCTTATTGCTATCCTTCCCCTGTCAGAATAAGATGAAAGTTTTTATTTAATTAACCAAGGCTTCAGAACATGGAATGGCCCCACAGGGCACAAGCAGATCCATCCTTCCCCAGTCTAGCTCCCATGGTGTCACTTCTTGCATAGCCATGCATCTAGCAACACTAAATTATATATATAAAATTCTTTATTGTTCAAAGTATTACATATGTCTCCCTTTTTCCCCATTGACCCCCTCCAGCCTGCCCCAGGTCTTCACCACCCCATTGTCTGTGTCCATGGGTTATACACATATGCATACAAGGTCCTTGGTTGATTACTCCCCACCATCTACCCGCATCCCCTCCCCTCCACTTCCCTCTGGGTTTCTGCACTCTGTTCCATGCTTCTATGTCTCTGGATCTACTCTGTTCATCTGTTTACTTTGTTACTTGGATTCCACATATGAGATTATGTGATACTTATCTTTCTCTGACTGACTTATTTCACTTAGCATGACACTCTCCAGTCCCTCCATGCTGCCTCAGAGGGTAAGAGATTCTTTTTTTTAGCAACACTAAATTTCTTGGTGTCAGAGTCATGATGTTTTTTTAGTACACATTCCGTTCATTCTGGGTGTTCAGCCTTTCAAACACGGAAGTGGTTTCTACTCATTATGTCCAGAGAACTCATTCCCTCCTCACATGCTTTGGATTTCTGATCAAGTATTACCTTCTCAGACCCAGATTGCCTTATACAAAAGTATTCCAATCATTCCCTCTCTCTCTTCAATTCTATTTTCCTTCTCTTCAAAGTACATATCACCATATAATTTGTCTACTTTTGATTGGTTGCCTCCCACCATTAGACTGTACATTTTTGAAGAGCAAGGGCCCTCTCAGTTTTGTTCAGTGCTATATATCCCAAGAACAGAAAACAGTGGCCAATACATAGTAGTCCCTCAATAAATATTTAATACATGAATAAGTGGGAAAACAACATTTTGTGAAGATGTGACACCGTGTTATTTCAGACATGCTAAAGTTGAGAAGCTTGGAAACATGGGTTAAAAATGGAGACTTAGGATTTACCCACTCAGGTGTGAAAAGTGAAGCTAAACGAAACTGTGGGAGTAGATGAGTTCCTTCAGGTAAAGAGAAAGTGCTAAGAAAGAAGAAAATGGGACTGCATAGAGCAGTGGTTCTCAATCTTCTGGCCCTTTAAATACTTCCTCATGTTGTGGTGACCCTCAACCATAAAATTATTTTCGTTGCTACTTCATAACTGTAATGTTGCTACTGTTATGAATCATAATGTAAATATCTGATATGCAGGATGGTTCGACAGCCAAAGGGGTCGCGACCCACAGGTTGAGAACCGCTGGCATAGAAACTCTCCTAGGACCCTTGATTTTGGGGCGGCGGGGGGCGGAGTATAAAAGAGAATTCAAGTTATGGGGAATAGGCTGTCAAAGACTAAGAAATGAATCCAAAGCAAAAGATGCTCAATTGAGCCCAAAATTCCAAGGAAAACCAGCCAGATGAGGAGCAGGTGGGTTGGTAGGCACTCATAGGTCCCCTCTGAGAAACCAGTTGTGGAGTAGTAGAGCAGAAACCAAGTCTCAATACCTTGACATATGAAAAAGAGAGCAGGATGAAAAGGTGTAGAGTCAAGATTCTCTTTCTGTGTCACCTGAGCTCCAAGAATACCTGAAATATTGGTTAAGTAAATACGCCATAGATGAATAAATGGATACAATTTTCTCTCCACAGTTAAGATGGCACATACATTTTGGCTGAGGTCCTGGGGTTCAGATGGTGAACAACACACTCTTTTCCATTGCACAGGTAATGTAAAAATAGTTCCCTAATCAAAATCAACTTACTGAGCAGTCTTTGCCTCAGCAGTTTATTTTTGTAACTCCTTTTTAATGAGCTCCTATGACTTTCATTTTTACTTTTGCTTTGTGTTTTAGTTTAAAATGCATTCTTAGTTAAGGGAGCTTTTAGAGAGCTGCCTTGAGGCCCTCATCTCTGCGTCAGTAGGAACTGACTCTTGTGTTCTTTGGGATTGAGGGCCTCTCTGCTGTGCTCCAGTGACTTAGCTTCCCAAGGTATGCCAGAGGGATCGCTGATGCATAAAGGAGTAGGTTCTAAAATAAACTAATGAAAGGCCTAGTTAGGGAGGTAACATGATAATCTATGGGCTATGAGAATCCACTCAGCTTTCCACCAGAAGAGCCACCCAATAGTGTATGAATAAGTATATTTCTAGTGGGGTTTTAAATGTAAAGTTATGATTAAATTTCTTGCTTTTCTGAACACACAGCAGAGGGTATCAGCATTGCCTAGAGCAGTGGTTCTCCGGAATGAGGCCCAGAAATCAGGATTTTAAAAAAGATTCCCAGGTGATTCTATTGTGCAGCCAAGGTTGAGAACCACTGGCCTAGAGGGTTTCTTAAAACAGATTTCTGGGCCACACACTGCCTCATTTCTGACCCAGTAGTCTGGGGTGGGGCCAGATTTTTTTTGCATTTCTAACAATTTCTCAAGTGATCTGGATGCTGCTGGATACACTTACAAAGCCCACTGGTCTATGCAATCCATGCCATATATTTTTAATAACTTGTCCCCATAGTTTTCTGTTGTCCTTCACAGAAAAAGAGCCAAATTCACATGTCAGTTCTTTTGCTCTGGCTTCTGTCAGTTCCATTTGTGAGGAAAACAAAACAAAACAAAAAATGAACAAAGTGATGCTAGGAATAACCAACCCTGGATTTCTAGCCTTTTACTCATTTTTAGTGGAATGAAGGTTTTATCTTAGTCAATAAGATCTTAGTGCCTCTTAACAAATAAGAGCTTACCTGAATTATACAAAGGTGATACAACTATCTAACACTAAAAAGTGATTCTCTTTCAATTACAAAATTTGTCTCCAGTGAAGTCTCTTAATACTAGAAAAGGAAAATGGTGGTCATAAGATGACAGGGGAAAAAATAAGACTCATTTCCCACACAGATCGTAGTTATTCCATTTATTATTTTGTTTTTAAGTCAAAGAAGAAACAGCACATCTAGAATCTAAATAATGTAGGCAGGCTGTAATGCTTATCTTGAGATGTTTAAAAGGAATTGTTTTTCTTCCTCTGGCTTAATGTATTGACAAAGAGACACAGCATGATATCATAATTAGGTACAATCTGACTCTGTGTGCAGAGCTGACAGGGCAACTCCCCGGAGGCTCTAAATGAGCTTCTCACTGCTCTGCACTTGAGCAACTCCAAACTGGTTAGGGCCACGTAGATTAAAACATTGGTAAGAACAAATTAATGTTCGAAGAGGTACCAGCTTTAGATTTTTGCTTATCTTCCAGTTCTAAAAAGTAAAGATTAGAAATAAAATTAAGGCATTGCTCAACAAATAGTTTTGAATAAAATAAATATTAGCTTTTTTCAGAGATTTCATAACATTGATTTCTAAAGGACACACTCTTCTATTTATGCTTCATCTGCTATTTCTCCCACACAAATAAACTTTACTAGCTAATAAAGGCAAACTCAATATTAAACAAAATTCAAATGATAAAAAACTATCTATGCTTTTATCAAACATATTATATTGTCCAGCTATAATGTGTTTGGGATGAAATACATTGAAAAAAACACAGGGAGGTGGCCAAAACGGGGAGACAAAGCAACATGGTCCAAATGAAAGAAAAGAATAATACTCCAGAAAAATAACTAAACAAGGTGGAGACAAGCAATCTACTAGATGCAGAGTTCAAATCACCGGTTATAAGGATATCAAGAAACTTAGCGAGGACCTCAACAGCATAAAAAATAACACAGTAAGAAATGAAGGATTTATAAGGAATCTATTGGGGTGACATAGGTTAGAATTATATAGGTTTCAGGTGTACACTTCTATAATACATCATCTGTATATTGCATTGTGTCTTCACCACCCCAAGTCAAATCTCCTTCCATCATCATTTACCTCCCTCTACCCTCTCCTACCTCCCCCCAGTCCCCTTGCCCTCTGATTAACACCATATATTTTAATGTTCTTAAGATAGTAGATCTTAAGTGCTCTTACCACAAAAAATGAAATAATGTAACTATGTGATGGAATGGAGGTGGTAGCAAATACTATTGGTGGCAATGATATTGCAATTTTTTGCAATGTATTTAATCACATCTTGTACACTTGAACATAATGTTATATATCAATTACATCTCAATAAAGACAGGAAAAAACATTATACTATCATAGAAATAAATTCTTATATACAAATCTAGTTAGTATTGGATGATTTAGATATGAACAAAGAATAAGAGGAGGTCTCATGCTCATATTCACACAAAAAAACACCATTTACCTTTGACGGAGAAACAAATTCAACACATTCTATCCACATGCCAAAAAACGATTTTCCACATATTGCACATTTTCTTCCCTTAGAGATTATGTCCCAAATCTCTGGGTACCATTCTATGGCTTCCATTAGGAAAGGATTCCTTTCTGTCAGCTCATTCATTATAAATCTTGATGTTATTTCCTAGATTTAAAAAAATATTATTCCTCAAGATAATTTTCAAAATAACCATTCTTTATTATTCCTCACAGTGTCCGTTAAATTAATTTTTCAAAGTGTATATAAAAAGTATATTGTCAACAATTGGCATTATAAATAAGTTTAGTTTTCAACAATATAAGAAAAGCAACTTACTCCTATTTTAATATTTCCATATTTTCATATACAGGAATCCAAGTTATAATAAACTTACATTATTAGATAAAGTTTAGTTTAAATTTTGTACCTCTTATTACAGTAAACAGGACTGTACAAATATTCAGACTGACTGAGTCTATCCTATTTACTAGTGTCTAAATTCTTACCACTAAAATTGTAGATCATGAACCAATAGAATTTGCATCATCTGGAAGCATATTGAAAATTCACTCTCAGGTGCACTCCAGACTTACTGAATCAGAATCTGCAATTAACAAGTTTCCTGAGATAATCTCTTTGCATGTTAGAGTTTGAGAAGCATTAGTTTAAGTTACCTACTGCATTGAGTACCTAGGTAGAGCCATATTGGTAAAGAATACTTATTTCTATTAACCAAACCTCTGAATTTACTCTGTATTAAACCTATCCACACAGGTATGTTCAGAAACTTCATTTATGGTAATAATATTATTAGGACATCTATCTATATATAAAAGCCTAAGCGATCCAATGACTGAATGATCAGTCAACCAGTCGCTATGACATGCACTGACTACCAGGGGGCAGGAGCTGCTGAGTGACAGCAACTTTGAAGAATGCCCTCTCGCACTCCAGGACCCCTCGGGGGATGTCAGACTGCCAGTTTCGGCCCGATCTCCACAGGCTAGGCTGAGGGACCCCACCTGCCAGAAGGACCCCGCTCACTTCGCAGACAACCTTCGAGCCCCGGCACCACCCCAGGTGTGGCCAGCCAGGGAGGGACAGCAGGAGGCATGTCCGGGGCATCTCACCCAGTCCTGCCCCGCCAGCCACCTTCTAATTAATTTCCTTTCAATGTCCACGAATCCATGCACTGGGCTTCTAGTTAAATAATAAAAGGGGTGGGGTGGAAATATGTAGAAGCTGACTTTCATCATGACAATCAACATCATCTTAAAGTAAAAAATTAAAAAAAATATATATATATATATAAGACTTAAAATTAAATCTTTACTGGCCAAGCAACAACAAAAAAATATATTTGATTTACTCCACCAAGTGTCCCCACCTCCCCAGTGTCTGTGCCGGTAGCCCGGAAGTCCTATATAAATGTTACACAAACATTGCATGAATTTGAATTAGTTTGTGAAACTTTTTTTTTCTGGTCAAAGTGAAAGATTTTTCAGTAGTATTAAAGTAGTCCATATTAGGCTCTGAAATGAATCTTTGCGAATACCTACATAGATGCAGATGTAGGTATATAGATATAGATATAATCTGTCACTCATTCACCCAAATTAAAGTATTTCTAAAATAACAACAAAATGTTATAGATTGCTGTCTCCCTGTTCCTTATGACGCTGTCCCTTCCACTTCACAGGCATCTGGGAAAGCTGCCTTTACACAGCTTGGGTTCCTTAAATGCCTGATCCTTCAGCAGCATAACCTCCTACCCACTTAAGCTCATTCTCCTGGGTGGTTACATAACTGAGGTCGTCCTTCCTGAAAAAAAAAAAAAGTACCCTTTCATACTATTATTACCAGGACTGATAAGTTACATGTCTATTACCACCCTTTCTTTACCTCTTTACACAGAGCATAACTTGTGATTCTGAATAAAATGTTGATTTTAGAGGTAAGTTTTAGCTACAATAATTAAAGTCTAAGTCTCACTATGAAGCTTCAGAAAACTAATACAAGATTCACTCCCCAAAATATCAGATGGTAGAAGAACTTGCTGAAATACATGGGACCTATAAATAGGTCACAGTTCACATAGTACACTTTTTCCATTTAAGATTTCTGGAACTAAACATGTGTGTTGCATCCGGTGTGTCTCTTGACAACTCTTAACATTACCCATTACTTATATTCTTCTCCTACTTGCTGCTAATGTATTACTTTGGAAGATATAGAATCAAAATATAAAGTTATTACTTGGAAATGTGAGTATATGTAAAGTATATATACTGGCTATGACAATAGTACCTTTTGGGACATCTCTTACAGGTACATGTGTTACAGGATTCCAGGGCAGGAGGAATAGGGAAACTGAGACAGGGAAGTTAAAACAAGGCCAAAGAGTGTGGGCAGTTTGCAGCCAGCTTGTAACTAACAAACCATTATCTTCCCCAGCCAAGGACACAGCGAAAATGGTTTAAAAACCTCCCTAATGAGAGAATGCAGAAAGGGAGCGGGAAAGGTTTCCATTTTTCTGAATTTAGTCACTCTGGAAATCAGATAGGATGACATTAGATTCTATAAGCAAGACAAAGAGATTATGTCTAGGATTCACACTGCCAATAGACTAGGTGACATTAATCTTGCTGATTTGGCTAGAATGCTTTAAAAGAAAGCTCTTTACAACTTAAATCAGGGCTTCATTTGGAGGCCTGTGTGAATGACTCAGGCTTCACCTGTAGGCTCAGGACGTCCAGCTGCTTGACAGCACCAACAGGCTGCTTCAGGAACAGCGGGTTTCCCTCACAGTAGAATTCCTTCAGCTTCAGATGCTGAAACTTTCAAAACAAAATAAAAACTTCATTTCACAACAAAGTAACAAATTTTACTCCTGAGGCTACATCTTCAAGAAAATTAGATAAAAGTGATTTAGGACTTATAGTCCACATAAGTATTTTAACAGCAGGACATAATCCAGTCACTATGAGGTGCACTGACCACCTCTGGGTCCCTTCCCCTGGCTGGCAGGCTCCCATCGTCCGATGGTGAACAGGGAACTGGGGGTGGGTGGCAGGGGATGAGGGCGGCACCAGGCCAAGGCCCCCGCCCCACCAGTCGCCCCACACATAGAGGGCAACACGTGGCAGGGGCGGGTTCGACGAGCGGGTGGGAACGGCCGACCTCTCGGTCCCTCCCCCTGGCCAGCAGGCTCTGATCGCCCGATGGCGAATGGGGAACCAGGGGTGGGTGGCGGTGGGAGGTGGGGCCGGCTGCTGGCAACTCGGGAAGATGGCCCTGATGGCCGGCCAGGCCTAGGGACCGTACCCATGCACAAATTTCATGCACCAGGCCTCTAGTATGGTAATAAAAGAACTAATAGATTTCTAACACAACTAACTGTAGTTATGACAGTGCTTTTTTTGCTTTTTTTTAAAAGATTTTTATTGACTTTTAGAGAGAGAGAAAGTGAGAGGGAGAGAGAGAAACATGGATGTGATAGCAAAACATCCATCAGCTTCCTCCTACACAGGAATCCCACCCACAAGCCCGGGCATGTGCCCTGACCAGGAATCGAACTGGCAGCCTTTTGGTGCATGGGAGAAAGCCTCAATTGAGCCAATCAATGTCTCTATCTCTATATCCCTCTCCCCTCCTCTAAAAATCAATAAAAATATATTTTAAAAAAATGTATGCTCTTGAAAATAATATTTTCAAAAAGTATGAAGTGGCCTTAGATAGTATATACTAACAAAAAACACTAACCATACAAATATATTAAAATATTTATGATAGCAATCATAGTTCACTTAGTTCCAACAACTTCAGCTGGCACAGAACACAAAGGAAGGACAAAAGGACAATAGGACCAAAATAGGTTTTGAAATTCTAGAACAAAAAAAGGTATTTGAGTCATTTGTATAACTCAAGGTTCCAATAACTACAGGTTCTACTGGTTGTTCATTTTGTTCTAATCCCAGCAGCATAAACAAAAATGTCTTTCCATTATAATAGAACTCGACTCTACTTACTCCTGTTGGAAATATCTGAATGACATTTCCAGCTATGTCTAGGATTCTTAGGTTTGTAAGACGACACAATACCTGTTTAAAAAAACAACAGAGAGATTTTTTAAGAATCTGTACGATACATAGAATCATAAATATTTCTTCTAAGTTCGAACTTGATGGTATTGATCATCTTTCCTAATTACCTGATCAATTCTTTTTTACATCCTCCCCAAAGAAAATCACTGTATCCTGGATTGTCAGATTCTCTGAATTTTTCATTTCCTCTGACCACTCAGGGCAATATAACATGGTGGCCAAGAGAGAGGCTATTTGTAGGTTCAAATCTCACTTCTGACACTTACTATGGGTAAATTTCTTAATCTCTTTGTACTTGAATTTCTCCATTTGTAAAATGGAATTGCTAATGGCAGGCCCTACTTCAGTGATTATTGCATGGATTAAATAAATTACTAAGTGCTTACTAAAGGACCCAATACAACACAGTCGTGTGGCTCAGTGGCTAAGCATCAACCTATGAACCATGTCGGGGCACATGCCCGGTTGCAGGCTAAATCCCCAGTTTTGGGTGTGTGGGAGGGGCCAATTGATGATTATCTCTCATCATTTCTCTCTCTCTCCCACTTCCTCTCTGAAATAAATAAAAATATGTTTTTAAAAGGGCCTAGTACATAGTGAGCAGTAGGTAGACATTACTATCATTACAATGGAAAGGATCTTTGAGAAACGGAAAACAGATGTAATCTTAGAAAGTTGTCTCTAATTGACAATTCTACCACTGGCATATATTTCTTATCTCCCTTTTGCTTAGCACTGTGCTAAATGAACACTTTCCTTATACTGTAAAGAAAAATCTGTTAGAGTCTCTATCTACATGCCTAATGTGACTGGATGGACATATACATTCATACACATGTGAAGATATACACACAATTTATAATGTACCAGAAAATGATTCCTAATTTTTTCATAAACAAAACAAGTATTTTTTGTAAATATTTATTGTTAGGTTTGATCAAGCTAACTGGTTTTTCAGGTCATTTCACTATGGACAGTCCCTTTGCTGAGACCACATTTCATTTGTGGTGACCACATTCCACTACCTCCCCCTCCGGGTTTGCATAAAGAAGTCTCCACCCAGAAGAAAGTCCTCCAAAAGCCTCACTGGGTGCTGGAGCCATCCAGGCTCAGCCACCTGGTGTGCGGATGATCATTCGTAATCCCTCACCACTCTGGCCTCGTGCGTTCCTCCTTCGGTGACCGAACAATTATATTTACAAAATAATGATAGACTGAATCATAGTAAATGTACAAGGACATAAATGATCATAGACATTTTTTATATAATAATTCAGGATAGGACTTCCTAGCATTTCAATTCTTTAAAATCTAAACTCCTTGGGATTTATAAAATTACTAAAGGCCGGGTGCACAAAAATTTGTGCACTCGGGGAGGTCCCTCCGCCCAGCCTGTGCCCTCTCACAGTCTGGGACTCCTCAGGGGATGTCCACCTGCTGGCTTAGGCCCGCTACCCGGGGGATCGGGCCTAAGCTGGCAGTAAGACATCCCTCTGGCAGCCCGGCAGCCCTTGGGGGATGTCCACTTGCTAGCGGGGAGCAGGCCTAAGCTGCAGTCGGACATCCTTAGCACTGCTGAGGAGGCGGGAGAGGCTCCCGCCACCACAGCTGTGCTGGCAGCCATCAGCCTGGCTTGTGGCTGAGCAGAGCTCCCCCGTGGGAGCGCACTGACCACCAGGGGGAAGCTCCTGCATTGAGCATCTGCCCCCTGGTGGTCAGTGTGTGTCATAGTGACCAGTCATTCCCAGAGGTTCTGCTGTTAGGGTCAATTTTCGTATTACCCTTTTTATTATATAGGATAGAAAGAGGACTTTTAAGTTAGAGAGACATGGATTTGAGTTTCTTCTCTGATCTTTGCAAGTTGTGTTCAAGTCACATAATCTCTTTTCCTTATTCTAAATTGGATATAATAAAAAGAGCTACACCATAAAGTGTTATAAACACTAAATAATATAATGCTTCAGCATGATGATTATATTGCTGCTGTTAAAGCTTTTCCCTCAAAAAAAATGAGTTATACTTTTAATAGATTTATTTTGTAATTTAAAGATATTTTTACTTGTTCATAGAAATTAGGATTTTTAAAGAATTTAAGAATAGAATTTTTAAAAAATATTCTTATTTGTAGCCTATAACTTGGTATGTTTTCACATATTACATTATACTGTGCACAGAATTTTTAAAGAGAATATTCCCTTGAAAGAAAAATGAAGGCAGGATTTGACCTGCTTTTGTTATCTCTCAATTTACTGCATGACATGCATTCCCTCCTACCAAGTTAATTTTAATTTGCATAAGAAGGAAAGGTAAACCCATGGACAGGTTCCTAGCAGGAAACAGTACTCTCAAAGTGAGAAATCTGAGGTGAGTTGAGTAAAGTCACTATTTATAAAAGTTTGACAGGATTTAGAAAAACCTAAACTACAAAATGTAGTTCCCTAAAACCTCAAAGTTCCCCAAAGCTGGAAAACAGCAGGAATTTATTTTACCAACATAGGCCTAAGGAGCCAAGGGGAGATAGTAATGGCCCATATGAGAATCACATGACATTAGCTATAGCTTTCCAAAAAGGTGTGCAGGAAACTCATAGCACCCCATCAGACAGGGTACCAGGGGAACACCATCTGATATTCATTCTCCTATCCTTTCACCTCCTGCTAGTGCCTCTAATTGGCCATGTCCAAGAGGAAGCCAGAGGATGTAGGAGCTGATACTGGTGATTCTCCCAGATGCAGAGTAGGTTGAAAAAGGACAAAGTGTGGATATGAAGAAAAAAATGAAAGTTGTCTAGCACATATTCAAAAACCACATGTACTTATATTTTGTGCAGCATATAGGGTTGCCAGATAAAACATAGAAGCTTCACTTAAATTTGAAACAAACAATGAATTTTTTTCATATAGTTATGTCCCATGCAGGATTTGGAACATACACTAAAAATTATTCATTGCTTACCTGAAATTCAAATTTAAGTTAGTATCGTATATTTGTATTTACTAACCTGGCATCCTTAACTATGTGAAATAAAACAAGTTACAACCATCCTTTGTCACAGGAATTTGGGAGCTGACTCCATCTAATCACAAGGAAAGCAAATGATGGTGTGCACTCAGCTACCCATGTCCATTCTACAATCCCCCTGAATCGTGTTGTAAGGAGACTTCTTCCCCAACCAAAGAAAATTTTGTCCCATGCTTTGCTTACCCCTGGCAAAACTTCAATGTTGTTTCTGGCCAGAAGAAGTTTCTGGAGCCTCTTCAAGAACTTAATCTCTTCAGGTATGCAAATGATCTGATTGTAGTTAAGTTGAAGTTCAGAAAGATTCTTAAGAAAACAAAGTTCTCTAGGAATACTGGTTAGCTGGTTATGATTTATACTCAAATATATAAGGCTTTCTAATCTGAAAATTAAACAAAGTATATGAATGAAACACAGAAAAGGAAAGTCTATTGCACAGACACTGCTTGTCAAAAGCCATGTGTCAATTAATCTTGTAGCTCATCTGAGCTTTATTTCAGTCAAATGTTCACAACTACTGTGAATAATTGGAGCATAAAAAATCTTGGTTGTAATCAAACTTTTGAAAATAATTTATATTCAGATAGCTTACATTAAAAGTAGTTTATGTAATCAAATCCTAAATTTTTTAAAAATGTATTTTTATTGATTTTTACAGAGAGGAAGGGAGAGTGATAGAGAGTTAGGAACATTGATCAGAGAGAAACACTGATCAACTGCCCCCTGAACGCCCCCTATTGGGGAACAACCCTGCAACTGGAATCGAACCTGGGACCCTTCAGTCTGTGGGCTGATGCACTATCCACTAAGCCAAACCAATCAGGGCAAAACCTAGATTTTAAAGAAAGAAAATTCTATTTTCATTCTGTGTACATACACATTCACTATATTAAAGAGAAAGCCAAAAACAAAGGAGGACATATACATGCAGAAATATACATATACATATAAACACCTACATGGATATAGGTATTGGTAGAGGTATAGTTACAGATTATAGATCTTGTGCCAAAAATTTGTGAGAACCACTTAGTTCCTGTGGAAGATGCAAAGATGGGTCAAACACAGACTCCTTATTTATATATCATGGCCTAGAAGGAAATATTACCTAGAGCCATAAAATGAGGATAGAAAATGCCATTGGACTGGGAGAAAAATATTAAGAACATTTGAGTCTATGACTACAGATATGATACCTGAGGTATATCATAAGCATTTTTGAAAAACTGACATTTGAACTTGGCATTGAATAATAAAACTTGTAAAATTAGGGCAACAAGAGGACATTGTAAGCTAAGAAAATATCATTTTGAATAAAGAAACAACAACAAAAAAAATTAGCACTACCTTAGCACCAATTACCTGCATGTGCACGTAATCTAATCATCAGTACAACTCTTAAGGCTGGAATTATTCACTTAAAATCAGAAGTAAGAAAAATAAAGGATCAGAGGTAGTAAATACCTTGCCCAAATTTCCCATCCAGTAGATAACAGTTTCAAGATTCAAATGCAGATGCATTTACTAGCAAAGCTAATAATAAAATATATAGTGCTTGCTTTGACAGTACATATGGTAAAACTGAACTCTATAGAGAAGATTAGCATGTGAGTTTCATTCCATCTCTATAGGTAAAAGAATATTTCAAAATTAAAGAGGTGGTCAAGGACCTCGCAGCCTGGTGGCATCATAGGACCTCCGAGTCTCTCCCATGGAAGGCCCAAGGTGGACAGACATCAGAAGGGGTACATCTGGGTGAACAGCAGAGGCAGGGCTGGGAGGGAGGACAGAGATAGGAACCTCCTGCAGCCCAGCCTTCCCTGCAGGCCCAGAGGACACCTCAGCAGTAAAGAGCTGGGCTGCAGCTCCACGGAACAGACTAGACGGGAGAGGAAGAAACAGCAATCTGTCCTGGGTGGCTGGCAACACTGAGAACTGGGCCCAGGGGCAGGGGCAGAGAAATGGTGCAAAAAAATATCAATCCTCTAAAGCCTGCTAGAATTGAACGAGATTCCACAGATGGGAAATTGGCCCACTCCATCTCCCCTGCGGCTCACAGGGCAGCAAGCTGAAGGTAAAAGCACTGAAACTGGGGGGGGGGGGGGGGGGGGGGCGCGGAGATCCAGTCTAAGTAGTTTGTAATTGTTGCTGCTAAGCCCATAAGGTGGAGCAGAACTGGAATTCAGGTACTAGCTGCCCCCACCCAACCATCCCAGTCCCCTGTGGTACATCCTAGTGGAAGCAGCTAAGTCAACCTGGAGTCACTCTGACTACAGGGAGTGTCATACTGAGCACACAGAATATCCATAGCCTCCCCTGCGGATCCATGGGAGGGGTTCCCTGAGTCTGAGATGACAGGGTAGTGGAGGGGATGGCCAGCTACTGGGGAACGAGGAGAGGTCTGCACAGTTTAGGGGTACTGCCCCAAGAGATCTAGGCAACCCCTGCAATAGAGGTAAGAGAAATAAGAACTACTGCTTCAGCGCCACCTACTGGAAAACAAATACCTCTACATTTAATTCTTTTTAAAAGCAGTTTACAATTATGCAAATGCAAGAGCAGAGAATTAACCAATTAAACACAATGAATAACCAAAATAACAAAGGAAATCCAAAAGAAAATCTTAAAACCTCTAGAAAAGAACTTAAAGTCATGGAAATATGTGATTTAAATGTCAGAATATTCAAGACTGCAGTTCTGAAAAGCTCAACAAGATACAAGAGAACTCAGGCAATTCACAAACTCAGAAATAAAATCAGTGAACAAAAAAGACTATTTTACTGAAGAGGTAACAACTATAGAGAAAGAGCCAAACATATACTGTAGCTGAAGAACTCAACAAAAGAGACGGAGAATGAACTAGCGAGCTTAGAACATAAAGCAGACTAAGTGGAGGGAAGAATTTGTAATATCAAAGATAGACATCTAGAAATGAGTCAGATGGAAGAGAAATTTGAGAGTAAAAAAAAGTGAAAGAACTCTATAAGAACTATCAGATTCCATCAGATTCCATCAGAAAGAGTATATATATATATATATATATACACACACACACAAAATATGCAAATTAGGCCAGGACACCGTAACGGGTCATGATCACAGGGGGAGGTTGCGCGTGCAGGTGAGGCCCGAGTGGACATGGACAGGGCCAGGGGGGCTGGCCCACAGCCTCCGTGGCTGAGCACAGGCCTTGAGACGAGATGGCGGGCACACCTCCAACGGAAGCAGCGCAGCTCCCTCCCACCTGGAGGAAGTCCAGGAAACCTCAGGTGGGAGGCAGTGTAGCTGACAGGTAGAAGCAGACCTCAGGGAGCCTTGGTCCAACCACAGATCTGCCCCCATTTCTAAGCTAAACAAAGCAGACCCATTTACACAGATTGGCCCCTCCCACGCACATACAGGTCTAGTAGACACTGACATAAAGAGAGAAAAGAGTGGTAACTACACCTGGGTGGATCAAGGCCAGTTACGTACAATTTTTGACAGCAACCACATCTGAAACCTACCTAAAGGGACCCAGAACCAACACAACCACTAGTGGGTTTCAGAACACACAAGAACTCAACCCAAATAGACACACAAACACCACACTCAAAGGTAGATCAGGGCAGGTTCCAGTCCCTACTGGGAACAACCCCACCTCAGGGGGCAGCCTCTGCACAGCATTTCCTACACAGGGATAGTGGTTTACCTTTATAGACACCTAGCCTGAAGGGCTATGATTGTGCCACTGAGCCCATCAAACCACCTCGAGACAGCAGTTTGCATGCCAGACTCATAGTCAGCTGGCCTGAAGTCAATACCACCCACAAAAGGGCCATAGTAATCAAGACCCAATTACAACAGGAGAGCCTAAACAACCCAAACAAGAAACATTCCTAGAGCACCCTGCACAGGAGATCAAGGAGATTGCAACATTCAGACACCTACTATGTGGAAGGCCACCACACAAAGACTAGGAGCAATGGTGTTCTATGTCATATATAGAAATAAACACAAAGAGACAGCCCAAACGGGGAAACAAAGAAACAGGCCCCAAATGAAAGAGCTTTTCCCAAATTCACTACTAAGTCAATCTTTTGTGTCGAAAAAGAAATGAATGAGAGAAACAGAAAGAACAAAAATAATAACCAATTAAAGTAAAAGCTAATATCTATTAAGTACTTATTATATCACAGGTTCAACCCTAAATGTCTTTGATGGATTAGCTTATTTAACCATCAAAACAATCCTGTCCTGTGAGCATGGAACAAATTGACATACCTTTATGTGGACTTGGGGGGACAAGAAGAGATAAATCAAGGAACTTATCCTATATAGTAAAAGGCTAATATGCAAATTATCCCATCGACCAGGAGTTCGACCAGGGGATGGGGCCAACCAGCCAACCACCTATGGACCCTCCCTCCAGCCAGCCCTGCCCCTGATTGGCTCCCCACCCCGATCCGAGGCAGGGCCGGCCCTATTGGCCCCAATCAGGGCAGGCCGGCTGGACTCCACAGATGCATGAATTCGTGCACTGGGCCTCTAATATACTTATATGCATAACCCATGGACACAGGCAATAGGGTAGTGAAGACCTGGGGCGGTGAGTCAGGCCAGGGAGGAAGTGGGGAAAGGAGCGGAAATGGGAGACATCTGTAATATTATCAACAATAAGAAATATATTTAAAAACCCCAACCATGTGAAATAGGCACTATTATTGTCCTCCTTTTGCAAATGAAGACACAAAAGTATAGGAAGGTGAAGAACTTTCACTTTGCCTGGAACCATGCCTGGGGAGGTAACTCTTCAGCTTATACTAAGGCACAACTAGAATACTGATAATCCACAGTCATCTGTAAAACTGTGTAGACCTATCCATTTTCCAATTCTACTTGCTTTCACTTTTCTGACATATCACCATAGGTTTATACGGTTCATTTTAATATTTTTTTTGTACTTTAAACAGAGCTTACAAAATTGTGAAATCATAACATGTTACAGCTGCAAAGATTTTGGAATTCACATACTCAGATTTTTTACTTTAGAGATGAGAAAGCTAAGATGTAAGACAGCTAAAGTACATGCCTCAAGTCATCAAGCTGGTTGCACAAATATATGAACCTGAAACTAGTTCTCCAGATCTTCCAAGTGTCCTTTTTTCATTCAATCAATACATCAATCAATTGAATAAGTGAAGAAGCAAGCAGACAAATACTGGCATTTTCATTGCTATAGATATTCCTCTTCTTAAAAAATTAAATTGCTTCAAAAATTTTTTCTAGTTGCTCTGACTCAAAACATTACTTTCTCTGCAAAAAAAATTTACCTGGGAAATAATACATTTGCTAGAAGTATTGGCAAGTGAATTAGAATAGACTTTTATGATACCTTTTCTATCAATCTGAAAATGATTTACAATACTCACATGAAATAAAATTTACCATCACCAGTTCTGTAGTGGAGCAACCTCTAAGAACTAGAGTTGGGAGGTTAATAACACTTTAGAAATGTATGTTTCAAACCCCCACTCTTACACTTAGACTACTAAGCCATGCTGTTTCCCATTTTTCTGCAGTGTTTAAGGAATCATCTGCTTAAAAATGGTGGCTTGTCTCGTTCTTCAGATGCCCCCTTTGCTATGTACAAATCCCACATGGGCTTGAAGCTCAGCATAAGGTTTTCAGAGGGCCCTGGTGGGTTGCGGGGGGAGGGGGGGGTAATGGGGTAGGGAGTTAACTAAATGTTGCTATCAACAAAATTACCTGCTGACTTCTTCAGGAATATATGTGAGCTGATTGTTGTTCAGATTAAGTAGGATCAAATTTTTCAAGCCATCTGTTAGAAAATAATTTTAGACACTTTAGTTATATATATATGTTAGCTATAATTCTTAGCCATTTTTCTGTACAACTTGATTTTCCTTCTGATTTCTTGTCTTGCCCATGGCTCTTGGGTTGCTAATAACAGATAACTTCTTAAACTCGCTTCAAAAACAAAAAAGGTGAATTTATCACAAAGTTTCACTATGCTAAATCATGGTGCCCGAGGACAGAAGTTATAGCCTAGTTAACCGAACTCAAACCAGAAAGGCACTACAAAAGGCACTGGAACACATAAATATTTGTGGAGGGAATGAATGAAGTCCAAGGATTCTTCTTTACGGATGACATTCATCTACCCAACAAAACACCCCGTGGGAAATAAGTCAAACACTCCATGCCCCCTGCATCTGTGAATCCCACACTCAGCTCTGACAGGCCCAGCAAGTGTGCCCACCCAAGCAAATCAACACAGGCACACATAACACCATCTCTCGGCACTGTGCACACCTGTTCCTTTGGGGGGCTCACCTCTCCTGCCCATGGTTCTGTGCCCTGTGCCCCACTTACAAAATTGTGAAATCATAACATGTTACAGCTGCGAAGATTTTGGAATTCACATACTCAGATTTACACAGTGCCTCTGTGAGATTGTCCATGATGAGTTTCTTCAGAGCTGAGCAGGTTGGACTCCCATTCAGCCAGCTCCTAGCAATTGCTGTCATGTGGCAATGTGATTCCAGTCTTGCCTAATCTTTCTTTTTCAAAACAGACAGAAAGGTCCAGAAATCCAGCCTTTATGTGAATTCTCTTGATCTGCAAATCTTGGCACTAAATTCAAACTTATATGTAATACTTTCAATAATACAGCTAAATTTAAACAAATAAATGCATTGGAGTAGAGAGAGAGAGAGAGAGAGAGAGAGAGAGAAGAAAAACACAGACAAAACAGAACCAACCTATTTGTGACCCAGATTCAGCTCATGAGCCACCCATTTACAACCAGTATCTTATGATTACTTAAGCCAATTAAATTGTTTTAGATTTTATCACAATCCCCAGCAAAGAGTGTATGACTGACCCAGCTTAGGACACACATGTAACCCTGGTCCAGTCTGCTCTGGTCAGGGGACAGGGTCATGTAATACATGCTGAACAATGTAGTTGGATAATCATGATCTGATACAGACCATAATTTTGTTAATCACATAGGATTTTCAAAGTTCAACAGCCCCAAAATTAAGACATACAGGAACTAAAGACATTTAGGGCAGTGTACACAGATTACATATATTTTGCAAACCTCATTTAAAGGCAACATGAGAAGAAAAATTTCCTTACAGAAATCTAAATTAGCATTAAATTGTTTAATATTATATATATCAGATTTTACTTAAATTTATTTCCTCAGTATAGCTAATAAAATATTGTCTACTTGTTTCCATTCCCTGAATTTTTTCTTATGTAAACTGTTTTCTTCCTAAGTAAACTGTTAATAGAATGCTGAATATGTGGTTTTGTATATATAAAGTGCATAAACATTGATAAGTATTTGTCACAGTTTTTTTTAACCTTCACCTGAGGATATGTTTTTATTGATTTGAGAAAGAGAGAGAGAGAGAGAGAGAGAGAGAGATGGAGAGAGAGAAAGAGAAACATCGATGTGAGAGAGAGACATAGATTAGATCAGTTGCCTCCCTTACGTGCCATAACAGAGGCTGGGGATTTAACCTGCAACCCAGGTACATGCCTTTGACTGGGAATTGAACCTGACACCCATTGATGCATGCCGGGGGTCTTGTTCCAGCATCTAGAAGGGTTCAGCAATCTGGAGAAGGCTGTGCATAGATAAAATAGTAGTCCAGAGACGAAAAATAATTTTGAAAGGCATTTGGGGGTCAGAGGAGCCTAGTTTAAAGGAAACTAAGATCTCAGATCTCCTCGTCTCAGGACCCCATGCTTTTTATTAACACAATTTGTCCTGAGGCAAGGCAGAGATATACACTTCAAAGGGTCAGGGTTTCATATACAGAGACGTTGTCAGATTGGAAGAATTAGCCTACGGCTGTTCAGGTGTTTGACCAGTAGGAGGCAATAACATGTAGATTAAGATGCCCTTTGCTGTCTGGCAGCAAGCAATCAACTTAATGTATCCTATTCAGGTTTGGGGAATGACACCAGCCATTCCCAGATTCAGCCCTGCTGAACATGCTGGAATTGGTTTCTGGCAGGTGCACAGGCCAACACTCTAACCCCTGAGCCACACCTGCCAGGGCTAAACCTATTATCTTGATCAAAGACTGTGACTTAGTATCTGAGACAAAATAAAAAGTATAAAGGAAAAGGATAGCTGTGGAAAGCTTTCCTTGTTTTGATTTTCCACTAGTTTTCACTCTGGCACAAAGAAAGGGCCCATAGATTCAAGAGTATAAACAGACATGAAAATTCACTACACTAATGCTTGCTTATTTTCTTAGGTCTACATCTAAAGAAATATACTACAATAGCTGGAAAAAAAGTCCCCAGAATTTCATAATTTCAAGAGTAGCATGTAAATATCTTCCCCCAAAAGCAAAACATGTAAAGTTCCTTTTTCATCTAAATTGTTAAGTATAAGGGGAGTCAGTTCTAAATTGTTAAATATAAGGGGATTAATTTTGAGACTATAATACTGCTTTTCTTTGACTAACTTACCACATGCTCCAGAAGCAAATCTATTAATTCTATTTCCAAATAAATGGAGATTCTTCAGGGATGTGAGGTATTTCACCTCTTCTGGAACTTCTTCTAAAAGGTTGTTTCCCAGATTTAGTACTGTCAACTGCAAACATATAGAGATTTAATGGACTCAGACATTATCTACCTTCAAATGAGAAAAAAGAAATAATTAAGTCCCTTTGCTGAGATGGACATAACCTATGAAAACTTCAGCATGATCACAAACAATCCTTTTACACATATCTAAAATAATTTTTATAAAGTTCATTTTAGTTCGTGTTCACTTTATACTAATTAAAGCACACTTTAATTTTCAATTAAAGCACTTTAATAAAATTGTATCGCAAACCATTCCAAGGGTATTTAAAAATGCAATTAATGGTTCATTTATAACTCACTTGAACAGCTCGAGAATACCCTAGCATTGTGACCTCTAGACTCAAAACCATTAAAAGAAACCAACAAAGGAGCTAATTTCCTGAAGTCAGAAATATTGCCAAAGATCTGAGGTTCTCCTGTCATACGACTCCCAAATGAAGCATTAAATTCAGGTGGAGCAAGAGGTGAGCACAAGGATAACAGGCATGACTGCAGTGGGCCAGGCGGGCGATGAGGATGGCGTGGGCGACATCTTTGCCTAGATCCTTTTCCTGCTCTGCTCTACTCTGCTTCCTTCACCCCCTTATGGGTTTCTCCTGAGAGTGCAGCCTCAATTAATTACAAAAATCTATGACTCAGGCTCTCAGAGATATATAGTGTCACAGAAGCCAAGAGAAAAGAAAAGGCAGCTATTTTAAGAAGGTAACTGTGGATCAAATCCTAGAGAAAAGTTAAGTAAAATAAAAACAAAGAAATAACCACTGGAATTAGCAATGTGAACAGCAATAGTGACCTTGACAACAGGAGTGAAGTGTTGGAAAGGAAACTCTGTTTGAGGTGTGCTGTCAAAAAAATGTGAGAAAGCAAAGACAATTATTTGAAGAACTTTTGCTATAAAAGGGCACTGGAAAATTAGGAGGCAGCTGGAGGGTTTGTTTTTTCCCTAAAATAACATACATTTCACTTTATGATATGCTGATGGACATAAACCTGTAGAGAATGAGTAACTACTAATACAAGGAGAGGGATAATTGCAGAAATCAAAATCCTTTAGATTTTAAGAGGATAGGATCCAAGTTGCAAGTAGGACCTTTTCATCCAGGGAGTAAGAAGGAAGGTAGAGGAAAGTGTGTGCAGATCAGAACACTGGACCGATTTGGTGATGGAAAGATGAGGGAGCTCCTGATAGTGTCCGTTTTTCAATGAAATGTGAACCAAAGTCTGCTGAGAGGAGGAGATGTAAGAAGTTTGATGAAATGTAATTTTGAAGATCAATCTTGGGAAATATACTAGGATAGCTGACAGTCAACAGTTAGCTCTCAAGATGATATAAAGTTTGGGGGACAGGAGGGAGGGGAGTAAGAGATCAACCGAAGGACTTGTATGCATCCATATAACCATAACTAATGGACATAAGACACTGGGGGGTAAGGGAGGGCAGGGGCTTGTCAAGGGTGGGGGGGAAAAAAGGACACTTATGTAATACCCTTTGTAATACTTTTAGCGGAAAAAAAAAAAAGATGATATAAAGTAGATAGATAACCCAAGAAAAGGCACTTATCTGGGTGACACATCCTATATAAGAAAAGGCTAATATGCAAATCAACTGAATGATGAAACAACCAGTTGCTATGATGCACACTGACCACTAGGGGGAAGACACTCAATGCAGCATCTGCCCCTGGTGGTCAGTGCGCTCCCATAAAGGGAGCACTGCTCAGCCAGAAGCTGGGCTCACGGCTGGCGAGTGCAGTGGCGATGGTGGGAGCCTCTCCAGCCTTCTCAGTAGCGCTAAGGATGTCCGACTGCTGGCTTAGGCCTGCTCCCCACAGGAAGCGGGCCTAAGCTGACAGTCGGACATCCCCCGAGGGCTCCCAGACTGCGAGAGGGTGCAGGCCGGACTGAGGGACCCCTCCCCCTTCCTGCCCCGAGTGCACGAATTTACACGAGTTAACTATATGGCTTTGGCTAGAAAAGGCTACCATGTGAAATTCTGAGCACCACCACCAAGAATATGATATTAGATGATGAACAGGGTTCAACTGATAACCTCAACATTTAAAAGATTTCAAAGTTAAAACTAAGATGAAGTCCATGGAACTGGGATGATTCTTGATGGAATAAGATCACTAAAAAAAAAGATTTATTGATGACCTTCAAAGTCCTAAAAGTATCTGAAAGATCAGGTGGTTATCCTCTGTCACCGTGGCAAATAAGTCAGAGCTCCAGCATAGATTACATAAACTATACAGAAAGGTCCAGAGACACCTTAGCAAAAAAATGAGTTGCCTTTGAGAAATACCTCAAGACCCAATCTAAATGTTCCATTACTTTAATCGTATTTGTTATATGTGTACTATGTACCTTGTACTATTCTCTATACTACAGTAAAAAAGACACGTATGATTCCCTCTCTCATAGTGCTTATACATTGGGAAATAAGACAGACAACAAGTAAGTAGACAAATAATTTCTGTTACTGCTAAGTGCTACGTAAAAGGGAAAGAAAATAGGATAATGGCATGGAAAGTAACTCAGGCTGTCATTAGGGAAGACCTCTCTGAGGAGGTGATGTTTGCAGGAAGGCAGTGGGATGCCTTGGCAAGGCTACTCTAAATGATGTTTTACTCACAAGGCTTTCAGAAATAGCAAGCATCCAGAACGAGCACGACAGTATTGCATTAGTAACACTCTCTATGGTTATGGGCAGTCCCCAAGGGAAGATTTTAGTCATATAAGAGACAACTACTGGGGTAAATTTAAAACTTACATTACTTCAATAATTGTATATAGAACGAAGTTCTGCCGGTGTTTTCAGAATGTAACTCTTCTATCCCTTGAATGTGGCATATTGCTATAGATTGAAATACACCATTGCTACTAAATAGTTTCTCATGGACCCGTAATGCAGAGAACAATGAACTTTTAACAGTCATCTAGTGTATCATATAAAATGCAAATGGGCAATTATATATCTTCCTCATGACAAAATAATGGGTAGCTTTTTTATTTTGCTAGAAATTTTTATTTATTTTTCTATATTTAGGCTCTCTGAAACTTCTACCCAATTTTCCCCACAGCAATAATAAAAATATAGCAGTCTTTCAAAATGTTAAAGATTGCTATTATATTTCCCCTAAATGTGTTCCATTCTTCCTTAACCAATTTCCTCAGGACATAATTTGCATACCCCTCACCATCCTGGTCACTCTCTAATTTTTGTAAGAAAACATGGTGCCTTGGCTGAGACAAGGGAATGTGGTCTCAGTATAGATGCTGGTGAGACCACAGAATCTCCCTCAGGCAGATGATTATACTTATATTAATGCCGCCTAACCTGGCATCCACTCTTTGATCAGCAGAGCACATTGCTGGTACATAATTAATTTTGTCTGTGACAACAAAAACTGCTAAGTTAACAGTCAAGATCACTCACATCCAAGACTTACACAGTTATTTTCTTAACTTAAATGCAGTTATCCCTGCAAAAACTGCATCGTGATGGTTTGGGCTCAAAAGACATCTCAAGTGAATGTGATGATGTCACTTTAAATTCAAAGTCTAAAACTGGACACCCCAGCTCTGTTTTTCCCATCTGCACTTTGGTTAACGCACCCATCATTCTTGTAATCCTATGGTAGCCCCACTTTGAAATCACCTAAGACTTCTTTTTCTCCACCTACATTCAATCAGTCAACAAATTCTATTCTCAAAATTTCTTTTATAGATGCAACTTTTCAGCTATATCTCATTGCAATCACTGCCTAATTATAGTATTACATAGCTGAAGAATGCAATAAAATGGGATGTGCTATCATTTAAATTCCCTTTGTTCAATCCTGTTGGATTACATATAAACAGCTGCCCAAATAATCACCTGATGAGGATTTTCTTTACCCAATATTTCCTTAAATATTTTCAACCTCTCTGTAGCCTTTTTGACATCTTTGTATACATGTCCTAAGTAGTGTCTATCCCAACTCTGGCTCACTTGGCCAGAGCATCAACCTGTACACTAAAAAATGGCAGGTTTGATTCCCCATCAGGGCATATGCCCAGTTGAGGATTCAATCCCTGGTTAGGGCACATGCGAGAGGCAACCAATTGAAATTTCTCTCTCACATTAATGTTTCTCTCTCTCTTTAATCAATAAAAAAAGAATGATCATAAATAAACACATACATACACATAATACATTCATACACTAATCATAATAGCAATAATAATTTACTGAAAAGTTTCTATGTGCCAGGCATTGAGCTTTATATATATTAACATTTAATTAAATCCCCAAATATGAAGACAGTTGTTTTTTTTCACACCCGTATCCTCAGAATCAGCATAGACACAAAAAGATTAATTTGTTAAAATAATGGCTATGTAAACAAATAAAAGGTGGGGATAATTCATGTAGTGTTCAAACCTGCCATCTTTAGGCAACACAGTTTTGTTTTTAGGTACTATAAATTGAACATCACACCCTTGTAAATCGCACACTAAGTGTATAGAATAAAATTATAGAGCTGAACGTAACCTCATGTTATAGATGTAGGCCCTGATTGAGTGACCTTGACAAGTGGCTTACTCTATTCCTGAACCATAAGTTTTATTAACAATACGAGGGTAATAACTTTCTTAAAAATGAACAGAGTTCTTAGCATTGTGCCAGCTCTCACTAAATGGTTGATGTTGTTATTCTATTGGATACCACTTTGTGAGTGCAGAAATATAAAAGTATCATTTTTGTTTTAGGAACTTAAAAATATCAAGACAATATGAATGGTGCATTCTATGCAAAATATGGCCAAGATCAGTATATTGGGGCCAACTGGACTTCCTCCAATGACAAAAGAAATATTAGTCCAAAAGGCAAGCATAGAATATATATAAAAAGTGGTAGCAAAATATCATTATTAACAAAGAGTATGGCCTGTAGCAACACAGGCAAGAGTTCAAACTAACATTTCAAGAATCCATTTAGGGATTTTATAGGAAACTAGAGGCCCGATGCACGAAATTCGTGCTCTCGGGGGGAGGGGGGGCCCTCAGCCTGGCCTGCACCCTCTTGCAGTCCGGGAGCCCTCAGGGGATGTCCGACTGACAGCTTAGGCCAGATCCCCACCCCCCCGATCAGACATCCTTAGCATTGTTGCAGAGGCAGGAGAGGCTCAAGGCTTCTGGCTGAGCGGTGCTCCCCTTGTGGGAGCGCACTGACCACCAGGGGACAGCTCCTGCGTTGAGCGTCTGCCCCCTGTTGGTTAGTGCACGTCATACCAACCGGTCGTTCTGCTATTCAGTCGATTTGCATATGAACCTTTTATTATATAGGACTGTTAGAATAAAAATTCTTATATCTTTGAACTATGACATACAAATCACCAAGTTACAAAGACCACAAGGACACTGTGCAACAGAGGTCATTCATCAGTATTTCGGCCAAATGTCACAACATGCCCTGCCCACTTTCTCTGCTTTATTTTTCTCTTTAGCACTAATCACTTTCTCATATCCTATTTGTTTTGTTTGTTTCTTATATCTCATCTGATTAGAACTTAAGGACTTAAGCTCCATGAAGGCAGGGATTTTCATGTTCTGTTTGCTGATGAGTTACTAGTTCCTAGTGCCTGAGACACAAATGGTGCTCAATCTTATGTTTGGATTCATTAAATGAAGGCAGAATTGAGGCCCAAAGAGATTAAGTGTCTTATATTTACCTGTAAGTGGCTAACCCAGTTAAGGTGCCCAAGACTCCAAATTCACATTCAGGGCTCTTTGCAGCTTTCTAAACTTTCTTTCTTTTAAAACACAATGTACTACTTTATTTTATTTTTTATTTTTTGGTTAATCCTCATCCGAGAATATTTTGTCCACTGATTTTTAGAGAGAGTGGAAGGGAAGGGGAGAAACACACACAGAGAGAGAAACAGCAACGTGAGAGACACATTGATTAGTTGCCTAACATAGGAGGATTGAGCCTGCAACTGAAGTATGTGCCCTCAACCAGAATCGAACCTGGGATCCTTCTGTTCACGGTCCGACACTCTATTCACTGAGCCAAACCAGCTAGGGTATAACTTTCTATCTTCTTAACCCCTCGTCTGCTCTTTTATTAGCAAATGTGAAAATGACTGAACAGTATTTCTCAACTGTGTAAATACTAGTAATCTATATTCATCTTTTGAGTGTTTCCAGCAGTTTTTATTCAAGACTAGATGCCCGATGCACGAAACCTGTGCAAGAGTAGGCCCTCGTGGCCCCAGCTGCCTTGCTACCCTGTCCCCCACCTCCTGGTCTTCTGGAAGGTCATTCTGGAAGGTCATTCTGCCATCCAGTCTAATTAGCATACTAGCTCTTTATTATATAGGATGGTTCTAAAACTCCCATTATACAGGAAATTTTTTAAAAATTCCACAACCTTAGAGACTACATATAAGAAAAATTATGAGTTCATGAACAGCTGAACAATGTCATAGCCTTAAGTAGAGAGCTGGCTCAGCTCAGCCCTTAAATAAGAAATCATATTTTACTTTTAAAAATGAATATAACTGATTTGAAACTACTTCAAAAGAAATGAATGTCCCTCCTTCCCATTCCCTGACAACACTCCATTTCAAAGTTCAGCCTGCTGTAGTCAGTCGGTGTGGTTCAATGGTTGAACATCAAACCATGAACCCAGAGGTCCCCGGTTCAATTCCTGGTTAGGGCATATGCCTAGGTTTCAGGCTTGATTCCCAGTGGGGAGTGTGCAGGAGGTAGCCAATGAATGATTCTCTCATCACTGATATTTCTATCTCTCCTCTCTTCCTCTCTAAAATCAATACAAATACTTTATAAAAAATTTCAGCTTGCTGTAGGAAACTAAAAAGGAACCTCCTTCCTATACCCCAAATGTCTCTTCATTCTGTAGGCAAAAGCCTCGAGAGTCCCCAGGATGCACAGCATTTCAGGGATCCTCAAGTGCACTTCCAGATGGAGCCCCCAAGGTAGACAATAAGATCTAGACTCCCAAGCCTTTCCAAAAGACAGCCTCCAGAAAGATGAGTATGGCAGAGACCTAATCCTGAGTCCAGATGTGCTCCAAAGAGAACATGAACAAAATGAAACTACTTCTTCCCCTACCACATAGAATTCCTAAGGGAGAACACCTCCAGGCACCTCTCTAACAAGGATCCACAGGAAGTGTTCAAGAAACCAGATCTCTACATATCAAAGCCTATTGTTCTCTCACCTCTTTGATCCCTAATCCAAAAAGATGGACTCTTCCTCACCTGGGTCAAGGTGCTTAACTCTGAGCACACCTTGGAGACTAGGTTTTTCTGAAGGTTTAGAACCTTCAGGCCAGGCAGGTTTCCTATTGTAGAGGGTATCTTTGTCATCTTCTTCCCATTCAAGGTAATGATCTTAGTGTTTTTACCACCCTTTACTGCTCTGAGGAACAACCTTTCTTCCATGAAGTTGGAGGAGATAGAAAAGGGATAAGGTACACATTAGGGGTCAAGTTCCTTATTTGGTACCTTTACAATCTCTAATTGCAGAATGGTTGTGTCATGGAAACAAAAAACATTCTGAGATCTACCATGCAGAAGGTGGGAGGCATCAGGCAGTTTCCTGAGTAAGAGGTAGGGAGGGGAAATAGCTGATTCCAGGCTTGGGGTAGAAAATGTACAAGATGAGCCGAGGATATCTTATGCCAGAGACATGGAAGTAATTGAAGACTAAGCAGATCCAAGAACATTAGTGCCAACTTATAAGGAACATCACCGGTCTAAAATCAGAAAATTTGAGGATCAGAAAAAATAATCGACAGTGGCCTGGTCCATGAACATGTAAGGATTCATCATGGTAGTTTTAAAAGAAAAGAAACTCACTGATTACAGTGGGGCTCGCTAGGGAACCAATTCCTAAGTCTGAAAATTGATCAAGGAAAAAATGCAGCATTTACCAGGTATCTTGATCTGAAGGCCTATGAACTAAAAAGACAAGTTATCTGTTCCCATATATCCAGAATTTAACAAAGGGTTTTCTAGTCAAGCCCTTGGCTTCACCTTTAGACTTTTATTTGGCAAGCTTATTTTGTGATTAAATTTGCTCTGACTTGCGGTAAACATTTTCAAACATGAGCAGATACTTCATGTATTAGAAATCTGTAGAAATTCTCTCCTGTAATAAAGAAGAATATTGTGTTTTTCTTGGTTTTCTTTTTATATTTGGAAATGGAAGTTTTGATTTAAAGTGCTTTGGATCCTCAAATACCCACCTTCTAGGGGCAGCTTCACCACTTAATAACACTATGGCTTAGTAAGTTATTCATTCTCAACCTCTTTGAGTCTCATTCCCATTAGCTATAAAACAGGAATGACTATACCAACCTCTGCCTTCTGTGAGGAATGAATAAGCTTGCTTATGTAAAGCATTTAGCACACTGCTTAGCACAGTAAATGCTCATTACATAAGAGTAATTATGTTTTCTTTTGTACAACCTCACATAGACATTTAAATTCAGATTGCTGTTTTGTTAACAAATCTCAAGCATGAAAGCATAACTCTATTCTCGGGACTAATACAAGGTGCTAACATATGCCTTCTGTGCCAAAGCCTTGTCTCCCTACAGCCACCTGCATTCTCTATCTTGTTATCAATCACTACTTCATCTGCTTAGATACCTGAGTGCACTCTCAGTATGAGGGGCTAGGTGAGATCTGTCAGAGACGTTCTACAAAGAATTCTCAGTTGGTCGTGAGATTAGAAATACGTTAGGGGTTCACAGACTTTAAAACAGGAAGCAATCTATGAAAAATACAGCTACCAACTCTTACTTTTGGCAAGTAAAAGCACTTAAATTTTCTTATTTTGCCAATGGTTTCAACTTACAGACCAATATTTGATTACGACTAGGTTGGATGAACCTCTGAGATTCTACTTACACATGCACAGATGCATATACATCACACGTAGTTTTTTGAAGCTTCTGCAAAAAGTAAACAAGAAAACAGAATAATTAAATTAAAAATAGAAATAAACAGTGAAAAATAGAACAGTGAGGTAAAGCCAGGTCCAATAAGATAACTAATCATCTACAAAGTCTAATGAAGGATAGAATGAAAGCAAAAGAGAAACAGAAAGGGGAGTGGTAGAAGAAGATGCCAAGCAATACTTTGGCTTGGGAAATGGGCATTCTTGCCCGAGGCATGGAATGGAAGTTAGCAGGCCAGGTAGAAATGGTGGGGAATGAACAGAAAATGCGCATGCCCTGTCTAAAGCCTGCAGTGGTGAATGCTGACAAGACCAAGTCCTGGCCCTGTGGTGCTGACCGTTCTAATTTTTTTTTGAAAAACCAGAAATATGGCTTTTAAGTGAAATCTTCCAGTTCTTAAACACTACCAACTGACTGACCTTTTTTTCTTTAAATCACTTAATGGTCCAAGTAAAATACACCTCTGGGACACACTCAGTCCTCTCATTGGGAAGCTCTGGTGTAGAGTGAGGAAAAGATGATCAAGGGTAACAACTTGAGAAAGTCAGAGGAAGAGGCACAGCCCAGAACAAAGACTAAGACTAAGAAGGAGGAACCAGTAAGGTGTGTTATGAAAAGTCAGAGAATTCCAAGGAGCAGTCTACTGTGAAATGCAGCAGAATAAGATAAGGACAGGTAAGTGGTCACTGGTACTAGTTTTAGAAGCAGATTCATTGGAGTAGTGGAGGCTAAAACACAGGTACTGGTTGAAGAAGATAAATAGTTCAAAACCTCAGGGTTAAATGAATAGCAATGTGTGGAGCTATCCGCCCCTCACATCTGCTGCTGGCACTGAGTTGGTACAGACCAGAAATGCTGTTGGCCATCTTATAATATGCAGACAGCCTCCACAACAAGGAATTACCCAGCTCACAAAGCCAATAGTGTCACTGTGGAGAAACACTCTGAGGTAGGTGTGTAAAGCCTTTCTGATTTGATGGGGGGAGAAATGCCTGTTTTAAAAACAGTAAGTTAAGACAAGGTCGTTATTTTTGCTCATCAAACTCATGCATTCAGGCTCTCATTAATCCCCATGTTGATACTGTATTTGTTGAGATTACAAACATTAATAGGTGTTTCCTTTTGTCAAGACAAGAGTGATAGAAGAAAAATCAGGAGGATTATAAGTCATCCCTGTTTAAAGAATTGATATATTCAGCAATCTTGTAGAAAGGCAGTGAGTTTCAATAAGACATACAGTCATACCAATTATAATGAAATAAGACAACTATAAACTTCATGGTAAGTATATTAACAACCTTTTTAATATATTTTTAGTATGTACACTTATCTTAAAGGACCTTTATATTTAACAGATTCATTAAAATCAAATTGTCCTGACACATGAGGTATAAATTAACCGTCACACACTATCAGAAGTTAAGAAAAAAGAAAGCTCTCTTGACTTCCATTCCACAAGAGACCAGAAGTTTTAAGAATTCACCCAAAGGCAAGGTAAATTAGAAAGCAGCCCTTTTATGAAGAAGCACTATTATAAGTCAGTATCTCTCACTTCTCCTAATAGTCCATTAACCCAATGACAATTCCTTAGTCATAGACTATTCTTTCAACTGATCTTAAGACTGTCAACAAACACTTATTAAGCACTTAATATGTAGGCCAGGCAATGTGCTGAATATTATAATAGTGAGCAAGTTATTTCTAAGCATTTAAAGAGTAGAAGATAACAGCAATAATAAGCAACAATAACAAACTAAATACAATAGCTAATTTCAAGTGAGTAGTCATTAGAAATATGCATTAAGTGGGGTACCTACCCACCTGGGTGGCAGGATTCTGGGTAGCTTGCCAAGGTAGGTGCTATTTAAGCTGAAGACAGGAGGACAGTAAGCTAGATGAAGCAGGCTGGGTGAAATATTCAACTTTGAATGGCAGCTCAAAGGCCTTCAAGTAGGAGGGAAAAACAATGGGGTAAAGGACAAGAACTTTGCTTCCTAAATCTTACCTTGAAAAAAAGTATTAGAAACCCCACGAGTTCTATTATTTCTACAAGATGCAAAGAGACTATTTTAAACAAGACAAAGTAGAAGAATCAACTGTTAAAACATACTTGACAGGAAGAAAAAACACTCTCATTTGTTCAATAAGCAAAAACAGTATAAAATTGCTAATTAAATTCTCAGAAAAAACAACTGATCGGCTCCTTTACCTAGTTCATGACAACTTATACCAAGACAGTATATTAACAAATCTGTGCCAGCATTAATTTGCACAAACTTCCTTCTTACTGCTTCACATTCTTGCACACTAATTATTCGTTTGTCTTTTCAACACCCACCAGTCTGAGAATATTCTAAGTCACTTGCCGGAAGGCCTAAATAAACCTTCATTATTTTAAAATATCCAAAATTCCAACCCGATTTCCAAGAGCCATGCCTTAAATGGCTATTATTTCACTACTTCCCTCATTCTGTTTGGGGCATAATATATTTATTCCAAATCTTTTAAATGCAAGAATATGTTATTGTATTACTTTCAATTATATGTGAGGACAATATACTAGTATAGGCTGGATATAATTCTAAAACAAACTGAGTTTTCTCTATTTCTATAATATAAAGGTGTTAACAAATAACAATTTAAACAAATGTTTATTGAATTCATATTTTATTCTTCTTTTGGCAAACAGATAATATGAACAAAACTATACTGCTCGCTATAGTTATACACACTCTTTCTTGCTTTATACAAGTTGTAAACATATTTAAGTGGATAAAATTCTTGACTTAGCACATTCCAGAATTCTGACATACTTTTTGAGTTAAAGCAAAAGAAAGCTTATGAAACTTCCACTGTATTATCATTACACAGCAAACGAAATTAGTATATCTGCTTTTAAACTAACATCTACCATTTTTTAAATACTTCAATTTTAGGTTAGAGCTAAAATGATTTTTATCTAAAGCAGTGGTTCTCAACCTTCTGGCCCTTTAAATACAGTTCTTCATGTTGTGACCCAACCATAAAATTATTTTCGTTGCTACTTCATAACTGCAATGTTGCTACTGTTATGAATCGTAATGTAAATATCTGATGTGCAGGATGGTCTTAGGCGACCCCTGTGAAAGGGTCGTTTGACCGCCAAAGGGGTCTCGACCCACAGGTTGAGAACCGCTGAAAAGTTTTATGGAAAAAAAATAAACAGAGCTAACCATACAAATGCTGTTCATAACCATAGCAACCATTTAAAGATGACATATTTCAGAGGGGCAGTGGTGGGTAAGAGATTAACCAATGAAGTTATATGCACATATGCATAGCCCATGGACACAGACAACAGTGTGGGGAAGGCCTGGGGAGGGGGCATGAACAGGTTGGAGGGAGACAATGGGGGGAAGGGAGGACATCTGTAATACATTCAATAATGAAGATAAATTTTAAAAAATTATACAAATTAAAAATAAACCTATAATCAAGAAAATGCCACTCATCTTGTTAGGAAAAAAAAGTTACCAATAAGGTATTTTCCAATGCTTTAAATGTAGATGAAATTCATAATAACTAGGTTTCATGATACCTTATTTTATTACTTAATGCTTATCTTTTAATTTTAAAGCAACAAGTTACTTCAAAATAAAGGCAATATGATTAGTATTTTATAATTTCATTATTTTATCAATTTCAGAGCCCCAAGAAAACTCAGATCTCAAAACAGGCAGCCTTCAGAATGTATTTTGCTTGGCAGCAGAATGGCTTTTAATCTCTTGAAATGGAATACCTTCACGTAGTACTTACTTGCTCTAGTTGACCAGCTTCCCACATCATCAATGAGACTGACACCCATTTTTAATATATAAACCTGATATTTAACTGCAAAAATTAGTTGCATTCATAAAGCAAAAATTCAAATATTATAAACTTCATGCTAAATGGTACTAGCTTTTTCTAATTGGGGAAAGATGGATCTAATAAAAAAGTGTAATTTTCATAATACTTTCTTATCAAATTACCAGACACATTTGTATATATGAGTACTATCTTCTTAGAAGGAATACTGTTATGTGTAACTTGAAATCTGAGCTAGATAAATCATTCACACCAAAAGGTATTATATACTGATTTTTACTACACAGTCTGGCTCCTAAAGAGTGGCTTTCAGCTTGATCCATACATGTGATACAAACATTCTCAAATACTTCAGGGTATGGAAAGGGGACATTAAAAGGCTAAGAAAATAACAGTAAAAAGGGCTTTCTTTTAATCCTAGAGAATGAAGCAAAAAGAGAAAGGTTTTGTAAGAGAAATTGGGAAAGAGGAAGGATTTGAAGTATATTTGGCCTTGGACACTTTTGACAGTGCTGCTTCAACTTGTAGAAGTTCATGGGTAAGAGAGGTCACAAATCGTTTCTCAGGAAAAAAGTGCAAGGAAAGCAAAGCAGCTGAGCAGTGAAGGAGAAAACACCACAAAGAGTACAAACATTTGTAGTTATGAAAATAAGAAGTTTAAGAAACAGCAAGTAGTAACAAATTAATCAGACATTAGTATGTTGGGACCTTTAAAATGACACAAAAATAAAAGGCTAATCTATAATTCTTTACAGGTTTACATCTGATAGGGAACACCTATATATTTTGAATCTGTCTCATTTCTTAAAGTTTTAACAACTGATTCCCATCTGAGAAAAAACATTTTAAAATTCTTAATCATTAAAACAAGCTTCTTGGCTGCACTTTGATGGGGTAATAAAAAAGCTTCACAGCATTAATTTCACTAATACCAAGGTTACTGCAATCAAGTTTCTTTATAAGGATAAATTAAATTTGCTGTCACCATCCCCACAGTATTGCAATCTTCAAGAAAAATTACACTGAAATGGTTACTGAAAGCTTTTAATAAAACATTAAGATTTATTTCAACAGAATGTTCAGGATCCCATATTAATAAAAAATATAAGCAAATAGGGTTGCATCTCGGCCTATGAATGATGCTCTCCACAATGGACGTACAAGTGTTTAAAATACCAGTAAGGGGATACTGGTTAAAGTTTATCTCTGACATTTTTTTTAAAAACCTATTAGCAGCTATGCCATAAAACTGATTTAAAGTAGTTGTTTTTTCAGTAACATTTAAAACAATCCAGCACTTGGTATAAATACTCAAATCCGCACACTGTACAAAAACATAATTGTGCAACACTCTGTAAACTAGCTGCAGTTTTCAGTAACTCTGTTCACCAACCACGTGACAGAATTGTAATGTTCTCCTAAGCCATATGCGTGTCTCATATATCTGAAAGAAAAAGAAAAAGAAATGACTGGTTTTGATGAAGGTAATTCTTTGTATATAAATGTTTATTATGCATATAACACCAAGCCCTCTGAATGAATCACTCCACAGATGTATCATTCAATAAACTGCATAAGCATATTACTTAAAAAGTTCAACAGCATGTGAAAAGCATAAGATCTTTAACCACGTCTGCTGAGTTTAAGTCCAATAAAACACAATCATTAGGGGGGGGGGGGGAAAGATTGAAATTCTGAGTACTCAATAAGCTTAAAATTTTTACCTAAATCCAAACCATTAATGACCACCTTAGTAGGTTTATCTAATAAACACTAAAGCTGATAGCAAACTCTCCATGCTGTGTTTCAGGAGACTTCTCAGTCATGTAAAAATACTTTTACAATATGAAGAAAAAGATATCTAAAGAATAAACAATCAGGCAACGTGAATATATTTGTTTTTTCACTTGTTAAAACTTTTAGCATTATTAATGTCAACTCAGAACAATATTCAAACTAATCCTAAAACTTTCTAACCTTTAGAAATGATTTTATTAACTCATATGCAAAAATAAATCACTATAGATTTAAATAATTATCTAAATCTCACATTTTGGCAATGCCTTTTAATTCTACAATTGCCTTTAACATAAATAAGCTTATTAAATTCTGCTGAGCAGAGGTGTTTTTTTAATTAATCAACAACAACCTAAAATATTTCAATAATCCTTTTTGTCTTAATTATGAAAAATAAAACAGTAGACATTTCTAGATACTTACACAAGTATTAGTGGTTTGTTTGGATATTCTTCGCCAACTACAATAGGAGGAGAATCTGCCTGTATTATCTCTATTGGTGTTTGTAAAATATGAGACAGGGCTCTTAGCTATAGGAAAGAAAATGTATTAGTATAAAAATAAATAAAAGTATAAATATTGAAATCATAAACTACTGAGGTATTCATGCACAGGGCAATCATTCAGAGCAGGGATTCTCTCTGTTTATCACTATACACTAAGAACCTGTCACACAGTAGGCACTTATATACATATTTGTTAAATTAACAAATATAATATTTATTAAATCGAATGCGAAAGCTTCAAGCCCTGGCTACATGATAGTTTCTTAGAAAGATCAATGTCATAGTAAATAAAGTGAAGGAATGGGTAGATTGGGCTCATTATATAGACTCTCTACTTTTGAAAATGTCCATAATAAAAAGTTTTTAAAAAAATCATTGTTAGAGCACCAGGCCAAATCAATTACAATTTTGGAGGGAAAGGGGGAAAAAGAGGGAACAGCACAGAATAGGAGGTTTATTTTTCTTAAAGCTTTTCAGATGATTGTAATGTACAACTAGGGTTACAGCCTCTGCTCTATAATTTTCAAGGTGCAAATAGAATGAGATATGTATCTGAACTGCACTACTGTTTCATGGAATTTCCATCCATTTAATACACAAGTTTAAGTAATTTTATACCACAGGACATAAAATTAGAACTTAAAGTGGATGAATAAGAGTTAGTAATACAATCAATCTTCACATAACCTTATGGAACAATACTGTTGTATTTATTTTTTTATTGTACTTATTTTAAAGACCTAGAATTCGATGCAGAGAACGGTTAAGAGGCCTGCCTAAAGTCATGAACAAGGAAATAAAATGACTTGCAAACTGAGGAAGTTCATAAACAAATTTGAAAATCTTTAAGTAGGGCCTTGATCTATGTATTGGCCCCATTAATCTGTCTAAAATGTGGTCCTTTTAGAAAGTTTTAAACAAAAGTAAGAAATTACTTCAGGAATCTGAAAAAGGTTCTATGTTTTCATACTCTATCATAAAATGTTCCTCCAAGGCACTTTTTTCTCACACCTAAAATAACATTTTAAAAAACCTTAACATCTCTTCCCAGTCTTCAGAAATTTTTTCAACCATAATTTAAATTTACCCCATTGAAAAAAATAGCAAATCTTGCCCAGTCAGTGTTGCTCAGCAGTTAAGCATAAACCTATGAACCAGGAGGTCATAGTTTGATTCCTGGTCGGTTACGAGCTCCATCCCCAGTAGAGGCCTAGCAGGAGGCAGTTGATCAATGATTCTCTCTCATCATTGATGTTTCTATCTTTCCCTCTCCCTTCCTCTCTGAAATCAATAAAAAACATATTTTTTTAAAAAAGAAAAAAACACACCAGCAAATCTTATTTCAAATGGATTCAGAAATGAACAATTTATGAGAAATGTCCTTCAAAAGATTTTTAAAAGGTTTTTCTGAATTTATAAAGAGTCACTTAGGTCTTTAATTCTCATATTAACTTGGGACTTTTATAAGAAAGTTCAAGCATCTTTAATACTTCTTACATAGTGACAAAGCTACTATGGAAACTTCCTGAGTTTTAGAGACCCAGGAAAGCCACACAAATTAATGGGCAGTTCCCCCTGGTGACTAGAAGAGGTACAAATATAGCACTACTCAGAATAAGATTTTGCAGAAGCATTCAAGGAATACCTTGAGACAACAAAGCTCTTTAAAAAAAAAATAATATATATATATATATTTTATTGATTTCAGAGACGAAGGGAGAGGGAGAGACAGAAACATCAATGATGAGAGAGAATCATTGATCGGCTGCCTCCTGCACGCCCCACACTGGGGATCGAGCCTGCAACCTGGGCATGTGCCCTTGACCAGAATTGAACCTGGGACCCTTCAGTCCACAGGCTGACGCTCTATCCACTGAGCAAAACCAGCTAGGGCTAGACAACATAGCTCTTAAAATGAAACACTCAGAGCCACCACAAACTATTCAAGATGCCTAGTCACTACACAATATTAATTAGACTGCTAGACTCATTCATCTGGCATTTTAGCTTACAAACTCCTATGCATATACTCCCTGCCTTATTTAGTGTCCACAAATGATCTACCCAGTATGCACAGGGTTTTTATTATCCCCATGCAATAATTAGGAAACTCGAGCATAGCAGGTTGACTAACTCCTGCAAAGTCACAAAACTGAGAAGAGGGAGAAGCCAGGACCCAAAGCTTTCCCTCTCATCTCCTGACTTTCTAATAACGCAGGCTGTCTCATCATCTTAGACCACTTAGGTGTTTTATTTTAATAAAACAAAGCTAACAAAATAAGATAAATAATTGGAACTAAAACAAATGATCGTTTAAATCCCTACAAGTGTCTAAAGGTATATTTTCTCACACTTACAAGCCAGTCGGTTATTATCAATTAGGAATTCAGGACACATTTGTAATAGATTTGTGTGGTAGGGCTTGACCTGTAATTTCAATAAAAATACTGTTTTCTATTTTTGATGTAATTGATGTTACTTTTCCAATACTGACTTTCATCAGTTGAGCCACTAGGGTAAATATCACTGTACCTGAGTAAACTCTTAACTTTCCTAAGTCAAAAAAAAAAAAAAAAATCAAATACTTTGTCAGTAGCAGCATCACAAATGGAATCACTAAGGCAGACACACTAGCCTCACCAACCACAGCTCAAACGCTGGGCTATTTAAAATGAAACTGTAATTCCCTTCCTGAAGGTACATACTTACAAGCCTAGAAATGTTACCTTCCTACAAGTCAATGCTTTGTCAGTAGAGAGACAGCAAGTAAGTAAAGAAAAGGAATCTTCAAAGAAAAACTAAGATCATCTGAAAAATGTCTGGGATTTAGAAATAATTTACCAATCCACAACCACTATGAACAATTTAAACTTACCTCCAGCTGGCCTCCCCATGCAGCTGTGTTTATAACATCATCACAGTACTTTCCAAACTCTTCTGTAGAGAATAAACAGAATATAGCACTTAATAATTGTCATAACTCTTGTTATAAAATCCCTCTTTATAGTTTCTACAATTCCTAATAAAACTACTCAAGATTTGAACTTCCTCCTTCTCTACCTGTACTCTCCAGAATTTAGTCCACTTACAGATCCAAACTTAATTCACTACAATTTTCCACCACCTTTCATCCAAGAGCCAAGCATTTCTGCTTCCTTCCCTCAGTCTGAGACCCAAGGAAGGGCCTTAACTACATAACAAGCCTACTTCCCTCTCCTTATCCCAAGCAATGACTCCCCCAAATCGTCAACTTATTCACTACCTTGACATGTACGTTAAAGCCTAAAGCTGCACCTGAAAGAATACGCCAAAAGAATAAAAATGTAGCCTCTATAAAACCTGCTGCACCATAAGATCTTAAGAAATGTGCGAAGAGAATCAGAGTAAAAGCACATGTGTTGAAACTCCTTTCTCAGAGGTAGCATCCAATAGGGCCTTCACTTATTATTTTGGAAACACTTACCTTATTTGCATCAGCATCGTATATAAAATAATATATTTTAACTGCAGAATTAAATACTTAAAAAATTAACTTCCAGTACAGCAACTTGTACTAATATCTATTAAAATTATAGAAAATAATTCTATCTAAATTTTGAGATCTTTTCCCCCATAAGGATTATACCAGTTTTTCTTATTCTGTCTCAGGAGGCATTTGATTTAACAATAACCACCACAACTGCAACACCAAGACATAGTAAAGAGAAATAAATTACCTGGAGTATACATATCTCCTGTATTGGGGTTTGTTAAAAATGGCAGAAAGTCTTCCATGTGGCTTTGCATATAGTTAGCAGTTTGGCTTCTTAAGGCAGCTACAGTCAGAGGGCATTCCCGCTCTTTCAGCTGATCTTCAATGGCTCTATACATACAGTGGCCATCCGAGGGAATCTGTTTAATTTCCAACTGTCTAGCTGCCAATATTTGAGCAAGTTTTTCACTTTCTATATGTCTAGCTCCATATAAGTTCTCAATTTCAGCTTCAGCTATCCTTTCTTTCTGCTCCTTTTCCAATGCAGCTTTTTTATCCTAAGAAGAGGACAACATAGGAAAGTTAACTCATACAAATGAGGACTAATTTACATTTATTAAGGAGATAGAAAGATAAGACTCTTAAAACACTTTTCCATCTTTCTTCCTTCTCCCACAAGCACTATCCTATTGCTGATATCATCACTTGTAGAATCTTCTATACTGAAAACTCCTTTTTTAGGACAAACTACCTTTCTCACCTGTGTATACCCAACACCTAGTTCTGTACTGCGACAAAAGCCCTCAAGTTTTTCCTTGAAAAATGTAAAACTTTTAAAAACTATATGCCTACATGCCAAGTTTCTAAAAACTTTACTTACTGATTTCAATGTCCTGTCTTAAAACTGGCTTATCCTAGTTCTAACGCACACCTTATCAAATTTAAGTCCAGGCTCATACCAAGCTTTGTAACTTACCACTACACCAGTGGTACATTAACATGATAAAGCCTTTAGAAGGGAACAGAAATTCTACTTATATGTATCTAGCTTTGAAGAAAATGTGTGTGTGAACACAGACACAAATATTTTATTCACATAACAGATAAAAATATTCTTCTAGATAAAAAATTGAAATATTATAGATAAGACTAAAGTTCCCCTTAAGGACCACTGCCAATCCCAGTGCCTTCTCTAGCGGTCTGTTGTATATCCTTCTAGATTTTTTCCTATACATTTTATCTATTTATTAATTATTGGTTGATTTTAGAGAGAGAGGAAAGGGGGAGAGGGAGAGAGACAGAGAGAGAAACATCGACTTGCTGTTCTGCTTACTTATACATTCTTGGTTGTTTCCTGTAGTGTCCTAACTGCGGATCGAACCTTAAGCCTTGGCGTATCGGGAGAATGCTCCAACCAATTGAGCTACCCAGCCAGGGCCTCCTTTGCATTTTAATAAATATAGATGTACTCATAGAAAATGTGTAAAAAAACAAAATTTTCTTTTAGTAAAAATGGTATACATTACATCCTGTAACTTGCTTTCCTTATTCAAATGTCCTAAGAAATCTTCCCATAAAGTGTATGCAAAGAAGGGGGGGGGGGCAATGAGAGATTTGTGATATGAAGGATGGATAGGAGGTAGAATGAGAAGGTTGGAGAAAAAGAGAAAACATTCTTGACAGTTGGACTAGGAAGGGTGAAAAACCAGAAGCAATATGTCACACAGATGAACAGAGCGCATATAACTAGAATACCAGAGAAAAATGTCAAGAGCTGAGGTTGGAGAAAAAAAGATAGTTACAAACAGTCCTGACTTAACGAAGCTTTGACTTAAATTTGTTTGACTGTACGATAGTATGAAAGCATGCACATTCAGTGGAAACCTTACTTCAAATTTTGAATTTGATCTTTTCTCAGGCTAGCAATACGTGGTAGGATACTTTTTCATGACAGCGGCAAGTGACCATGAGGGTAAACAACCATATGCTACAGTGCGGTCATTGTGTTAGATGATTTTGTCCAACTGTAGATGAATGTAAGTGTTCTGAGAACATCTACGGTAGGTTAGGCTAAGTTGAAACTCAGTAGGTTAAGTGTGTTAAATTTCATGAGTGTTAGTTCAGGTCCTTTGACAAAGAACTCCATCATTTTTTTCCTACTCTCTTCTTATATAACACGTAAGATGTACTGAGCACACAGCACTGACTTAAATACTTGGTGAAAAGACTTCCATACCCGTCTCTTTTGTGCTCTTGATATCCGAGGCGGCTGATTCTCAAGAACCAAGTTTGAAATGTTAACAGCATCAAAATCGCTCTAAAAAAAAAAAAAAAAGAAAGAAAAGAAACAGAGAAAGCATTAACTAGTTAATAAAAAATACTTTTAAATTAGTATTCAAAGTATCAGAGCAATTATTGAAAATCACAAATATGTGTAATCCCGTAATTCAAATTTGAGGAACAGCAGTAGGTCAGTATTAGATAGCATAGTTCTGTCTCCTTTCTCTCTTTATAAGAGAACATTTGCAAGATCCACAAGAAGTTTCCTTAGAGCCTTCCAAGACAATGTTCCTCCCTGCATGCTTTTCTTCCTTCTTAGCATGCCCACCCATTAATCTAAATAATGTTTCTAAGGCCAACACATTCAGCACTCTACCCTTTCCTTCTCTAAATGTTAGTACTCACAGGATAGACAAGGTCTCGTGCTGGCTCAGTGCATTACTATCTTCTTAACCGCAAATGTGGCATTAACATAATTAACCAGAACCTAATGAGCATTGCTTCTTGACCCTGGGAACAAGTTGAGTTTTTACTATCTTTTCCCATCTACTATAGGTAGAATTTAAGTTATAAATATCATCAAGACATTACAATGAATTTTAAACATTAAATGGGGATCATGTACTTGCTGGAGAAAAAAGATGTTAGCCTTTTAACTATCAGGATTAGTAGCTCGTATTTTATTACTGAAAATAAGTGAAGCTAGTTTTTAGTATGACACATACACACACAACATTCAGTGCCTCTAATAACTCGCCAAGGCTACAGTCCAAATGACCAAAATATCAAATCAAAATCAGATTAAGATTTCAAAGAGTGGTTATCACCTTTAGCGAAATTAGTATTCTTGTATTTTTCAGAGGAATCTGTTAAAATGTATAAATTGCCATACTGACAATAGGCAAGATACAGAGAAGCAAAAAGAAAAAAAAGAGAAAGTAATGACATAATTCAGGCAGCTTGCAGAAAGGAAACAAGCTTAACTTAATGAAAAAGTTAGTAGTCCAAAATAAAATGGCAGTTTGTATTTGAACAGTTGGGTAATATGTAGCTTAAGAATCAAAGATTTTTGTCCCTAGAAACCCAGGAAAGAAATTTCAAAACAGAAAGACCTGAGAGAACAAACAAAACTATCTCACTAAAAAGATGGGGAGACAAATAGGAACACCATGATTATGACAACACAATTAAAAACCCGGAGCACCAAACTTGTGACCTGCCAATAACATATCTAAGGGCACAGAAGGCCCGGATCTTGATGACTGGCTAATAAAGTTAAGGAAAATGAGACTGTTTTACACAACAACCGCTGTAGGTCAGTACATACAAGCTGTTTTCCCTGGCAACAGCAGACCAAAAATGAACCAAACAGAATAAAATGTAATTATGGCAGGAGAATTCTGCATAGACATAAAGAACTTCCTGACTACCGAAATGGAGTGAGGTTATGGGGTCTGACCTTTGATATCCAAAACCCAAGCAATAAACTACCCCATGATACAAAATTATAACAGAACTCCACGTTCACATCTGGCTTTGGCACTTAGCAGATGCTATGAATTCAGGACAATGTTCTTAATCTCAGGGAGTCTGTTTCCCACTTGAAAATGGGGTTACCTGCGCTTACGTCATAAGTAATACCTCCGTGTGTTACTCTGAGAACCATCACGAGATGTTGCATGCAATACGGCCAACACAGTGCGTGGCACACAGCACCTATCAGCTATAATAATAAAATGATGACAACATGCCCCAATTTACCCAAGAAGCCAGTACATTTTCCTTCATTACCTGTCCCGAAAGCACTTTTACGCCTTAAAAGTGATTTCACACTCACTGTCCCTCTTGATGCAGACAGTACCTTTACTCAAACAGCAGAGTCTGAGGATATCTGGAGAAATTTATGCCCAGGAAAAGGTTTTTTGTTTTTGTTTTTTTAAAAATATATATTTTATTGATTTTTTACAGAGAGGAAGGGAGAGGGATAGAGAGCTAGAAACATCGATGAGAGAGAAACATCCATCAGCTGCCTCCTGCACACCCCACACTGGGGATGTGACTGCCACCAAGGTACATGCCCTTGGCTGGAATCGAACCTGGGACCTTTCAGTCCGCAGCCGACACTCTATCCACTGAGCTACATCAGCCAGGGTGTGCCCAGGAAAAGTTTAAGTAACTGTACCCACGTTACAACCATACTTAATGGCAGTTTGGGGACCACACATCTGTCCTTCCAACTTTCATTGGGTGAAAGCCTCCTCTAGTCCACATTACCCATCTGCCCGTCTTCTGGGCAAGGACGAGTTAAAAGTGTCCCTTCTTTTGCTGACCTCCCTTTACAAAAACACACACTCGACCACAGAAAGAATGAAGGCAACGCCTGCGCATGACTGGGCGATTCCATCTCCCTCCACACGTACGATTTTATGCGGCTGATGTGGACACCTGCTGTCCAGCACCGGGGGCGGGGAGAGACCCACCTGAGCCTCCTGGGAAGCCCGCTTCAGCTGCTCCAGCTCCTCTCTGTGCCGCTGCTCCATGTCTGCCTCCAGCTTAGCAACCTCTTCCGTGAGCTGCTTCCTCCTCTTCTTGTCATTCTTGGGAACGGCATTCTTCATACCTTGAATTTTGGCTGGAAATCCACCAAAAAACAAAACACAAACACACACTTTTAAGTCCAAATCGAGGGGTTAGAGTTAATGAGAAATAAGGGGATGGTGAAGGGAGAGGGTAGAGAAAAAGTAACTATGGAAACAAGAGTGAGTGCAGAGCAACCCGACCAGGACCGAGAGGAGCCAGAGGAAGAAGCTGAGTGGCCCCCGCCCTCCAGACAGTCTCATTGACGACCCTGTGAGTTGGCCGTGGCGGGCGACAAAAGAAAAATAAAAATGACGGAAGTGTCTCCATCTTTTCCAGCACCGCTTCGGACCCCCCAAATTGAGGTGAGATATTTCCAAACGCACCCACGAGGGCCAAGGGCAGGTGACAGGGCAGGTGACGGGAGGGAGGCGGGGCTCGTTCTCCCGGGCGGCGCGGAGGGTCTCAGACCCCGGCACTCGAGGGGCGCGGGGCAGGGGACCGCGGGGCCGAGAAGGGGGCGCCCCTGGGGATGAGAGGATTCAAAGACTCCGGGGCAGGCGAGGCGAAAGGGAGTCGCCCACCGGCCACTCTGGAGAAGTCTGGGACGAGGCGGATTCGAAGCCACGACCCCCCTCACCTTGCAACTCCTTCTTCTCTTTGCGTTGCTTTCTCACCAGCTGCTCCTCTTCGTCCAACTCGTCTGCCAAGCCTTCCTCCATGTCCACCCGGTGCCCGCACTCGGAGGAACAAGCCGGCGCCGCCGGCTGGCGGGCACCTCCCACCCTTCACCCCTCACCCCGCGCGCCATTGGCTAGGCTGGCGCTAGCCCCGCCTTCAAGGCGGAACCGGATAGGCCAGATCTCTGGCAGGAGGAGGCGGGGAAAACGGAACGCTCGCACATGCGCACTGTAGTGGGACACGCCCACCCTGGAGGGGAGCGGGAGCCGGGAGGCGCGGGGCGGGCTTTGCGGATGGAGGGCGCGGTGTGAGCAGGGATGAGGTCGCTGCCTGGAGCCTTTTGGGCCAGAAAGCTGCGCTCAGGGCTCTAGGTCCTGATGTGAGGCGCGCAGAGATGACATAGTGAGGACCATTTTGGAAATTTGGGTTTTTTTGTTCCATTGCTTTTTTAAATCTCACTTTTGGTTCCATGGCTAAGAAGGCCTATTGAAAAGGTAAGAAAAAAAGAAAAGGTAAGAAAGAAAAATCAAACGTCAGTAAAACCGTTGAGAACTATCAATAGGAATCCCTCCGTTGAATCAGTCAAACAGTAGGTAGTAAGTTGTTTATTGTTTTAAAAGTGTTTAAAATAATAGCAACAGAGGCACTTTAAAATGGAGTTTGAGCTGCCATCCCCAGGGCAACGGGACTCGCAGATCTTACTCCTCAAACCTTTGGAATTTGTTAAAATGGCCTTTGGACTCGGCCTAAAACAGCATTGCATCCAAACAATAGTTTGCAAAGATGACAATAAAACCAGGCTAAAAATTAAACACGTGAATTAGCATCACTGTGTTAGCTAATCTGCACCTACAGAAACTCCTGTTCATGTAATTGCTTCCCTTCCTTTCCTCATAAATACCCCTGCCTTTGTTGCCTGTGGGCCCTGACAATAAAGATACCTACTAGAAGGGATCCTGGCGGCCAAATGGGCTCAAATTTTTAAAAATAGAGCTTTGCCCTGGCCCCTGTGGCTCAGTGGTTGGAGCCTCGTCTTGTGCACCAAGGGGTCATGGGTTCAATTTCTGATCAGGTGGCAGGGTCCCTTGTTGAGGGGTGGGCATGAGGCAGCCGATCGATCTCTCCAATAACCCATACGTTAGCTGAACTTTCCTTGGTTAGTTTTGTATTTAGCACTGGATATATAGCTTCTGTATCTAAGAAGAAGTTGATTCGTTAGTTCCCTGCTGTCAGTGGTACCCGGGGCTCCTGTGTTGTTTTTGCCCCCACAAACCAACATCCTTCATTGCCTGGGGGCCATATTGAGCAGTACAGAGATGGGAGTTTTATGTTAAAAGGGAAGTGAAAATAATTACACCAAAATTGGTTTTAGTGTTGTGGCGAAAGTAGGATTCCCCGGTTCCTTGTAGAGAAGGGCGGATTCTCCATTCGGCTCAGAATTCCTCATTTAAGTCTCATAGCTTCTCAATGAAGCCATTTCTAGGATGCTTTAATAGAATTTTTTTTTATCCGCTTTTTGTACTTTTAACCGTCTCTCACAGAAGAGATTAAATGGAAATTGTGGAGAAGTACAAAGACAGAAACAGCCTCCCCGGAGGGTGCTTCTCAGTAGTCAAGCAGGCAGCCGGCCCAGAGCCTTTTCAGGGTAATATCTGAGAGAAATGAGAGTCATCTATTTGGAAGAAACAGTAAACAAGTTGCAAATTTACCAGAATTTTATGAGCCTACTGCTCTGCAGAGGAATGGAAACACATGAATCCAGACTAGCTATAAACTGAAAATGCAATCAACAGATTATGATGATAATACCTTTCTCTTTGGTTTCCTTAGCTGAGTAATAGGGCAAAATGCCATTTTAAGGCATCATCACAAATGACTGGTTACTTATATTTAAGAGGATGCGATGTTTTCCTAAGCATACATTTAGAATTAGTTAAGTCACATTGTTGCCTTTGTTACAGGGAGGCTTAACTTACCATCTTTGGGGCTTATCCATATTAAATAATAAATGTATTAAACATCATTTTCCAAGGTAAAATATGTACTCTGGTATACATGATTTCACACCTGAGAGAGAAAGTTGTTTTTTAATTGAAATTATTTTAAATTTAAAAGTTTCAAGGTTTAGAGGGCTTTTCTAGTTTTATGATAATTTATACTACTGATTTTTATATATTCTTTTTAAGATGATTCAGTGCTTTCCCTCAGTGTGACTGTCATTGGCCTTCCTGATTTGGGTCTGTGGGCTTAATTCAAAGCATCTAATCCTAATCTGTAAATGCTCTTCTAACTGTTAATTGTATGATGGATTTTTTTTTTGTTTATTTTGCTTGAAGGTTATTCATACTTTTTAATTGGCTAGAAATAAAGTTATTCCTGCTTATAAAAATAAATTCATAAAATTATTTAAGTAAATGAAAGACAAGGTCAGAGGTGAGTAGATTATAAAAAAAAATTTGCTATGAAGGGTATAAACATAAAAGGAACAAAACAGTGTACAACACAAAAACAGTTTATTAGAAAACCCAGAAAAGGAGATTTTAAAATAGGGTCTTTGTTTCAATTAAGAAATAATGGTTAATACATAATACCTAGTTGTACTTAAATGCAATAAAACAATTAGCTCAAAATAATGCTAAGAGATTATATTGAAATGGTTCAGATGTGGGTATTGGATTCATCTAGCCTTATCTCTAACAGGAAATGTGAAGTGCCCAGAAACAATTAGAAAAATATGTTAATAAAAAATGAAAACCCCACCTAGCTGGTGTCGTTCAGTAGTTGAGTGTCAGCCTATGCACCAGGAAGTCATGGTTCTATTCCCTGTCAGGGCATAAGCCCAAGTTTCAGGCTCAATTCCCAGTAGGGGGCAAGCAGGAGGCAGCCAGTCAATGATTCTCTCTCATCATTGATGTTTCTATTTCTCTCTCCCTCTCCCTTCCTCTCTGAAATCAATAAAAATATATTTTAAAGAACACCAATATACCTATCCAGTCTTGAAATTGAGGTGTAGAAGTAGTGACCAAGTGTTTAGTAAATGGGAACACGGGCCCATTCCCATGCTCCAACTCTCCCTCCCACCCCGTGGGAAATATAATGAAGGCCATCAGTTACAGACTGTGCGACCTTGGGAGTCTAGTCAGCTCCCAAGTCAAGAAAACAGCCAGCAGTTTTGACCTTACATAGCTTGCTTGAAAGCACATCCCCCTTCCCTTGTACGACCTGTTTTTCTCTGTTTTCTGTACTCTATAAAATCTTGTGTTGGGAAAGTATGGGTGGTGGCAAAACAATGGCACTGGCCAGCACCCTCCGTGTGGCCAGTCAGCAGGCCGATGGGACTTAGCAGTTCAACTTCACTAGTGACAGCATGTGTGGCGGAAACTTACCCACCTGGCTTCCATGGGGTCTTCCCATGTGTAAGTAATAAAGGCTATGTCCTTCACCTCTGGTCCTTGTCCCTGATTTTTTTAGGACTATCAAAGAACAGCGTGGTGCTCCCAGGAATGGAGCTCTTATGTTATACCAAGGAATAATCCATAGGATGGATGGATATATATATATAGTGGGGTTTTAGAGAGGAAGGGAGAGGGAAATAGAAACATCAGTGACAAGAGAGAATCATTGATCGGCTGCCTCCTGCATGCCCCCTACGGGGGATTGAGCCTGCAACCTGGGCATGTGTCCTGACCTGGTTCATGGATCAACGCTCAACCACTGAGCCACATCAGCCAGGCTATGTTACATATTTTTATAGAATTATACAAGTTTTTATGCACATTGGTGTGTGTGTGTGTGTGTGTGTGTGTGTATGAGGATTCAATGAGGTTAGCAGAAATTATATTACCATTTTATATATGGTGTCAAAATGGCTCAAAATAGTTGAGTCCTGTGTAAGTTAGATAGCCAGTGTCAGTTTCATATGCAATATCATGACTCTAGATCATATTGTATGGAGCTTTTTCTTTGCATTTCAAATTCTCTCCTTCTAAGGACTTAAATTTGTGCTCAAAATGTTTCACAAGAGATTGAATGACCTGCTTTAGGATTCCCAGTAGCCACCCAACGGTACTAAATTTTCTTGTGACTATAATTGTGTTGATGTTTTACATTCACATTTTACTATGTTTACATTTTTAAAACAATAGTAATTTAACATGAAAATAAAAATGTACATTTAAATTTTTATTCTCATTAATGAACTTCAAAAACTCTGCTCCAAGAGTGATATTTCTTCAGATATTTCTTTAATTCATCTCAGTTTATCTGCTCCCTAATTTTGAGGTACTTTGTTTATATTCTTTTGTAGTATCAGTTGTTAAGTTGCCTTTAATTTTCATCATCTTAGTTCTCATAACTAAGATGAGGAAAATAAGGAGTGGACTTTGCTTTTTCAAAAAAAAAAAAGGCATCAAACTAGATTATCTTCCTGGGAATGACAGTTCAAATTAATCAACTCTTTTTTTTTTCCTTAGAGAGAGAGAGAGAGAGGATATGAATGAATGAGGGAAAGATTGAGAGAGAGACAGCTGAAGTCAATGAATGAATATGAATAAGGGGAAAGATTGAGAGAGACACAGGTGAAGTCAGCCAGTGCTCAGGAAGAGAGGGTATGTTCCTCAAGCTCTGAAGAATCAAGTGCCTATGCGTTTAATTAGCAACATCTTGGTACTCTGTGCCTCATTTATATGCTCTTATTTGGTGTGTTACATTTCTGCCATTATCCTTGTGAAAGGAATTTTAGAGACAAAACAGGCAGGCTTAGGGAATAAAGAGGGTCCATGGGAGAGGAATGCATATGTGAAGGACAGAGGTATCTCTGGCCTGAGCAATTAAAGCAACTATAAGGTAGATCAAAAGCAGTCCTGACCTGAGCAGCTTGGAGAGCCATAGGGGAAATAAAACATCTCCAGCCAGGACAACTGAGAGAGAGCCATAAGGGAGGAGATCAAAAGCAACTCCAACCTGAACAGAGAAGATGGATATGTGAAGGCTAGAGAAATGCCACAGGATAAGGGGGAAGACATACATTCATGGAGGATAAAAAAAAAAAAAAGTCACAGGATATGGGGAAGAAGGAAGCATTTTGGATAGAGGAATGTTGCAAGATAAGGGGGAGAGGGAAAGGGGGGAGGCACCAAGTGGGCTTTGAGCTTTGAAGCAGAATGACCAGTGAGGAAAGCATGGGGGTCCTAAATTGAGGAAGGGTCCAATTAGAAAGCGTCAGGGTCAGACAAAGAGTATATAGAAACTGGAGACAAAGGGGCATGAGACTGATTTTTAGATTTTAGATTTTTCCCATTAGAGAGAGAGAGAGAGAGAGAGAGAGAGAGAGCAGGCTTTTCCCCTGCCCAGATGGAGTTTGTATATGCTTCCAATAAACTTCTACATGTTTTATTAAAGAAGCCTTTACCAGTACTCCACGAATTTATGCTTCATCTTTGTTGGACAAGAACCCGCAAGAAGAAAAGTCTGCACCCCGAGCCCCACGTTTCACTTGCTTCTACATTGCGGGAGAAAATAATTTAAACAATCAATCCAATCAACTGGAGTAAGCATAGCATGACATCCTGGGGGAGAAAGCCTCTATACTCCAGTCCAGTGAGGGTGGCACCAGAGAGTAGCCCCCACACCAAGGGGTGGTTTCAGTCCTCCAACAGAAACCCTGCACTCTCAGAAACTTATCTGTACAGATGACAAGCCCTTGTCTATGCAGCTACAAGAAGCATGCGTGTGTCTACATTTCTCCAAGGGAAAAGGGAAACTTCCTTTGCCACAATCCAGAGCCATCCGTCTATTTTCGCAGAGCAACACAAGCCTTCCAACTGAGCCTCAAGTCACAGATTCTAGGTTTGTGCATCCCGCCGAGGTCGGATGGCTTTAACAGACACGGTTGGGGAGACTCCCTCACACCTTCCCACGGTGCTGCTGCTCCAAAGGCCTGCGAGAGGACGTTGACAGGGCTGCTTCCCACGGCGGGCACGGCTGCGTGGCAGCCCCACGCGGCGTTCGCGGCTCCAGCGGGTCCAGCGCTCTGCGAGGGCCGCTTCCAGCCCGAGCCGGGAGGCGGGCGGTGCGGGCTGCTGGCCAACTGGGGATGCGAGGGCATCCGTGCGGCAGCGACCCGGCCCGGTCCAATGAACACATGGACTTTTCCTGTGAGTAAATAACCTGCCTGCTTGATTTTCATTCCCAAAGGATCCCTGTTTGGTGACGTTTCGCCTGGCAGCGCCGTGGCTGCCGCCGCCCCCGCGGGCCTAGCTCGCTGCGCCTCGGCTCAGCTCAGCGGGGACCCGGGAGAACAGCGACCCCCCGGGGGCGGGGAAAGCTCCCCGCTAAGGCCGGGTCCCCCTCCCGCGATCGGCGGGCGCCAGCTTGTGGGGATCGCGCTGCCTCTACCTCCTCCTCTCTGAGGTCGGAATCGGAGGAAGAGGAATCGGTGCAATTCGCAGGGAAGGGCGGCCAGAGACAGCCGACAGCCGCTATCCTACCGCCCTGGACAAATCCGTGTTTCTCTCTACCCTCTTCCCCCGGCACCCCTAGTCATTCCTTCCCGAATTTCCTCACCAGTCTACCTTAGTGGTCGTAGCCATGGTTTTGATCAGTTTCCCCACAGTTTCAGCGATGTGTATCTCTATTCCACAATCCCACCCCACCGGCGCCTGCACCCTTTGCCAAGTGTGGGTGGCGGGGCCCCGGGTGACTGCCCTCGGGACCACCCACGCACTTCCTTCTGCGCGGCTGTTCGCAGCAGGTGCAGCGGGCGGGAGTGAGGGTCTGCGCAGAGCTGGAGCCAGGAGCCGGCAAGAGCAGGGGAGAGCGCAGACTCGGGACCTGGGAGCCTGGGGGGCGGTGTGGGAGCAGAGTCCGCGGAAAAGGGCTGAACCCCAGGCGGAGAGCCGGCGGCGATGGGGGTAGCTCTGGCTTTAAAAGGGCGGGGATGACTCTATGTATTCCTTATTTGATCCTTTGTGAACGCAAACTCCCTCCTCTCGCCCTCCCCCATCAACCCCCACCCCCCACCCTCCACTCCCCGCTCCTTACAGGATCCAGGACTGTGGGCGGCTGGGGAGCGCTCCCTGGGATGCAGCCTCGGAGGCTCCAGCTCGCCCAGCTGTGTCCTCCCGGCGCCGGAGCCCTGACACAGCTGGATTCGCTTAGCTGCTCTGCAAGGATTCGGAGCCAATTCAGCCGCGTTTGAAAAGGTAGCAGCGCCGAGATGCCTTTTCTTTCGTTCGTATTACTATTATTATTATTGTGCAATAAGCTGTCGTTTTGGCTTGGAGGGTCAGAGAAGAATCCACGACCTCATTACTGTGTTTAATCTAGGAATTTCAAGTGGGGTTTCTCAGAATTTAAATGTGGTTCACCGAGTTGGTAATCAAGGTGGCAGAGTCTTCCAACATAGACCCTTTCCGTTTTATGTAATGAGAGACCCAAAGAAGCTCGGGCTTTTCTGTGATGCATAATCTGTATTCATTCCCTCTCTCCTCTCTCTCTCTCTTTCTCTCTCTCGCTCTCCCCCTCTCTCCTTCTCTCCCCCTCCCCCCGCTCCTCCTCTCCCTCTCTCCTTCATTTGTATCATTGGGAAACTCGTCCAGGGCCACTGAAAAGTCAGGAAAGGTTGAAATCGGATTTTCCACGGATTCCTACTTGCAACGTCAAATAATATCGGGAAACATCGCCACCAAACAAGTATGAGGATATTATTGTGGAGAAGCAATTAACCCCTCCCCAAATACAAGGCGCCCGGGGAAAGGTGAGGCCGGAAGGCAAGGAAGCCCTTTGGAGGAGAGCGATCTGGGGAGCGGCTGCAAGTGGGGTCCCAGCCCCCGAGCTTCAGTACCGGAGGGGATGGACAGCGTCTCCAGCCTGGGCTGCAGCCACCGGGACCGAACTGCGCCGCCGCGGCCCCTGCTGCTGTCCTTGCCTCCGCCGGCAGCGGGGCTGCCTGCTCCTCGCATCTGAAAGGCGGCGCCTCCCGGTAACCCCTCGTCCCCCCTCTCCTTCTAAGTAGAGGAAAAACAACAACGCTTCTCACCCACCTGCTACAGCGACCATTTGGGGCTCGGAGGAGTGCTCTTGTTGCACAGGTTCAACTCTCGGCAGCAACTTCAAAAATAATTTTCCGTGGGGGCCTGGGAGACATGCAAACAGAGGAGTGAAGTCCAAGTTCTTTGAGGCTCTGGGAAGTCATGGGCTCTGCAGTGAGGATCGAGGTGCTCAAAGGCCCCCACTTTTTGGAATAAACAATGCTCACGAGAGGAGGCCCCTGTTTTTGGATATACTGGTAGCTTTGTGAGAGGAGGTTCCAGAACTATTCAGAATCCTACGTTAGAGAAACGAACAGGCATCTAATTCTTTCAGTGGGCAGGTAAGTGATAAGACTTCTTTTTCTGTTTATTTACAACCCTACTTTTTCAAGAATTTCGCAGAAAGATATATACAGTATTATTTTTCCTTGTGGATGAAGTAGATAAACAATTTGATTTTTAAATAATTGTTCCTGCATCATGATCTTTGGAAATCTCTTGCCTAATAACCTAGTTGAATATTTTTATTGTTGAATATTTTATTTCTCTGAAGTCCCTTATATGACAAGAATATTAAAGAATTTATATTGGGTTATATAATTACAGTAAAGTCTTTCTTGGGTATTTTTTATATTGCTGGCCTAACATACTTTTAAATTTATGTATGGATTGGTTTTCCAAAATCTGGACTTCCGTTAAGAGGGTTGTTTTTTTTAATCTTATACTTGCAGTTTAAAGTGATCTTGTCTGTGTTACATAGTATGAAAAATTCAAAAAGTATCAAGTAGAGATTGTTTAACCACTCCATCTATTATATTTTAGATGATTATAATTTGCCAAACAATGCACAGGAACAAACACATGTATGCATACACACCTGATTCCTCTTTCCACCTGAACACCTAAGTACTAGTATACCTACACCTGTAGAATCTTAACTAAAAAATACACACATTTTTACTTAGTGTGGTCTTTCCTGCCTTTTAAAGCTTAAGACTGCTTGCTCAAAATGCATTTGCCAGAAAGCAGAAAATGAGAAGCTTTAGTGTGCCTTTTAAATATATATATATATATATATATATATATATATATATATATATATATAGAGAGAGAGAGAGAGAGAGAGAGAGAGAGAGGCCCGGTGCATGAAAATTCGTGCACTTTGTGCACTCGAGATGCGGGGGGGGGGGGTGTCCCTCAGCCCGCCTGCGCCCTCTCGAAGTCCAGAACCCCTCTGGGGATGTCTGACTGACAGCTTAAGCCGCAGTTGGACATCCTTAGCTCTGCCTGCTGTGGAGGCAGGAGAGGCTCCCGCCACCACTGCTGCACTCGCAACCATCAGCCCGGCTTGTGGCTGAGCAGATCTCCCCCTGTGGGAGTGCACTGACCACCAGGGGGCAGATCCTGCATTGAGCATCTGCCCTTTGGTGGTCAGTGCGTGTCATAGCGATCGGTCGTTCCTGGTGGCTCTGCCATTAGGGTCAATTTGCATATTATCCTTTTATTATATAGGATATATATATATATGTGTGTGTGTATATATATATTGATTTCAGAGAGAAAGGGAAAGGGAGTGAGAGATAGAAAAATCAATGATGAGAGAGAATCATTGATTGGCTGCCTCCAGCACGCCCCCTACTGGGGATCAAGCCAGCAAATCGGGCATGTGCCCTTTTCCAGAATCAAACCCAGGACCCTTCAGTCTGCAGGCTGACACTTTATCCACGGAGCCAAACCAGCTAGGGCTTTAGTGTGCCTTTTTGGAGAGCTGGGTTTTTATAGCATTCTGACTTAGTTCTATAAAATAAACCTGTCACTAAAATCCAGAAACGTGATAGAGGAAAATAGGTTCTTGACAGACCATAAACTTTAAAGTGTTCATTAAATCTGTTTTTGTTGATTCTTATTTCTGGAGTCTTCCCCTAGAGCTTTAAAACTACCATCTTTCATAGTGACCTTGATAAGCATTCGGCTTTAATGAAAAGGACTCATTTAGGTAAAAGAAGTTACACAGATTTATAGCGTTCGCCTGACACTTCACTAAGGGCTCCATCAATTCCAGTGCACACGTTCAGTTCTGTGGAGAGTGCTGACTTGCAAGGCTGGACTTTCACAATCATGGAAGCACATATGATGCTATATGCATAACCAACACTGTGGAAAGAGTTTGCCCCTCTGAAAAACTACAGTTCCTTAGTTTTTTCTTTTAATTTGTAGGTCACATCTAAATGATAATGAAGTACTCCTAATACATACCCATACATACATGCCTTCCTTCTCAGTTTCAGCACAAAAATCCCGAGCCAGGAAAGATGGTATTTGTTGGTAGATTGATGGGCCCTTGTTTTGAATTGGCCGAGAGTAGCAATTACACTCGGAGGGAAGAAAATCCTTCTTCACTGGCACTTACCATTTACCACGAGCCTGCTTGTTTAGCAGAAAGGGAGCCGGGACATCTGTGTCATTGAGCTGCTTGGGGACTGTATTGCTGTTTATAGGTCAGAAATGACCATCGCCCTAGCCAGTCCGGCTCAGTGGAAACAGCATCGGCCTGCAGACTGAAGGGTCCCAGGTTCGATTCCAGTCAAGGACACATGCCCGGGTTGCAGGCTCAATCCCCAGGGAGGGGCCATGAGAAAGGCAACCGATCAATGATTCTCTCTCATCATTGATGTTTCTATCTTTCCCTCCTTCTTTCTTCCTCTCTGAAATAAATAAAAATTAAAAATAAAAGAGAAATGACCATCATCTGAGGATTTGGATTCCTTCCTAGGAGACCTACGATGTGCTCCTAACACAACATGATTTTTTTTTTCTCTAACCTGAGAGATGTGAAAGTGAAACTGTCTCATGAAATAATTAATGATGCTTTAAGAGACGTATGGTATATCGTTAGACTGATATTTTGGTCATCAATTAACGTAGACTCTCGTGGCTGGCACCTCAAAAAATGAAAGCAGAAAATGAATTCTAGGAAGCAGAATGTGGCCATGGTTACCCTCTAGTCAGCAGCGGTTCTCAACCTGTGGGTCGCGACCCCTTTGGCAGTCCAACGACCCTTTCACAGGGGTCACCTGAGACCATCCTGCATATCAGATATTTACATGACGATTCATAACAGTAGCAACATTACAGTTATGAAGTAGCAACGAAAATAATGTTATGGTTGGGTCACAACATGAGGAACTGTATTTAAAGGGCCAGAAGGTTGAGAACCACTACTCTAGTGGTACAGAGGGCAGGCTCCCCCTATGTGTGCGTGAAACGGCACAAAGTAAAAGTTATCTTTGCCTAAATCCTTTGGAGATTTAGTCATAGAAATTAATAACTCGAATTCACCCTTCCAAGCTCAGGCAAAGTGCACGGAAGCTCATAACAATCATTATCTTTGCAGAAATGTCATTCCCATCGAGATAGAGTTTGGTAAATCAATTTAATGCCCACCTAGATGCTAATTCTAAGTGCTTCCTCCCCAGGAAGAGTGGGTGTTAATGTTAGCAAACCTTTTTTTGCACACAATCACTTGTGTTTAAAGTTAAATCAATGCTTTATTCCAGGATATTCAGATCCCAGTAAAGGAAACTGCTTGATAGTTATTTTGGCCCATTAGGGAAAACAGACCATTGAGGTCTGCAGAGAACTAGACACAGTAATTCAGCATCCCCTCCCCGGTTGAGGGCAGTGGTGGTGCTGACACTGCTTTGTTGGTCAAAGGTTGTTGACCTTTGATTACATTTGAGACACAAAGGAGAAAAGTGACATAGGATTGCATAAACAGGAAATGTAAAGTGTATATAGGACCAGAGGATAATCAGAAATGAGCCCTGGCATCCATCCAATTGCTTTTATTTATTTTTTTGACAAGAAATGGTGTGTGGCAAGTGGGACAGGGAGTTCTGGCCTGAATCTTTAAATTATAAAATATTATAAAAACAACCTCTTGTTTAACGTTTTGTGTAGATCATCTGAATATTAACTGGGTATTTCTAATCTCATTACTGATACCTACAGATCATATTGGATTTCAATATCCAGAGTTTGCCTTAGAAATTTGGGGTGATTTGAATCAAGGTATGTGTATATCAAAAAATATAAAAGTATGAGATGATAATTACTAGAATTGAAGAAGGCCCTCAGTAATTGACTTTTATTTTTGTGTCATTTTAAAGATGTAAATTCCAGGCAAGCAACTTGCTTATTCACCCAATTCTAACAAGCAAGGTAAAGCTACTAGTGAAGAAGAGCGTGTTGTAACCTGGAAATGATTTTTATAGTCATCTCAGCTCTCAGAAACCTGTACAATGAGTCATAGAATAGCACTCAAATGCTATTCTTATTTACTATTTTCTTCCTGTTTAGTGTAGGTGAATGAGTTATACAGGGGGTGTGCTCAAAGAGACGACATGCTGCGGTGTGAAATATGTTACCTATCACGATGTAGCAGAACGAGTGCTGTTTGACAATCCAAACATTAGGATTCTTGAATGCTTGTCATAGATCTTAGGCACGTCACTGGACCCAATAAACTTAACTTTTCTTCTGTAAAAGGGGATACTGTCCGTACGGATTAAGGTACAATTCTAATGTGACATCTAAATCTTTGTGGGATGAATGCGCAAATGCCTACTGTGTGAAATATTGGAAAGTCCCAATAGAATGCTTTTGAGAGTGTTTTGGAAATGGAAGTGCTAGATCTTTATGTTATAAGTAATCTTTAGTAGCATTCATTTATTCCCTCATCAAAAACTTCGCTACTGATTACAATATGTGGGCATGCCTCTTCTATTTAAGAACTCTCAGTGTAGATAATATGTTTTCTGTGCTAATTCGGCACCAATTTTCTTATGTCTCTTCATGGATTACATATTTTAATGCAGGTACAAGGTGGTTTAAGAATATTTATTATTGCCCACCGGTGTGGCTCAGTGGTTGAGCGTCAACCTATGAACCAGGAGGCCACGATTTGATTTCCCATAAGGGCATATGCCTGGGTTGCAGGCTTAATCCCCAGTAGGGGGCTTGCAGGAGGCAGCCAATCAATGATTCGCTCTCTCTCTCCTTCTCCCTTCTTCTCTTCCCACCAGTTACATTATTTTGGGGAATACTGTCAAAAATACTGACAACTGCTAAAGATTTTAAAAGAAATTGTTGTGCCCTGACTGGTTTGGCTCAGTGGATAGAGCGTCGGCCTGCGGACTCAGGGGTCCCAGGTTTGATTCCGGTCAAGGGCATGTGCCTTGGTTGCGGGCACATCCCCAGTAGGGGGTGTGCAGGAGGCAGCTGATCCATGTTTCTCTCTCATGGATGTTTCTGACTCTCTATCCCTCTCCCTTCCTCTGTAAAAAATCAATAAAATATATTTTAAAAAAAGAAATTGTTGTGAGAAATAAGCAACTCTATTACACACACTTTAATTATTTGTGTGAAATTTAAATTTCTTGAAATTTTATCCAAATTTTATTTTTCTGAACTTGTTTTCTTGCACATGCATAAAAGAAGTATAATCATAGAATAAACGATTGAATGAAGCCTAGAAATCATTTACATTATTTACACAAGCATTGAAAACCCCCAATAGGCTATTTTTTCCCCCCTGAACAGAATTAACAAAACTCAAAATGAATGCAGTTTCTTCTCTCATTGTGTAGTTCCAGAATATTTTCATAAGAACCTTACTTCAATGTGCTTAGCTGAGCCAAATCGTTGTGCTTTTACAGGTTTATCAAGGATACTTATTAAGAGATTGAACCCTAGGAGCAAGATGGCACTCAAATAGATAGAAGTTCTGAGCATCAATCTAAAACTATAACTATTCTTAATGAACACAAAGGCTGAACACTGGGAACAAGGCTGACATGTGGCCAAAAAAATATTTGGCATCTGATGAATTACTTCGCATTTCTTTTTGTAAAGAATAAAAGCATTCTGGCTTCTAACAAAGAGTTTGTGAGTGTGTGGCAGTATTTTGAACAAGGAGATCATTTATAAATGCAGTCTTTATATTTAGAAAATGATTACGGGATGCAGCTGCAGGTTTTAATGACTTTTAATAAAGCACGTTATAAAGTGAGTTAGCAATGAAATGTTTAACAGATGATGCTAATTAAACACATTACAGAATATCATTACATCTACATGTTAAATTGTTAAAGCAATATATATGTTTCTATAATACCAGGGGTTTTGAAATTTTCGAGGGTATTTTGAAAGGAAGTTCAAGGCAGGTTAAATTTTAATGAATGGGATTAGTGTATCTACTAGCTCCGGGAAACCAATAAAATTTTATTTATTTAAGTAATAAAGAAGCTGAAAGCTCTTTAAATTTATACAGGATATAGAATTATAAAACAAGATTCATGTATTAACATATGAAGATACATTTCAACCATTTAAAATTCTTAAGTCTTTCATAAATAAAAGTGAATTTTACTTTGTAGAAAAAAAAAATAGTTTGTTAGAAATAATCTGAGTTCAATACTTGCTTTGCTGGCATTGCCAGAACTCAGTCATAAACTAAATTTCAAGTCAAGTGGTCAGAATACTGATGAACAGAAGCAAACACAACTCATAACTCACCGTGTCTGTTTGTATAAGTAGGCTACCTCAGCATGCAGAATGATACAGTTTAGATGACTTCCCCCCCCCCCTCCAGTATAAATTACTGTACTTTTAAAGACTAAGCTTGGTCTCTGATCTCAAGAAGGTTGGCGTCTATTAAGACAAAGCAAGGATATTTAGAATCACAAGGTAGAGTTGGAAATGTAGTCACAGATTATCAGGTTAGGAAATTGACTCAGAAAATTTCTGAAATTTGTCAAAAGATTCAAATTTAGTTTATGACTGAGTTGAAATAGAACTGTAAATTATGGTTTAATCAGTGATGATACTCCAAGAACAGTAAAGGATAACTGAATACTGTTCAATGAATATCTCTTTATGGATCCATAGTTCAGGGTAAACTAGTAACCTAGGATGTGGAGAAGGTAGAGAAGTGGTAAGCTCTAAGTCTTCCAGAATTTCAAGCAAATGAGATTGAATGCCCATCATAGATACAGCTAGGGATAACAAGGTTATAGTTGTTTTTTAAACTTTGTATTTATTTTTAAATATAGACTCAAAAGAAGTTGCAGAGATTCTTTATTTTTTAAAAAAATTTATGTTTAATTGTCGATAGTACTACAGATGTCCCCATTTCCCCTCCTCACATTGACCTCCTCCCCCTCTCACCACCACCCCCACCCCCCACCAGGCCGACTGCACTAACATGAAGCCTTCACTTAACCTCCCCAATGGTAACATCTTAAATAATTATCGTACAGCAATATAACCAGGAATTTCTATTGGCACAACATTGTCAAATAGATTATAAATCTTACTAAGAGTTCTTCAGTTTTTTAAAAAAATGTATTTTATTGATATTTAACAGAAAGGAAGGGAGAGGGATAGAGACTTAGAAACATCGATCAGCTGCCTCCTGCACACCTCCTACTGAGGATGTGCCTGCAGCCAAGGTACATGCCTTGACTGGAATCGAACCTGGGACCTTTCAGTCTGCAGGCCGACGCTCTATCCACTGAGCCAAACCGGTTAGGGCAGAGTTCTTCAGTTTTTATCTGAAGTCATATGTGTATGTCATTTTATGTACTTTATGCCATGTATACATTTGCCATCACAATTAAGATAGAGAATAGTTTTATCACCACAATTGACTTCCTTGTTCTGACTCTTGATAGTGTGGTCTACTCCCCAATTTCCTGGAAAACACAAATCTATTCTCCATCTCTAGAGTTCTGTTATTTTGAGATTGTTCTTTAAACAGATTCATACAGTATATAATCTTTTGAGATTGTCTTTTGTTTTTCCATACAACACAAGGCCTTTGAGACACATCAACATTGTTGCATGTGCCAGAAGGTTCTTTTCATTGTTGAACAGTATTGCATGATGTGACTGTGCTGTTTTGTGGGCTTATCTAACAAAATTGAAGGACATTTGCGTTGTTTCCAGTTCAGGGCTACTCTGAATAATGGCGTTTTGAACATTCACATCTAGGTAGCTTGTTATGAGGTACTAGATAACCAGAATATTTTCCTATAAATGCACCTGAACACTGAACAGCAAAGGGCAATAAAACAAAGGATTTTGGACAAGTAATAATCGTTTTAAACTCTGGCATTCCATTAATGAAGATTGTTTTATACCATTTACTTTTGCTCTAAGAGCACTAGGTACACAACAAAACTTTTCTAAGAATTAAGGCAGAAGTTTAAACAATTCAATAAAGCTCCCACACAATTATTGATTTTTCTAAGAAGACATTTTAGTTAATGTTCTGGCCGGGAATTGAACCATGACCTCCTGGTTCATAGGTCAACGCTCAACCACTGAGCCACGCCGGCTGGGCTGTTGAGCACCTTTTGATGGTTATTGGCTTCTTCAGATAAATGTCTATAAATTTGGGGGGGGGGCATTTTTAAGTAGGATGTTTGTCTTTTTGTTGATGAGTTGTAAGAGTTCTCAATAAATTTTGTGAACTAGAACTTTATCAGATACATGATTTGAAAATATCTTCTTCCATTATATGGGTTGTTTATTTTGTGTGTGTGTTTTCTTCATTTTGTTGTTGATAATGTCCTCTGAAGCACAAAAAATTTTGAATAAAGTCCAATTTATCTATTGTATGTTTTTTGTTGTTGTTGCATGTGATGGTGGTGCCATAAATAAGAAACTGCTGCCTAACCCAAGATAACAAGATTCCTATCTATGTTTTGCTCCATTAGTTGTACAGTTTTCGTTCTTACATTTAGGTATTTGATCTATTTTGAGAAAATTTCTGTATATGCTGTGTTGTACGGGCCACTATCATTCTTCCTCATGTAGATTACTAGTTGTCCCAGTACCATTCCTTGAAGAAAATATTCTTTTGTCATTTAATCATCTTGGCACGTTGTTTAAAATCATTGGCCATAGATGTAAGGATTTGTTTTGATGCTGTCCATTTTATTCATTGATCTAGATGTCTGTTCTCATCCCATTACTAAACAGTTTTATCACTGCCTAGATGTCTGTTCTCATCCCATTACTAAACAGTTTTATCACTGCATTTTGAAATGGGAAAGTATGGGGGCCATTAGGAATGTTTTCTTTTATTTTAATATATGGTACCTTCCTATTATTTGCCTTGAAAATTCAGTGTGCTGAAACTATCAAAGTCACTTTCCTATTATTTGCCTTGAAAATTCAGTGTGCTGAAACTATCAAAGTCACTTTTGCTACAATGTCCCTGTTTTTACTATGAGTCGATTTTATAGTGAACTGAATAATCTTTTAAGAACTATTATGCAACTTGCAGTTTTAGAGAATTGTAGATGTATCATTCACAGTTTGGTAATTAAAATATAAAATGCAAAATTGGTTCAAGTGTTCATATCTTTTGTCTTGTTAATCCGCACCCAAGGATATTTTTCCATTGATTTGGATTAGAGAGAGTGGAAGGCAAGGGGAGAGAGTGGAAGGGAGGAAGAGAGAGAGAAACATCCATGATGGATGTAAGAGAGACACATCAATTGGTTGCCTTCCACACAAGCGTCCCAACCAGGGCTGGAATAGAGCCTGCAACCCTGGTATGTGCCCTTGACCAGAATTGAACCCAGGACCCTTCAGTTGCTGGCTAATAATCTTTCCCCTGAGCCAAACTGGCCAGGGCCAAGTGTTCAGTATCTTGATTTTGGTGAGAGTTTTAAATTGTACCCTTTAAATATGTGCACTGTGTTATATATCAATTAGCTTCACTAAAGCTGTTATAAAAATTAATTCCATTTGCTTCTCTGTACTTTTTAGAGATGAGACTACCAGAGTATTTAAAATAACCTATGTGGCTAGTATTACATTTCTATTTGAAAATCCTAATCTAGATCTAACTGCCATTTTTCAGGAAACATGGAGGACAAAAATATGTTAGCACAACTAGGATTCGATCATCTGTATTCAGAATGTGGAGCGTTTAGGACAATGACTAGGCTTTTTCCAGAAGCATATGGCAAGAGAAACTATAATTACAAAGGGACATAAGAAAAATAGCAACCCAGTGCAACATGTGACTTTCTTTGATTTTACCGTTCTCTTTGTTTAGCTCTCTTGAAGACACTGTGTTCTCTCTCTCTCCCGCCCACCTTCTTTTAGTACCTCCCTCTCTCATTTTAGTTTCCTCTATGAAACATTACTCCAGTCAGGCCCAGGAGCTTGTAATTAGGGTAGAGTCATTGGCTTTGTTTCTCTGCCTCCTGTTTCATACTCTCTCAGTAATGTCTGAAATTCTGCCTTGAGTTTACCTTTGCCTTTGCCTTCTCCCCTCCATGGCGATGCTAGCAGCCTCCTAATTGGTCCCCTGACTTCTTTTCTATCCATGACATTCTTAGGTTTATTTTCCAAAACACAAATCCCAGTCTTTACATGCCCTTAACGACTAACCTTGGTTGGCTGTTCATAACCGACAGGCTAACTCCTTGGCATCCTGTGCCACGCTGTTTGCAAGCTGAGCCCGTCTGGCTCTACAATCTTATGTATAATCATTCTCCATGATATGTTCCAAAGCAACAATATCAACTCAGCATGTGCTAAGCACTTTGCATGTCATATCTAATTTCATCTGTACGAGAATCCTGAAAGGTGGATAATTATAACCTCCACTTTATACATGGAGAAACATGACACGTGTTTATGAAATTGGATACTCAAGATGAAAATCTTGGCTACATAGTCAGGATTCACATGAACTGCTGTGCTAATCTGCCAGTCCCTAACATTTAATGGAATTCCTCCCTCTCGTTCTCCCTTCCTTCTGTTACACTCTTGGACTTCATGACAGGAAATTAATTCATGGTACTACTTCCTACCAGTCAGTCTCCCGACAGGAAGCTAGATCACTGAAATAGGTAATTTGAAGAAAGTTTAAGAAAAAATCTTATATACAAAGTCTGGGTGAGATATGGAAAAACAGCAAGAACTTGTAGTTTCCCACTGGAAGGCATCTGAAGGGGCAGGTTGTAGATGGGAGCACTCACCTTGTCCCAGAGATGGTGATTTTATGCAGAGAGCTGCCTGCCAGGACTTGTGTGTCCCCGGAGAGGAATTTAGCCACCCCACGGACTTCGTAATCAGGGCACATGAGATATTTGAGATATTTCTTAAACCTTAACTCTCAAGCTACTCAACAATTACTTTCTTATTCCTCAATCATCTACTGAATAGTTTAGTTTGAGTGTTGTACTTGAATCTCCTTAAGTACTCCTTATATTTTTGGTTCAAATGCCCTCCATCTCCTCTAACAGCTGTAATTTGGTAAAACCCCATTTTGTTAAAAAATTTTCCTCCCTCTAGATTTTTATTGGATTCTGCTATTCATGATAGGCTCTTAAAGCTCAGTTCTGCCTGTTAAGCAAAACCAATAAAAATGATGGAGCTCCTCTAGGCCAGAAGGTTGTCAGTCTTTTGTTGAAACATTAAAGAAGCCATTGTCTGCACAGTTGCCTTAACTACAAATTCTAAAGTACTCCCAGGCTCAGGGGATAGAGGAGACCGTTTCATTAAAAGTTCCAGAGCCTCCCCTAGCCGGTTTGGCTCAGTGGATAGAGCATAGGCCTGCAGACTTAGGGTCCCAGGTTCGATTCCAGTCAAGGGCACATGCCCAGGTGGCAGGCTCGATCCCCAGTAGGGGGCATGCGGTGATTCTCATTATTGATGTTTCTCTCTCTCCCTCTCCCTTCCTCTCTGAAATCAATAAAAATGTATTTTTTTAAAAATCGTCCTAACCGGTTTGACTCAGTGGATAGAGGGTTGGCCTGCAGACGGAAGGGTCCCAGGTTCAATTCTGTTCAAGGGCATGTACCTTGGTTGCGGGCACATCCCCAGTGGGAAGTGTGCAGGAGGCAGCTGATCGATGTTTCTCTCTCATGGATGTTTCTAACTCTCTATCCCTCTCCCTTCCTCTCGGTAAAAAAATCAATAAAATATATTTTTTTTAAAAGTGGATTTATAAAAAAAAAAGAATCAATGTCATCAATCTGTGGGGGAGGGGAAGGAAGGTACTGTGAAACTATTTCCACACTCAACAAGGGTGATTTACAGCTTAATTGCAAATTAATAATGAATACTCAATCCTTAAAAAAACAAAAGAAAATCAATCCTGTGTGTTGGATTAAATGTAGCTCAGCCCTTATGCCTAATCTGTAATTCCCTGGTCTTATTAAGAGAAGACCACTGCCTTTTTCTTTTCTTATGGGCATGAAGCTCACCTCATGAGATCTTAATTGTTATTTAGTCATTGTATGAATCCATGTGGTATCAGTTGGGACAAACATTCAGTTTTTTTAAAAAAATGAGCATTACATGTAACAGATGGACTTATTGGATGTCTATGATTTTTGTGTTTTTCAGTTGTGACAAGGAGATCTAAATTGCATATACTCATAGGTAACTTGTATAGTCTAAGAATGCCATAGTTCCAAAAGCTTGAGGGTGTACTTGTTAATGTACCCTTTTGGGTTAATTGAGCTATCTTATTCTACTAATGTTTTTATGGGTATAATTATCACTGATGTAATCATTAATTCTCAAGCATGTTTCAGTTACTATGGGAACATGTGACCTTGAATGAAAGTTCAGAGGACAACTAGTTTCATTGAATATTTATGACTGTTCCTCTCTAAGTAAATCTTAAGTGTTAGCTGCTTCACTTCTATTAAAGCTAAAGTTAAACATATTACTGACCATCTGAAATGTCCCATACATATAATGGATAAAATAAACAACTTATTTCCAGTTTAAATCATAATTGTAAAGGTTTTGACAAGTGCTGTTTGCATTGAATATACTATTCCTCTTTCAGTTTCTACTGGCACTAAAATTTAGGCTATTCACTTTTTTCTTTTTCAAATGAAGTCAGGAATTCAGGGGCAATGCTATTTTTATTTTATTATTATTTTTTTTGCCAATCAAGTAAAAGACAACTTATTAACATCTCAGTATTTGTTTCCTGAAAAGGATATACTTTTCTTTCTCAAAATGATAAATTTAGTCATGAAGTAAGTGTCTGGGCAGTTGGTTGTGATTGTCATGTAGAAAACTGTCACGTTTCACCTTCACCATCTGACAAATGTAGGCTATACTAAATGCTCCCTGGGTTTCCTTCATTTCTCAAAGCTCTGAGATGTGAATTTCTCCCAGAATTGCAAAAAGTAGTGTCACTGTTTTAAAACTACATTTCTTCCCTTACAGGGTGCTCATATCACACTTTTTTCCCAGTTTAAAATGATATAAATCTGCTCTCTAGACAATACCAAAGCTATTTTTCTTTAGTTATTCATAAAACCCTTATCATCTTAGCGTTGGCAGGTAATATTGACTTTATTCCAATACTTTCATTTTTGGGGACAGTGAAATTTGGACCAAGAAAGATATGTCTTTGCTCTAATTTTACACAGTAATTAGTGGTCAAAGTGAGAATGAAAATTAGATTTGCTGACATCTAATTCATCATACTATTATGGCACAGCAAATACTTCAAACATGAAAGCAGTGAAGTTTTACCAGTGAAATCAAATATAATCAGTGAGCTTAGAAATAAAAAACTAAGTGTCATTAACTGAATGCTTACTATACCCGGGTGTTGTTTTGTGTTTTTATGTTTTTTAATATATTTTATTGATTTTTTACAGAGAGGAAGGGAGAGGGATAGAGAGTTAGAAACATCGATGAGAAACATTGATCAGCTGCCTCCTGTACACCCCCTACTGGGGATGTGCCCGCAACCAGGGTACATGCCCTTGACCGGAATCGAACCTGGGACCCTTCATTCTGCAGGCCGATGCTCTATCCACTGAACCAAACTGGTTAGGGCTATACCCAGGTTTTAAATAACAAATCTAAATGAGTCCTCAGAACCCCATTTTACTTTGATACTACTGAAGCACAGAGAGAGTATACCATGGCCATGGTCACATGATCAGGAAGTGGCAAAACTATTATTAGAAAGTGTAAATCTTTTTAATACCCATTTAATTATTTGAGAGACAATCTGTGAACATAGGGAGTGGCAAGTGTAGTCACCAGTATATATATATATGAAAAAAATATATATAAAGAAAAGACATAGCCCCTCTTTTCACAGGGCATCTGAAGAAAGGCAGTAGCCAGATCATGAGAAATCTATAAGATAAACATTTTGGTACTATTATATCCAATAATGCAAATGTCTGATGAGAATGTGAGAAAACCTCCTTTGGGATGAAAATGGAAGAGAAGGAATCGGTTCAACACAAAACAGTGGGAGAGGCATTCCACACAGGAGAAAGTATTCACACCTCGTTGTGGAAATGGGAAAAGATCTTGGCCTGTTCAACAAATTAGAGTAAGGTGGAGCTTAAGAATGAGGTACCAGCCAGAACCGGTTTGGCTCAGTGGATAGAGCGTTGGCCTTTGGACTGAAAGGTCCCAGGTTCGATTCCGGTTGGGGGCATGTGCCTGGGTTGCGGGCACATCCCCAGTGGGGGATGTGCGGGAGGCAGCTGGCTCTCTATATCTCTCCCTTCCTCTCTGTAAAAAATCAGTGGAATATATTTTTTTAAAAAAGAAAAAAGAATGAGGTACCATAGTTTAGAATAAGGTGGAGAGTTAGGCAGGTGAGTGGCATGATATGCCCTTTGTTGTTATTGTTGTTATGTTTATTAATGAATATCAAGGGATACTTGAAAGAACGAGGCACAGTTTGACGCCAGTGTAGTGGTCTAGGTCACACACTCTGTGGCTTGAATGAGGATCATAAAACTTATGTTTAGACAGATTTGGAATGTGTTACTGAGTTGAATTTATAGGACTTGTTGATAGATTTTATTTGATGGGTGATAATAAAGAATGAATCAAGGAGATGCTCCTAGGTTCTTTACTTGGCCAACTAGGTGGGCAGGTCCAATTTACTGAAATGGAGGTAATTTGGTTAGAAATAAGTTTTGGACGGTGGGGTAGGTAGAAATCAAGTGTTCAGTATCAAGCATGTTCATGTTGATGAAATTGTTACCTGCCAGATAGAGATGCCAATAAGTAAGTGGCTATCAAAATCTGGAGCTCAGAGCAGTCTTGAATTGGATGTGTACATTTAGAAGGTTATCGATGAGAGTTATAGTCACGAGATGATTG
>NW_005871161.1:3498740-3501210 GCF_000147115.1 Myotis lucifugus | reverse complement strand
ATTAGGAGGATTTATACTTAAAAGGACTAATCACCAATATGTCACACCAGTCCTCATCCATGGGGACAACAGGCCTGCTAACGGGGAATGCAGCTTACCCTGTAGGGATTCAGTCAGTCCGAGGAGACCTCTGGGAGGCAACCAGAGGATAAATGCCCTGTCCTTGTCCTTCGGCCTCCCTTCGTCCTATCGCCCATTCCTACTGCCTACTTTCTAAATCAGCTCAGAAGCTAGAGATCCTGAGAGGCTGCTGGTATAACTACATTAGGTCAGAGTGACAACATGGATAGAGATGGGGAGTGGTCTGCAGGCGTGATCAGAAGATGCCTAGCACAGAGAGCAACGTGTTTTAAATCTAGAATTTGGAGCTCCTGCTCTTTTTTCTTATTTATAATGGCATATAAATACAAAGGAAATAGAGAGGATATCTGTTTTATTATCTCCCCAGGGTCTGATGAGAATTAAATTACTTTAGAAATTGGAAATCACCTTGAAAAATTTCAAGCCTTATATAGTCATTAGTATTGCTATCGCTGATGTCAGGTCTCCCATAGAGTGAAGAAATACATGGCTTTGGCCAGAAAAACAAATACAATTTTGTGGAGGCTCAGTTCATTTCCTAGAAAGCCAGAATTCTATAAAAATGAACATTACAACGATGTGTAAGAAAAGTATGAAATTATTTTATGTAGCAACTCTAACCTGCTGCTTTTTTTCTCCTCATTCCTTATTTACAGTTACGTCTCTTATATTTGTAATAAAAATTCCCTGTGATTAAAAATAAACAGATAGAACTGCAAGTATCAGAATGTACTTCACCATATTTCTTTAGTGAAGCAAGTTGAGACTTGAAATTATCTGTTATGTTTTCTGTTACAATCAAAATGTAGATGAAGAAGATATGATTATACATGTAATGAGAATCGTTTGCATAGACGTAATTGTAATAATTTAACATCTGTTTTCATGTTATCTTAATTTCCCTAATAATTGGTAACTAGCTGGGTAATTTGTAGAGGAAATCAAAGAGAGAGAGAATCCCACATGACCAGAAAGTAAAATTTAAATGATGGCTATTGTCTTACAATATAGCACTTAAATTAGCACAGACCACATTCAGACAGATGTAAAATAGCTAGATGGTTCATACCTTTGATTAGTAACTATGGGTCAAACATAAAAATTGCTAACAGCTCTCTGTAACAGAAATTATTTGAGACTATAATGTCTAGTAAGTATCATAAGTTAAAGCCAATTTGTAAGTGGTGCTATTTAGAGGGAGAAAGGTGATCCAGTGTATATTTCCATAATTTTATTTTAAATTTTCACAGAGAAAAATAGAGCCAAAAGCAACACTTGAAATAATTAGAGTGCATATTTTCTCTCTTTTCTTTTTGTCTTTAATTTATGGTTTTAATAAAATCTGATCTGGCATTTTCTTGAAATTTTACATGACACACCCTTCATTAAACCAGTAAACCTCCCCCTCATGAAATATCTAGCCAGAGAACAAATGACAAAGCTTATTTTTATTATTATAGGTTCAGAGTAGTTCTCAGAAATAAGACCAATGTGTTATCATGAATGCTTTTTCTGCTTCCCTAAACACAGACAAAAGCCTACTGACTTATTAGTATGAAATATTCCTTTAAATAATATATTTGTTATTCACTGTTTACTTTAAAGAAATCAGAAAACTACAATATTTTTAGTTATTCAAGATCCATATATTGTAAATCCTTATGTACCCAGCGTTCTGTTTAGCAGAAGTATTTATAAACTGGCATCTCTATATTTGGCAATGTCATTCATAACTCCAAAATGTGAACAAACTTAAAGCATTTCCATGAGCATCAAAAGAATAATTATGCCTGGCATCATTGTAATATCAGGTACCTGTTTCTTAAAGATCCATCATCTACATCTGACATTAGTGAAACTACTCTCAGCTAGAATATTTGGTATAGTTCATTTTGCTTTAAGACCAAAGACTTTGTATAATATAGTTTAATGCATATTGTTATTTCAGAAACCTGTTGTATGTCCTGATCAGACAAATAAGTGGTTTTTTTCTAGCTGGTTTAATTTTTAAACTTAAATTGATTGCTAAAATATATTCATACAGTAAAGTGATATTCCCTTTTAGCGCGTCCTCACTCTCTTTGGAGCGTGGTTCGGTGGCAGGCGTGTTTAATGTTGAGCTTAGTGTGTCTGTTGTCTTGATGGATGAGGTGAAGTGAGTGAGTCCCAGGGCTTTCACAAGTTCAAGTGCACAAGCAAGAAGTAAGGCTCTTACAATTACAAATCAACAGGCCAAACACACCCAGAAGCTTTTCCTCACTTACTTATCTTTAGTGGGAAATGGATTCATGTGATTTATTCTTATACTCAGGGGTATTTCTTTGCTGGTAGCAGACTTTCTGCTTTAAAATGTTGTGAATTCCCATTGGAATCACTCTCTTCTGTAAAA
>NW_005871161.1:3494721-3498240 GCF_000147115.1 Myotis lucifugus | reverse complement strand
ATATATCAGTTGCTGTTACCTTAAGAAGAGTCATTGGTACAAAGAACATAGAAGATTTAAAATTTGTATATCTGCAATCAGAAATTCTATGTATTCTTACATGCATAGTAATAAAAGCATAAGTTAGGACTTTGAGCAGAATCCATTGTGGGACCAAACAAAAGGCAGTCTGTCCGTCCAGAGGCCGTGGCTCCGACAGGATGGGAGAGAGAGATGATGTCTGTTGGTAGAGAGATGGGCATCTCAGAAACAAAGCAACCCAGTGGTGACATGCCTGTTTAATGTTTTTCTTTCCACTCCAAGAATTTACTACTGTGAAACCTAACTAAGATCGTTCTTAGGTGAAACAGGGAAGCATGCAATCACAGGTGAACTATTGCTGGTCATGGAGGAGAAAGATGATGTTTCTTATTAGAGAAATATTTTTCCATTTGGGTCTGCAAAGTGGCCTTCATAAAAGTGAAAGTATTGTTTCAACCAGAGTTTAAATGCTCTCCCTCACCCTTTGTGGGATGCAATAAGAAAACGACTCTTCCGTTTCTGGGTAGAAAGAGGAAGACTTTCAATTAGGGAAATGTGGAGGATCTGTCGGCTGAATTTGGCTGGGAGCTTTAACAGAAACAGTGCTATGTAAAAGGGAAAGGGTTGCATGTATAGGAAAATATACTTTTATTAAAAGACCATCTTGGGGCCTGGCCACTGTGGTCCAATGGTGGAGTGTCCACCCATGAACCTGGAGGTCATGGTTTGATTCCAGGTCAGGGCACATGCCCAAGTTGTGGGCTCCATCCCCAGCAGGGGACATGCAGGAGGCCATCCATCCATGTTGATGTTTCTCTCTCATGGATGTTTCTGTCTCTCTCTGTCCCTTTCTCTCTCTCTCAAATGAATAAAAACATATTTTTTTAATCTCAGAAATTCATATTTTATTTTATTTTAAATTCTTTATTGTTTAAAGTATTACATATAGTATTACATATGTCTCCTTTTCCCCCCATTGACCTCTCCCTGGCCACCCCTAACCCCCAGCACATGCCCTCACCTTCTTACTGTCTATGTCCATTGGGTATGCTGATATGCATGGATACAAGTCCTTTGGTTGATCTCCTACCCCCCCTCCCCCCGCCCACCCCTCATCCTCCCCTGCCTTCCCTCTGAAGTTTGACAGACTGTTCGATGCTTCTACTATGTCTCTGGTTCTATTTTTGTTCATCAGTTTATGTTGTTCATTAATATTCCACAAATGAGTGAGATCACATGATACTTATCTTTCTCCGACTGGCTTATTTCGCTTAGCATAATGCTCTCCATGTCCATCCATGCTGTTGCAAGTGGTATATATTTTAAAAATGTTTAAAAAAGATCATCTTGGAAACTGTTTCTCTATGTTATCAGGACTGTCATTTTCCATAATGTTAGCTGATGGCTTGCTCAAGAAGAAATTAACTGCAGAAGTAGGAAGCTGACCTACCATTATACGGGGTTAGTTATACGGGGTTGTAAGGTTCCTGTTTTCTGCAGTCTTTACTTTAGACACACAGCTGGCCTTTTTTCTCCCTCTTTCAGAGCTATATCCCTTTTAAAAGAAATTTCTATCCTCTGTTGTCTGCAAGGCAACAGCAGTTTTCAGCAACAGGAACATTAAATATTGTACTTAAGATTTACCAGCATTATCAACAGCAGAAAAGGAAGATCTTTCCTCTATGAAGAAGCCCATACCCCACTATCTTTCATAGGCTCAGGTTCCAATGGATAGAAAACTTCTGGCTGCGGGAACCAATGTGGCTGATGCTTTCCGCTGGGTAGAAACATGGATCCCTTTAGTGCCACTTGTCATTCCTGCATCCTGACCCACTTTCTTCCTGAAATGGAATTTTCCACGTTGTCCTTTACTTTTGCTGAAGGTCTGTGTTTGTAACAGTTATCCTGGTAAATGAAAAATCTGAGATAATACCTACCTCACTTCTAGTGCCATTCTTTTAGTGGGCTTTCTTGGAGTAAGACATTCTGTCATAAGTTATTATAATACAATTTCTATGTAAAAGAAAGCCACAATCATGGCTCACATGGATTGGACTCTGATGCTGAGTCATCTCCCTGTTGCATTACTTTTTGCTGTGGATCACTTGGCTCACTCACATTTATCTCTTGAGCCTGGAACTCCTATCATCTTCTGATGGAAGAAAATGCGGAGGCTAAGGAGAATCCAATCGCTTGTTAGAATCTCACATTTAATTAGTACCCAGCTCAATTCTTGATTTTTTTTTCTATCAACTTGTAGGGAAAAATGACATTGTTTCTGCTCATTTGACAAAATAGTTTGAAATGGGGTTTGAGGGAATGTGAGGATTGCAGGCAAAGCACACCAATGGCAGCTGGGCAGACACCTGCTTCCCCTCTTTGGCCCTCTCGGAGGCTCTGTGTAGCCAGTTCTTGTAAAGGGGATATGCAGAAGCAAATGGGAGCCTCTTCGGCGGTGTTGTTGAGGTCAGAGGTACAAAGGAAGAAAGACACCCAGGATGGGGATGGCACTGATGGCGGAGCTACAGGATGTGCAGAGCCCGCCTTAATGATCAGGCATGAAGCGATACCTTGGTAGATGGATACGGTAGATGGGACATGACTGCAACGAGAATTAGATGCTGGTGAGGCTAGTCCTGGGGCTCTCAAGTAGCTGGGTGAGGTTCTCAGTACGGGATTCTTGGGCTACGTGTTGTGATGAGGCAGGCAGAGTCCTGGCGGGAAGAGGAATGGTCTGATAGGAGGAGAGGTACACCTGGGGTCCCGAGAACCCTGGGGAGGTAGTGCCTGGGCCAGAAGACGACATCACATATGGAGCTGCTGATTTTTCATGCTTTTATTGCAGCACCTACCATAGTTGTTGTAGGTAAAAATGAAACAGATTAATTAAAAGATTATATGAGAGGATGAATGAATAAAATCTAAATGGATGAATAACTTATCCAACCCCAAATTCGCAAGCCCTGTCCATTCTTAACCATTTTTACCTCCTTGGCGTTGCCTGTCTCAGGATGCAAAGAGGCTGAAGACATGTGCCCGCAACACTTGCTGTTTGAGCATTTCTCTGCAAACACTCTTCCAGGAATAAAACATAATAGATTAGCGACTATTGTTTGAAAGTGTTTTTGGCACATTGCCCAATTTTTATCTTGGCAGGCCTGTTTTTATTTGGTTCATATCTTGGGTTTTCAGTATTCATTTGCATACTACTTTCACAATTTTATTATCTTCTTGAGTTATAGTTTGTAAGGACTTGATTTATGTTGCTATTCCAATGCAATGGAGTTTCTTTTTAAATATTTACTATATTTTCCAAAAAAAATTAAGGGTCATTTGCCTTGCTTCTTTACCTTGTGGGGAACATTCCTAACCAAGCAAGCATTGCCTCTATACTTTGTCTCTTTCAGTTCTTGTAAGCAGGCAGAATTCAGGTCTAGTGCTTATAAGTGGGTTTCATAATACTTCTATATTACTGGGTTTTGGTATTGGACCTTTTGG
>NW_005871161.1:3352951-3494621 GCF_000147115.1 Myotis lucifugus | reverse complement strand
AATCCATGACGCAATGCTATAAATAGGTCCCAATTTATTTCAGTGAATTTTAAAACCTGTTAAAAATCGGACCTTGTAGAGACCTCATTTTATCCTCTGTTTTTCCATAGATGATATGACAAAACATGTCTATAAATCTTTCCAATTGGAAAGAATTTTGCTTGGTCACCCCACTAATGTCTTATTTTTAAAACTCAGAATGAGAAAAATGGTTTGAATCAAATCTGTTAAATTCCCACAATTTATTTTCAACTTAACACAAGTTTCCTTAAACCTATACTTCACACATTTCACCCTGCTTTTTTTCATAGTAGGTCTTCCATGTGATTGTTCATTTTGTGTTTCAGGACCAAAGTCCCCAGATAATTGGGCCAATATTATTCTGGATGTTTCCGTAAAGGTATTTGAAGATGAGATGAACATTTAAATCAGTAGACTTTGAGTAAAGCAGATTGCCCTCTGTAACGTAGGTGCATCCATCCAATTATTTGAAGGCCTTCATAGAAAAAGACCAACCTCACTTGAGCAAGAGGGAAATCTGCCAGCCAACTAACTTTAGACTCCTACTACAGCACCTGCCTTTCCCTGGGTCTCTGGCTTTTTGGCCTCTCCTGCGGACTTTAGACTTGGCAGACTCCACAATCTCTCTCTCCCTCTCTCTGTACACACACACACACACACACACACACTCACTCACTCCACATTCTTTTGGTTCTGTTTCTCTGGAGAACCTTGACTAGTATACTTACTTACAATGGCATTTGGTCCTTTTGTCTTTCTCTCGAGGTGACAAAACTCTGGTACAGGCGTGTCCTACTCACATTTGCAATTTTCAATCCTAGCACAACCCTGGCATAAGGAAGATGCACAATTATGTTTGTCAAAACAAATTAGGCTTCTTCTTTTAAAAATTATTATTATGCTAGTATTTTTATTTTTCCCCCTTTTGACCAGCATTTCTTTATTTATCCAGTTCCATTAGCAATAAGTATTCATTAGTGATGTCTTTGAGGTAATGAAATTTTTAAAATTATCTTAGGAATCTTCATGATAATGGAATTATGCCCAGTATAATCTTGAAGTTTTAGACATTTATTTTATACATATTATATTCATCAATGATATGTGAAGTATTAGCCAGACACATTAGCGCCAACATTTATATAAATTAGAGTTTATATGTACATTATTCACTGACACAAGTTGAAGTTAATTGCAAATAAAGGAGGATAGGACATGGAATTTCTGACTTTTATTTTTAGTTAAAACAGGAAACACTGAATCAGTCCTCTTTTAATGAAATGTCTAGGGCCACACACTGTTTTGTTGTGGTGGTTGTTGACTATCTGGTTTGTAACTGTAATAGTGATACAATAAAACCTGAGGTAAAGAATACCTCATCACTGCTAATGGAATTCTTTATTTAAGGTTTTGGCTGCTCTCCCTCATGTATTAAAATGGCATGGGTTTTCTATCATTAGCAGACTTTTCCTTGAATATTTTTTTACACCTACGGGAGTGATGGACTTGCACTAAGAAAGTTTTGATAGGCTACACATAGATGGCTGGTTTCCTACTGCTGATTGTAACAGATCTAGTTACAGATAGCAAAGGATTAAATAGGTGATGATGATGATGGGGGACTGATGAGAATGTTCTAAAATTGTGGCAATGATTGCACAAATCTGTGACTATATTAAAAACTACTGAATTAATACAATTTAAAAAGGTGAATTTAATGGTTTATGAATTATCTATCTATCTATATATAAAAGGCTAATATGCAAAGTGTCCCCTCAGGAGTTCGACCAGGACAGTGGGAGTTCGATTGCTCGCTGTGACCACCAGGGGGCGGCACAGAACGAAGGAAGGCCCAGGCCAGCAGCCGGAAGGCCCCGATTGGCTCTGATCGCTGGCCAGGCCTAGGGACTCTACCCGTGCATGAATTTCATGCACCAGGCCTCTAGTATATCAATAAAGCTTTATGTAAAAAAGGCAATGGCATTTTATATTTATTTAAAATCTAGGGCAAAAAATTATTTCTTTGTATTACTTAAAGTCTAAATGTTAATTGATATTAATTCTCCCCCACCCCCAAACAATTGCAGTGGTTTTATAGAAAAAACATATGCTTTAGGAAAATCTTCATGGAATCTAGCAACAATTTCCACGTTTTCATTAAGTACCTGAACTAAAAGTAATTCTATTTGATTCAATTTAAAAGTAAAATTTAGATTCAATAATAAAACAATAAATTTCAAAATATTGTCATGGAAATGTTTATTTGTCTTGTTTTAATTAAAATGGAGGATTATTGTGTGAAATCTACTTTTTCCTCTTGAAAGAAAATTCTGTTTAGAAGATAGCTGTATTTATTGCTGGAATTTCTTGATATTTTACTTTTATTTCCCACAGGAAGAGCTGTCCTTGTATATATTAGAAACTTGTGCTAATGTCACCAGGAGGAATAAAAATGACTTGGTCATTTTCCTCCTGGAAAACACCCAAATTAAATTGCTTGCTCCCTTGGCATTTTCAGTTAGAATTAAGTCATTGCTTCCACGAGTCTCCATCCTGTTCCCCAGAGTTTGGTCCTCCTCCAGGTAATTTGGTGAGGTTAATTTCATTATGGGTGGCCTAGAGTTATTGCTCCATTTAAAAGACTTTGCCAAGGAGCCAAAATTATGTTGGGATTTTTATTCCTGTTTGATTTTCAAAATTTGCAAAAGGGTACATATATATTATGGTAGTGATTAGCAGCATATATATTGAGATCATGTGATCCTTGGGACATTATTTAATGTCTCTTAATCTTAATTTTTTATCTCACATTACAGTAATATGCATCTACCATTAGTGATTTTTATAAGGGTTAAATGTAACATTGTATACAAAGCTTTAGCATAGTAAGTAGTTTTAATAGAGATAATACAACTGCTTAAATCTAGCCTCTCTTCTGCCCCATGGATTTTACTAGTATCTACAGGCCACGTCACTTCATAAAAATTGGGACATGCTAAGTTCCAGTAGACATTTATTCTGGAATTTGTACAAAATGCTTGTGGATCCAGTGAGTAAAATACCCAATTATGTGTCAAGATGGGTGGAGAAGGGTCCAGGGCAGGCTTTGCCTAGGCAGCTGGGTCCAAGTCCAATTCTGCCATAGGAAGCACGTACTTAGCCTGGTAGTGTAGGGCAATGGCAATTGTTGTCAAGCTCTGGGAAGCCAGAGACACGGAAACAAGACAGATAATTAAACAAATCCATGAGAGCTGCATGTCCCTTCCAGCACTGATGGGTCTCCTCCAAAGAGGCCTGCACCTTGGTCAATACCTTAAACATATTGAATTAAATTGTCTGAAACTGGATTTAATTAAGTGGAATAGAGTAATAGATTACCGCTAGCCTGCCTGGAAGTGTGATTTGTTGTTGTTTTCATTAAAATTTTTTTTAACCTGTTCAGGACTATTTACTGTGTATGGTCTGTGTTTTCAGGAAGAGTTATGGTGCCAGAGCATATATAGAGTTCAGGAATGGCGTCCATGTCACCCTTGTTCCCACTGGAAACCATTTACAACTTGTAGTTCCTGGTGTAGTGAGGGGTTAAGGGGGGGTAGATCTTGATCTTTTATTCATTCTCGCACAGTACATATGCTAGCGAGAAGCAAAAGATGGAACTCCATGATCTCTAGATTAAGGGAATATTTAGAATTTTTCTAATGGGAGGTAAGTGCATAATCAATGTGATTTGACTGACAGCAATGAAAAAAAGATCTTGAATTAGTTCATGTTTTCTGTAAATAGATGGTAAGAAAACTATCTCAGCAGCAGTCTAAGAAATTTGGCCATTAATGGAAAAATCAACATGATTAAAAGTAGAAGAATAGTAAAGTGAATGTTTTATTTAAGCATTAAATACATTTTTATTTAATGTATTTAATTAATACATCACTTCACCACGGCTCACGGCTTCACTTGGGCTCACGGCTACCTGAGCCCAAGGCTGCTGTGAGCCCCAGGCCTCACAGCCGTTGTGGCTTTGTCCCGATGGACGTCCGGATGGACGTCTGGAAGACATCTGCCCTAATTGGCATATTACAATTTTATATATATATATACTGAAAAAATAATCTCTAACACCTGGACTTGTTAACAATATAATACCACTTTTATACTATATCAGAGGCAGAATGCATGTTTAGTGGCAGCAGTGGCACTAAATGTACTGACACTGGTACATTGTATGTTTATAGCTGCTGTCAGTGGCAGCAGCAGCTGGGTGATGGGGGCGTCGCCTTTCCCTGATCAGCCTGGTCACCTCCCTGGGGAGTGGGCCTAAGCTGTCAGTAGGAAATCCCCTAAGGGCTCCCGGATTGTGAGAAGGGGCAGGCCAGGCTGGGGGATCCCGTCCCCCGCTTCCCCAGTGCACAAATTTTTGTGCACCAGGCCTCTAGTATATATATGCCATAATAATTTTGTTTTATTTGTAGGATTAAAAATGTCTTTGAGCCCTAGCTGGTTTTGCTCAGTGGATAGAGCATTGGCCTGTGGACTGAAGGGTCCCAGGTTCAATTCTGGTCTAGGGCACATGCCCGGGTTGCGGGTTTGATCCCTAGTGGAGGGAGTACAGGAGGCAACTAATCAATGATTCTCTCTCATCACTGATATTTCTATCTCTCTGCCCCTCTCCCTTCCTCTCTGAAATCAACAAAAATATATTGAAAAAAATGTCTTTGAGCATGTGTAGAGTTTTAGGCCTCTCGTTCTAGAAAAGCTTTGCTATCTAAATTCTACATCTTCTTGGTCTACTTGGCATGTGTATGTGCATAATAACCTAATTAATTTTTCCTGCTTTAATTGTAATGCACTTGTCTGGCTAGTCAGTTAGTTAATCTGGTTCAAGGGAATGGATAATGAGATAATAAAGATTTGAAGTAGCTGTCGACCAATTACCTTCATAAGGAAGAGAACCCAGTGCCCACATTCTTGTGCTGCAGACCACCGCATCACAAGTGCAAAAGTTGCACAGGAGTGACACTTGCGAGCTTAAGGATGGTTCAACAGGAACACAAAAAACACAAATAGAAAAATCGTCCAAATTAAGAAATCCCAAAAGAAGGTGATTAACATCTTCATTCAAAACCCAAGGATATAGACAATAGTGCCGTAGGCCTGGGGACGGGGGGGTGCAAGGTTGTATGGAAACTGGATGGTTTAAAAAAGTAGAAAGTTATTTTCTCACAGTTTTTGAGACTGAAAGTTACAGCAGCCTAAATAAACTATAATGCCATGCAGCACAATACATTGTATATAGCAGGTGCTCAGAGTGGAGAATAATTTTGATTTTTGTCCCTAGATCCTCGTCTCTGAATTCACCAATTCTCTGAATTGATGAATAATTTTTGACAACTTTTCATTTTGAAAAAAATGTACATTTGCTGAAAGTTGCAGAGATAGTACAGAGACATCCAGTTAACCCCTCACCCAGTTTTTCCCCATGGTTATTTTGTACATAATAGGATACAATATGGAAAGTAGAAAACTGACACTGGTACATTGTATGTTTATAGCTCTGTCATTTTATTATATGTATAAACGCCTATTACCACCACCACAATCAAGACACAGTACTATTCCATCTCTACCAATTTTATATATAAATATATAAATCACCAACAATATATAGTTTTTATTTATTTAAAAATTTTATATATATGTAGTTATACTCTTCCTGTAACTCTAACAGCAGCCTATTCTCTATCTGTATAATTTTGTCATTTCAAGGATATTATATGCATGGAAACCTACCATATGTGACATTAGAGGTTAGCTTTCTACATTCAGCACAATGACCTTGAGATCCATCACAGTTTGTATGGTTATCAATAGTTGATTCATTTTTTTGTTGAGTAAGAGTCCATGGTATAGATGTACCACAGTGTGCTAACCATTTAGCTTTTGAGAAGCATTGGGTTGTTTCTAGTTTTTGGCTATTACAAAATAAAACTATTATGAACATCTGTGTACATATATTTGTGTGAACATAAAGTTTCATTTCCCTGGCATAAATGCCCACCTGTGCAATTGCTGGATCATATGGCAGTTGCACACTTATTTATTTTATATACTAGAGGCCCGGTGCACAAAATTCGTGCATGGGTAGGGTCCCTGGGCCTGGCTGGCAATCAGGGCCGATCTGTGGGGCGACCGGTGGGGCAATCAGGGGGCCCCCACTGGCACCCACCTTGTCTGGCCTGGGGCCTGTGTGCTGGGGGCAGCCCCCTGTGTTGAGTGTCTGCCCCCTGGTGGTCAGTGCATGTCATAGCCACCAGTCGTTCCGCCGGTCTTTCCTCCGTTCAGTCAATTTGCACATTAGGATTTTATTATATAGGATTTTTAAGAAATTGGCAAAATATTTTCATAGTGACTGCACCATTTTAAATTCTCCCAGCAATTTTTGAGAAATTCAGTTTCTTGAAGTTCATGTCAGAATTTTACATATATGTTTAAAATTATTATTATGTTTTTAAATTTTAGCTATATTACAATAACTAAATGTGTCATGATATCTCATCATGCTCTTAATTTCCATTTACTTTCCTAATCGCTAGAGATGTTGAATATATTTTCATCTGCTTATTTTATCTATATATTCTCTTTAGTGAAATGACTAATTCACGTCATTTGCCCATGGTTATAAATACAAGTGTTTTCACAAATGTATGACTTGCAAATATGTTCTCTATGTCTATAGCTTGTATGTTGATCCTTAAACATGATCTTTTGTAGAACAAAATTTTTAAAAATTAATCCCAATTTATCACATTTTTTTCTTTTATGTGTGTGCTTTTGGTTTTATGTCTAAGACTCTTTACCTAGTTGTAGTTCCCTCAAAGCCCTAGTTTTTTCTCTTAAGTTTTATTTTAAAAGATATATTTATATTTTTACATTTTAATCTATAATTCAGTCTGAATTATTTTTTTGTATAGGGGGTAAGGTTCAGTTACTGGTTCATACTTTTGCTTATCGATGTCCAATTGCTCTAACACTTCATTATATGGACTATACTTTCTCCATTGAATTGCTTTTTTTCCTCTTGTCAAACATCAGTTGTCAATACTTGAATGGGCCTATTTCTGGATTCTCTATTTAGTTCCATTGATCTGTATATTAATTCCTCCACCAACACCAGGTACTCATGATTAGTGTATAATAATTCTTGCAATTGGGTAGACTAGTTTCTCTCATTTTGTTCTTTTTGAATTGTATTAGCTATTTTTTGTTTTTCCACATATATTGCTTATATATTCTTTAAAACTTGTTCAATTCCTAAAGAATTTGAGCCTTTATGTTCAAGGTTATTGCTAAAATTGGAGTGGTAGGTTGAAGAAAGTCTGAAAATGGAATTTATGCCTATGGAATTAAGTTACTTCACAGAATTTTTCAAGTATTTTTTTTGTCAAAAGATTTGTAACTGGATTACAAATTCTTCCTTGTATATAGTTGTCTGCAGTGAACATAAGTTATCTTATTTTCATGGCGTTCAATCTCATGAATGATACTAAAAACTGGTTATCTACCTACTGATCTACTCACACCTAAAAGGTGCTCAGATAGCTGTTATCAATATACAAGAGTCCACTGCTTGTTTGGAAGGTCATATTTTGTTTTGGGTTTAGCGTTCTTAAGAGAGATCATGTGAATAAGAAGTGAAATATAGAGTGCTCATTTGCATGGTAGGTGAACTAGTGAGTGAGCATATGTACTTTTAATGTCAGGAACTCAGTAACCAATTTCTTTCCTTAACTGTGAAATTAAATCCTGACTAAGAATCTAAGTCTCGTTTGAATCAATTATGTGTGAAATTCTAAATATAGGTGTCATTATCTCTTGTTTTCCCATTCTTTAAGCAATCTGAAAATGGCCTACTTATTATTATAAAAAATGCATTAAGCAAACTGAAGGAGAAGTCCATTTGATAGAGTATCATTCTCATTTACTTTTGTTTCCTTAAGTAGGTACCAGGTTATTTCTGTACTTTTGAACGTGTGTCATACAGTCATCACTCAAATATTTATTTAATTAGTGTCTAGTAATATAAAGTGTTTTTTTTAAATTTACAACTATTATACTAACGATTCCACTCTTTAATTTACTTGCTTTAGCACGTACTGTGGATAGACAGATGAGGTGTGAAGTTGCTATTGTGGAGCTCATGTTTGCTCTAACAGAATGGTACCATTGTATGGTGTACTGTATCCTCCTTACCCATCATAGAGTGTGCTTTTTATGTATGCTAAGGTGTGCTAAGTGTTCTTTGTATGGCACTCAAAATACCCATCATATGGCATGCTAGGTAACCATTGAATAGTGTGCTAAGTGTCCAGACTCTACTGTGGTATGCCACCATGCAGCATGCAAAATACCTAGTCTATGGTGTCCTGAGTTCTCTGTATGCTGTGCTCAGTGCCCATTATATGACATGCTAAGTATCAAACATAAACTATACAGGTGCTAAATTTATAAACAAAATACTAGCAAATCAAATACAACAATACGTTACAAAGATAATGCATCACCATCCAGTGGGGTTTGTTTTAGAGCCGCAAGGATGGTTCAATGTATGTAAATCAAGCAATGTAATACACTAATCTATAATAATAAAAGCATAATATGCTAATTAGACCGGACAGCCAAACGACCTTACGGACGAAGCCGGGGCTGTATGGGGCAAAGCAGCCACCGCAGCTGCGAGGGCTGAGCAGCCCCTGCACGAATTTCGTGCATCAGGTCTCTAGTTTAAAATAATAAAGGATGAAAATCTTTTTTTTTTTTTTAAATATATTTTATTGATTTTCCACAGAGAGGAAGGGAGAGAGATAGAGAGTTAGAAACATCGATGAGAGAGAAACATCGATCAGCTGCCTCCTGCACATCTCCCACTGGGGATGTGCCCACAACCCAGGTACATGCCCTTGACTGGAATCGAACCTGGGACCCTTGAGTCCGCAGGCCGATGCTCTATCCACTGAGCCAAACCGGTTTTGGCAAAGGATGAAAATCTTATGATCACATCAATAGATGCACAAAAAGAATTGACTTATTTTCATAATTTTCTATTCCTTTTCTATATTTGGGTGGGCAAAAGTAGGTTTATAGTTTATTCTTATATTATTATTTCTTAATTATTGTATTATTTTCCAAAAGAACAATTGTAACTCTACTTTTTGCCCACTCATTTAAACCTTGTAGGATTTTTTTGTCTCTCATTTCTTACATTACTTTCTGCTTTTGTGTTTAGTTTATATTCTGTAGTGAAACATTTATATGTTTTTCTTCATAGCATTTATGGGTATTCTCTAGCTGTTTTATTTATGATTAGCATGGGGATCACATTTAACATTCTATAGTTATGACACTCTAATTTGAATTTATACTAACTTAAGTAACAAACAAAAAATCTGCTTCTTTATACCTCTGCCTCTTCTACTTTTGGTTATTGATATCACAGAATTATATCTTTGCATATATAATGCCCCAGACATAAACTAATAATTATTTTAAATGCATTAGCCTCTTAAATTAGGCAAAAAACAAAATGAGGAGTTATAGACCAAACTTACAATAATACTAGCTTTTAAACAAATAATATTTAAAAATGTATTAGTCTCTTAAATAATGTAAACAACAAAAAATGGAGTTATAAGCTGTAGTTGCAATAATACAAACTTTTATAATTGCCCATGTATTTATCTGTCTTGAGAATTTTATTTTTGTATAACTTCAAGTTACTGTCTAACGTTCTTTCATTTTACTTTGCAGAACTCTTTTGATCATTTTGTTCTGGGCAAATCTAGGAGTAACAAACTCCCTTAACTTTTGCTTTCATCTGAATGCCTTAATTTTCCCCATCACTTAATTGATACATATTTCTGAATTCCTTTTGTTTTTAATTTAAATTCTTTATTGTTTAAAGTATTACATAAGTCTCCTTCCCCCCGCCCGCCCCCCCCCCCCCAATGAATTCTGAACTCTTAAACTTATCCATTAAAAACAACCTTAATCTTCCTGGCCAGTTTGGCTCAGTGGATAGAGCATCAGCCTGCAGACTCAAGGGTCCCAGGTTCGATTCTGGTCAAGGGCATGTACCTTGGTTGAGGGCACATCCCCAGTAGGGAGTGTGCAGGAGGCAGCTGATCGATGTTTCTCTCTCATCGATGTTTCTAACTCTCTGTCCCTCTGTAAAAAATCAGTAAAATACATTAAAAAAAAACACCAACTTTAATCACATGGAGGGGTCCCAAGGCCGCAATCGCAGTGCTGGCCAGGCTGTGTTCTCCTACGGAGCTCGGGGTCTCTCTCTGGGTTCACTTAAGCCATTGGCGGAATCTGGTTGTTTGAAGCGCTGATTCCCCCATTTCATGTTGTATTCCAGCCACTGGTTGCTCTGATCTCCTAGCAGCGCTTTCTAAAGGACCTGTGTGTGTGGCCATCTCCCAACAAAGCAGCTTCTTCAAATCCAGCAGGACCACCTGTCTCAGTTGGAATCTCCGTTCCCTTCTAAGACCATGACCATGTCTGACTACTCAAGAGAATCGCCCTCAAGTTGGTTTACCCAACATTAACTGATTAGGGAGGTTACAGCTGCAAAATCCCTTCACCTTCGTCATTTAAGGGACCTTACCCTAGTCACAAGCTCAGCCCACAGTCACTGAAGGGGATAATATAGAGTGTCCACCAGGGGTCAGGAATCTCAGAGCCATTCCTGAATTAGTTTACCACCGCCCAGAAGCTGGTGGTCTAGTTTCGGGTTCCCAACTTGGCTAAGGTTCACATTTTCTGGGGAGCTTATTAAAAGGCCATATTGATGGGCCTCTGAATAAATCTGAATCAGAGTCAGAAATGAGTCTTTGTTGAGTTACACAGGCTCCTCCCTCCTATGCAGCCCGCTGTGTACCTCTGGAAATTCACTGGGTAACCACTGTTCTCTTACATATGATCTCTCACTTGGTTATTATTTTATTACAGTATTAGAGTAGTTTCAAGACTGCAATTGAGTTTATAACACAGATTATAGAACTGTGATCATTAAACATTAAGTGGTAAAGGCAGAAATATTATTCTAACCTTTGGAAATAGCAATCTGTTGCTCAAACCTTGATTTATAGAGGTCAACCCCTCTCCCGCAGCATAAAACTGAGTTAATAGCTATGTCTCATTAAAAATAGTAATCACTTTTTGGCATCAAACACGAGGTGATTCCTCACAAGGCAGGCTTTTAAATATTATTGATAATTTAAACTTGGCATTATTCTAAAGGCTGAAGTATTGGCATTTTAGACCTGAATGCAACTACTGGCACATACAATTTTGGGCAAATTATCTAATATCCTTTTGGACTTTTTTTTTTAAAGCCAATTTTCCCAAACTGTGTTCTGCAGAAATTAGTTTTATGACATTAGCCATTTAGGGAATACTTATATTATTTCATCCTCTTGATGATCCACAAGGTTTTGAGTTACTCCTAGAAATTGACAAGAAATGTGGTAAAATTGTATGCGATATAAGTGTAAATGGGATGTGTGTCTCCTTATGGATGAAATGGGTGCATTTCAGTGTATAGATTGTATTGCATCTATTTGGAATGTTTGCAAGACTTTTTATTTTTGCTTTCTGTATCTAGACGATTCTCCAGAATGTTGTGATTGCCAGAGGAGTGACTTCTGATAAAAGAAAAATACTGCTCTACCTACACTCAAGTAAGATCATTATTTTTCAATATGCCTTTGTAAATTAATGGAAAAATACCTCTTTCTCTACATTTTAATAAGCAAGTAATTTTCTTCAATAGTAAGCTTTATGAAGCCTCCTTATCTCTTCTAGAACAATATGAAACAAAAAAAAATCTGGTGTGAGGAGGGTAGCAATATTTCAAATGCATGCCAATGTTTATTATTTAGACTGTATTTAGATATATCTTTCTACCATATTTATTTAAACAACTGTATTAAATTTTTTGTACTTTAATGAGCATCACTCAGAGGAATGAAAATTAATCAATTTTCAAAAGCTGGCTTTATGATAAGGGTTCCATGAGTGAGTGCTGAACTACTGGAGAAAGGGTAGATAGGTAATAATGGAAAGGGGGGCCTTGGCAAAATATTTCTTTTTTAAAAAAAAATATGTTTTTATTGATTTCAGAGAGGAAGGGAGAGGGAGACAGAGAAACATCAATGATGAGAGAGAATCATTGATTGGCTGCTTCCTGTATGCTCCCTACTGGGGATCCCAGGACCCTTCAGTCCACAGGCCGAGGCTCTATCCTCCGAGCCAAACCAGCTAGGGTGGCAAAGTGTTTCTTAAAATGCTTTACAACAATAGAGCCTAGGGGACTATCACATCCTCTTTTGTTTATTCAGAACAAAGGATGAAAGTGTGAAATTATAAAAGAAATTCAATATTACTGCAGAAAATGAGCATGAGTCAGTATAGTCAAATCAGTTAGAAGATGAACATCGTCTGTGACATTGGTGCTAAGATGAGTGTGCCTTTTGGAAGGATTCAAACTGTATTTGCTCTACAGACCAGAACCTGGCTGCCAAAGTTTTGGCTTAAAATCACTTTATCTACTTTTCTAATAAATTGTTGCAGTATTTCTCAGTTTTTATTTTCTGGCAGAACAGAGATTTCCAAAGTGGTTTTAGTGAGAATCATGAAACTCATTACCATCTATTATGTTTAAATGAATGCTAACACTTAAAAGTGTATTATGTACCTATTGTTTTATTAAATCATATTTCAATGTGATACAAAAATGACGAGAATTCTTCAGAATGTTTATCTGTGTGTTGTAAAAATCAGAATTGTAAGACTCGATGCGTCCTTGCAGAAAGTTTGTGATTGGATTTCCTTGACTGGCTTCTCAAAGATTATGGCAAAGATGATGACACTTAAGATTACAAACACTTAGGTCTACATTTGTTCTTATTACTAGATATTATTAGGCTCTGGAAGCCATATGGTGTTACATGTGTCATAATCATACCCAGATAGTGATGGGTTGCTAATAAATTTATTGTTCTTTCCTCAACAAATTGTGATTCCTACCCACCTGAATCCAGGTACATTTCCCCTCATCATTAAATTAAACACTGTTTTCTCATTATTTGCATAAACAGAAAATGTTAATGCATAGTTTTCTAGGAAGCAGCAAGAACACATTCTAATACACCAAAAATTACTGGATTATAGCCAATGTTTTAGAATAATTTTTCATAACGAAACCTTTATATAGCTATAGCTTTCCTTCCATTAAAATGCCATAGAGAAGCTTGATAGATAATAGAGAGAGGAAAATAACCTATTTTTTAAGATAGAAACAGGGGTGAGTGCTCAAGAATGCCCTATTCTCTCTACCATTGCCTTTCCTTGCCTCTGCATCTATTCCTCATTCCCCCAACCATTTGAACTTGATGGATATTTCTGTTTCCTGAAACCCTGTGGTTCCTTGGTTTCTCAGCCTTTCATTTTGAAGCCCATAAGAAGGAATTAACTAAACAGAGACAGAGAGCAAGCTATGTAGTGGAAACTACCCAGATTATGCTGTGCTAGCCATAAGTGGCAACGTTATTGCTCTGCAAGAGATGGTCATTTATTACTTACTTAGACTTTCCCAGTATCGCATGCTGCTCTGTATGCTTTCCCTTCATCATTGTGTTCATTATCCTATACTGTAAACCTTGACAGAGTTCCAAGAAAGGTAACATATAAATGAAGAAAGAGAGAAATACATTTGTAAGGAGAGTAATGACAATTCATCTGAGAGTGACTGTCGCCATCCTCAAAGTACCTTCTTCTACAATCACAAAAAATATTTTTTATTGAAATATATCTGGATGCATTTCAAACATGTCAAACAAATGATACAGGTATATATCATTTCCTCCCATGTTTTTGTTTTTTTTAAAGAATTCAACATACTTTATGGAGAAGCAAGAAATTTGAATTGATATTCTTTTGAGAGAAGATGAAGAGGAGGAATAGTAAACAGTCTTAAAACACATTGCCTACTATTTTCTGATTCTTTGAAATAAGAAATATTTTGAAACTATATGCCTTAGCATGCACTGTTAGTGGGTTTTTATAGTCTCTCTCCTGACCTGTAGAATTTTACTTATGCCTCCCCCATGGTTTATTCATGATCACATTTGACTACATTTAAAGCTAGGTTGGCTTCATATTTTTAAAATATATTTTATTGATTTTTTACAGAGAGGAAGGGAGAGGGACAGAGAGTTAGAAACATCGATGAGAGAGAAACATAGGATGTGCCCGCAACTAAGGTACATGCCCTTGACCGGAATCAAACCTGGGACCCTTCAGTCTGCAGGCCGACACTCTATCCACTGAGCCAAACCGGTTAGGGCTGGCTTCATATTTTAATGGAAAATTTCCCATGAGCAAGAGCGAACTGGGTCTATTGTGTGAGCAGATGTCCTAGCTGGATTGCTTGCCACTGCTTTGTGCTTGCTGACCTCCATGCTTGGCTAGAGGACAGCTCTGTCTTCCTGGGCATCTTTTTATTGCCAGAACAAAATCACTGTAATATAAATACTTGATCATTGAACAGGTAAATTTAATGCTGTTGCTGCTTTTCTGTGCTTTGAGGAGGTTTGAGGCATCCGACCTTGCGCTTTGATGAGTCTTTTCATGGTCTGTCCCCTCTTTGTGTTACACATTGCACCTATCCACAGGATGCAGCTTCTGTTGGCCCATTTGCCTTCAAAATTGTTAATCAAATTCTCAGTATTTTCAGGCATGTTTGAGATGGTAGAGCCACTGGCTGCGTTGGTAAAACAGTGTGTCCAGAGTGTGGAGTAGGTAAAAACTGTGCTTGCCTCCTTCCCAGAACATAGACAGCAAAATTACACCTAAACTACACAATAACCATCATTGAGAACTGCCTGCAATCTTACTGAACAGAGTACTATAACTAAGGATGTACAAGAGAAGCCATGTCGAGACTGTTAGGAGGGATGCAGACATGGAACAAGCTGGTCCCACACCCAAAATTAAAAATTCTGAGGGATATCTTGGCTGCAGAGGGCCCTATGAGGAGACAGGGGAGTTAGCCCCACACCATGCTCCCTACCTCAGGGTTTCAATGCGGGAAAGAGAAGTCAGCATAACTTTTGGCTGTGAAAACCAGTGGGGATTGTGGCTGAGTGAGACAGAGGGCTGCTGGACACCCAGGCAGTTCCTCTTAAAGGGACCACACACAGACTTACTTGCTGATAGACTAGCTTGCTCTGGAGCAGCCGCTCAAAAAGCACACAGGACTTCAGGGTGAGGGCTGAATTGTAGGACTTCAGGGTGAGGGCTGGGGGGAGGTAACTTTCTCCTAGACAGAATTGCAGGCAGAAGTAATTGTTCAGGAGTAGGCAGGCACCATATCTGAATCTCCAAGGACTTAGCTAACACTTTTCACACCGCCTCACCCAATTTGTGAGCCCAATCCATGATGCTTCCAGTGGTTTTTCCATACAAACATCACATATTGGTTTGTGCTGCAGACTTTTCTAAAATCTCTCAAACTTTCACAAACCCCACATAAGGAGGGTATGTCTCAGTATGCTTGATACATTTTTCTAAGTAGCCCCAAGCCTAAGACCAGTGGCAGCCAGCCACAGTTTGCAGCTTAGCCCAGCACAAGTGGCAACTATCTGTAGATCACTTTGTACCTCATACCAGGGTGGGCCCAAGCAATGGCTGATCTTGGTCCACCTAGAGACCCTCTCAAAAGGCTCAAGAATCAACATACCCAGTGGCCAGCTTCAGACCCTGCTAGATTCTCTCCCATCAGTTCTACATATAACACACCCAAAGAGCAGATTCAGCAGGCCCAAGAGCCATGCTTCAGTGAATCTTGTTCAGTAGAATCAGACCTTACACAACAGCTTCTCTATTGTAGTCATGGCCAGTCCTTCTAGCCAATCAGCATGAGGGTCATTCCCTCCCACTGAAGTACCACCAGAACTCAAGGCTCAACTACAACAGGAGGGTATACAGCCCACATGGGAGGGTGTACCTAGAGTGTCTGGCTCTAGTGAACAGAGAGGCTGTGCTACTGGACCCTACAGGATATCTACTAGCTTTGGCAACTCTACCAAGTCCCAGAGATGTAGGAGCTCTATCCAATACATTGAAACATACAGGGAGGTTGCCAAACTGAAGAGACAGAAAAACATATCTCAAATAAAAGAACAGAACAATACATCAGAAAAAGACTAAATGAAATGGAGACAAGCATTCTATCAGATGCAGATTTCAAAACACTGGTTGTAAGGATGGTCAATTAACTTAGGGGAAGAATTGTTGGTCTCAGTGAGAACTATAATCAAGAGATAAGAAACATAAAAATGGAGATAAAAACATAAAAAAGAACTAGTCAGAAATAAAGAATAGAATAACTAAAATGAAAACTACATTAAAGAATAGATGAAGCAGAGGAACAAATCAGCATTTTGGGAGATAAAGTAGCAGAAAACCTCCAATTAGAACAGCAAAAAGGCAAAAATAATCCAAAAATGAAGATAATTTAAAGAACTTCTGAGACTTCAAGCATACTAACATTTACATCATAAGGGTACCAGATGGAGGAGAGAAAGAGCAAGGAATTGAAACCCTATTTGAAGAAATAATGCCAAAAATTTCCTAAACCTGGTGAAGGAAGTAGACATACAAGTTCAGGAAGCACAGAGTTCCAAACAAGATTAACTCAAAGAGCCTCACACCAAGACACCTCATAATTTAAATGTCAAAGTTAAAGGCAAAGAGAGAATCCTAAAAGCAGCAAGAGAAAAGCAGTTAGTTACCTACAAGGGAACTTCCATTAGGCTGTCAGCTGAATTTTACAGGCCAGAGGGATTGACACAATATTTTCTTAGTAATGACAAGCTTGGACCTGCAACCAAAATTACACTACTCAGCAAAGCTATCATTTAGAATTGAAGGACAGATAAAGAACTTCCCAGACAAGAAAAAGCTAAGGTAGTTCGTCACCACCAAATCAACATTCAAGAAATTTTAAATGGATTTCTTTAACAAGATATAAAAAACAAAAATAAAGAAGATATCAACAACATGAATAATAAAATGGCAAAAACTACATACCTATCAATAAATACTTTAAATGTAAATGGATTAAATGCCCCAAACAAAAGGCATAGAGTGGCTGAATAGATAAGGAAACAAGACCCATACATACGCTGCCTTCAAGAGACCCACTTTGGATCAAAGGGAAGGGAAACTATATTTCATGCAAATGGAAGCAAAGAAACAAACAAAAAAAGTCAGCGTATACTTACATGAGACAAAATAGACTTTAAAACAAAGCCTATAACAAGAAACTAAGAAGGACTCAACAATTACACTTCTGGGTATTTATCTAATTTGAAAAGACATACGCATTCATGTTTATTGCAGCATTTTTTGCAATGGCCAGGATATGGAAGAAATCTAAGTGTCCATTGATGTGTGAATGAATGAAGAAGAGGATATATATATATATATATATAGTGTTACTCACCCATAAAGAATGAAATCTTGCCATCTGCAATCCTCTAACTGCACCAAGTGTGCAGTTGCTCCTTTTATGTCAGGGCATTTGAGGCATTTATTGCTAAATGATGACAGTGCTGTCAGGAAAGAGCTCAGATACAGAATAGCACAGTTGGAGCAGCTGTTTTCCTCTGAAGTACAATTACTTTTTTCCTCAGAACCAATGTGATCATTTTAACAGGTCCATTTCTTCTAGGTGCTCCGGTTGTAAATGTATATCAATGTGTAGCCTAACACAAATACATAAGATCTATTCTATTTGATGTCAACTGACAGCTTGAAGTTGCCCCAGATATAAAAATATTGCCCCTAAAATAAACTAAAGTGTTGGTAACAAACCTCTCAAGATGACAGAAATAAACAATGATAAGAACAAAAACGATAAAAAGGAAAGTTAAATAAAGGAAAACTATTTGAAAAGACACTGCTAACTTTGTAAAAACGTAACATTTTAAACCTTTTGGAAGTCTTCCAACTATTCTCCTAATCCATAACTTACCGAATGGCTGAACTCACCTTCCTCATGAGTCTGTGCCTAATTTAGCTATCTCACTGCGATATATCGTAAATGATGGTTAATGTTGCACACTTCCAGGAATATTTTAAGACATGAATCAGGTTAAGCTCTAGTAGAGTCAGACTGCTGGCTTCAGATCCTGAACTCACTGCTTCGTAGCTGTGGGACCTTAGACCTAACCAGTGGTTCTCACCCTTCCTAATGCCATAACCCTTTAATACAGTTTCTCATGTTGTGGTGACCCCCAATTTCATTGTTACAAATAGAACATAATTAAAGCATAGTGATTCATCACAAAAACAATATGTAATTATATAAGTGTTTTCCGATGGTCTTAGGTGACCCCTGTGAAGGGGCCGCAACCCACAGGTTGAGAACCACTGATTAACCTCTCTGTGCCTGTGCTTCACGATCAACAAAGTGGGGATAATAGAAGTGCCCATCTTACAGAGTTGCTATAGAGATTAAGTGAATGAATATTTCTCAAGTTTATCTAATGTGTCTGACACATATTTTACACTATTTTAGTGTTTGTTCTGTGTTTTCGGACTTCATCTAAGTCTATAGGTTTACATTTCCCACAAACTTTTTGAGTCTCTCATTTATTATTCAGAATTGTATAGCCTCAATTCCCAGCTGATTAACTGATATCATCCTATAGTACTTCAGGTCATTCTTTTATTTTAAAGACAGTTTCTGCTGTTTTTGTGTGGGATGAGCACGCATTACTATGTACCATTCCTATTGGGAACCATATCGTTTTCCTCTACTCTTGAGATTTATCCAGGGGTTTCTTCTCGACTTGCTGTCCTGTCCCCAGTGGTTCTGTGTATTCGTGTTCGATCTCCATTTGTGCGTTTGAAGAGATGTCGCTCATTTGTCAGTGCCACTCATTTTGTGGCGTTGGTGGAGGCTTTCTGAGGTTCTCCTTGATTATCTGAACCAATTGGTTATTTTTCTTCTTGTCTTTGTACAGTACTTTGGTTATGTACCACTTATCACATGAACCCGAGTTATAGTCTGCCTCCTCGGCACGGATGAGAGGATGTCTGTGCATCCCCAGCCTCGGCAGAGTTCCATGCACATGGTAAACCTACATTACGTTTGTTTGTTGAAGTAGAGGAATGATGTAGAAATGATTGTCCTAATAAATATCTGAGACATTTATTCAATTCGTGTATTTTAATCATCAGAGTTTGTGTTTATATTGACCTTATCATTTGCCAGGCACACATATCCTGCAATAGGAAATTAAGGCCTGGGACAGTTAACTGCATAGTGATGGCCCGAGGAGTGGTAGAAATGCACTTGAAACCCAAGCAGAGACTGAGTTTGCACTCTTCCCTATTGAATGTCTCTTACCATATCGACATAACTAAAGAAATAACTGTGTTAACTTCTTGTATTTATTATGTGCCAGGCATTATAAATGTTTCTTTGGGAACATTAACTCTTTTTACTGGACCTCTTTTTATTCTTCAACTTCATCAGATCAGAAATGTGAGATTTCATACTTCTGGTTTCTGTTCTGATATGTGGAGTTTAGAGGTCACCACAACCTTTCTCACAGTAAGGAAAAGTCAAGAAAACTGTAAGCCAATGTTTCTTATCCCTTAGAAAACTGTAGTCACAGAGAAAACTTCCATCCCCCCAAAGGAAGCAGAAAATGGTAGGAAAATTGAAATTGTAATTGACAAATTATTGGAAGTTCATTGTAGACTAGCTTGAGAGTTTAATACCCCTAGGGGTTCAACCTTCAGAAGGCCACTGAGCAATCATGAGTTTTATCTCCAGGAGCCCCACCAGTTTCTCAGAGTAATGAACAGAGAAAAATGCTCATTTACTTCCTGCAGTGCAAGGGGAAAAGTAACTATTTGGAAATACACCAAGAACATTTTTTTTCTAATTAACAAAAGTCTTCCCTCGAGAAAAATACTTAGAGACTAACAAACATAGGAAAAGGAAGATACCAACCTCCAGACCCCTCACGCTTTCCTATCTCATCTAAGTGCAGGAAGAGAAGAAAAGCTGAGATGTGTGAAGGTCACAGCTCAGTGGCACAAGATCACTAAATGACTGCAACTTAAATCAGAGGATTATGGAATGTTCCCACCTCCTCCAGAATTTATCACCATATCAACAAGGCTCCAGTTAAATAACAGTGGATTCAAGCTGAGAGAATGTCCAGAAACAGACTGTATTTAAGAAAAAAATCTGTAGGAAAACCCCAAACTGATAGGAAATAAAAATAAAGAAAGTAGAGGAAATTGATACCTTGGACATGTATAGCTACAGCAAACAGTAAACATCAGATAAACATAAACAATCACACTAAAGTTTCTTTTTACCTATATATCATGTCCAGCTTTGAACAAATATTTACAAAGCATACTAAAAGACAAAAACAAATCAAAACAATGTTTGACAATAAAGAACAAGCAAAATAATGCAAATCAGATATGCAGAGATTTTGGAATTATCAGAATGTGAGTTTAAAATTACTATAATATGCTGAGGAATATAATGGAAAAGAGTGGATATCATGCAATATCAGATGAGTACTATAATCAGAAACATGGAAATTACAGTAGAGAATCAAAACTAAAAGCTAGAGATAAAAAACAGAACACTATTACAGACCTGAACAATGCCTTTGATGGGCTTATAAGAGACTGAAAAGAGCTAAAGAAAAAAATCAACTATCTTGACGATATGTCATTAGAAAATCTCAAATTGAAAAATCAATTAAAAAAATAAAACAGAGTATCCCAGAACTCTGAGACAATTTCAAGATATACAACAAAAATAACAGGAATACCAGAAGAAGAAAAAACATAGGAAGGAACAGCTGAAATATTGAAGTAATAATGGCTGAGTATTTTCCAAAATTAATGACAGACTGAAACTACAGGTCAAGGAAATTCAGAGAACACCAAACAGAATCAATACTAAGAAAAAAATCTATCCCTAAACCCAACACATGCAAATTGTATAAAACCAAAGACGAAGAGAAAATTTTTGAAAGGAACCATAGGGAAAAACAAAACCAAAAACACCAAGAATAAGAATCACACCAGACTTTTCTTCAGAAAATATGTAAGCAAGAAGACAGTGGAGTAAATACAGGGTGTCAAAAAAAAGTATACACACTTTATCAGCTGACAGCTCAATTTTGACAATGAAATGTATTTTAATAAACATTGCCTTTATACTTATTCAAAGTGTGTGTACATTTTTGGGATGCCCTATACTTAACTATTGAGAATAATGAAAACACCAAACTAGAGTTCTATATCCAGTGGAATTTTCCAGTCTGAGTGACTCGTTGCTGCGTGAGCTTCCTGCTTGTGTTGCATCCAAGACCCACACCCTGGGCCTTGGCACATGCACATCCCTCTCTCTCTAGGCAGCCTTCCTGTCCTAGTCTGCAGAGAAGCTACTCTCCCTTAGGATTCCCTCGTACCCATTGCCCTTATCAACCATACTCTGCCACTAGCCAGTCTCTCCCTCCCCTCAGCAACAGGGCTCAGGGCCCTGCTCCATCACAGCCCACAAGGCTGGGCGGTTGTGTTTCTCTCTGGCGTCCTTCAGCAGAACCCTCAGAGGGCAGGGCTTTAGTCCTCTCCCTCTCTGCATTCCTGCATTGGTTGCTATCCAGGCATGCAGAAGTAAATCAATAAGTGCTAAGTTAAATTGAATCGCAATGGCCGACTAAGTGTACATATTGTCTCTGAGACATGCTTTATTGTGACTTTGAAGCAATATGAATTTTTAAAGCATCGGACACATTCCTGTTCTAAAGTAAGTTCAAAATGACATTGCAAAATCAATATAAATGTTCCTGGCATTGGGGAATTATCACTGTTATTTTATTACCGAGATGGATATATTTTAGACGATATCAACATTATTCTCTGTGCAATAAGCCTGGACTTAAAAGGAAATTGACCAGCCTTGATACTGAAACACATTTTAATGCCATCGTTGCTTGATTGTACTGACAGTACATTCATACTTATCCGTATTTCTAGAATGATTTTCTCTTGTCACCTATGATTATTTCCAGTACATTAATAACTGCTGAGTGATGTGATTTTAAAGACTATATAGAAATTTTATCTTGTCATTTTTTAAAATGATGAAATAGGGTTAATAAGATAAAATATATAGATGATGAACTCCAAAGCCAACTGTAAATAATTGCTGCATTACAATGATCACCATTTCCTTTCAATAACCCAGATGACTGACATTTGATTGTGTCCACACTGAGTGTTTTGTAATTAAACGTTGTTCTTGTTTTCTCTTTTTATGGTGTTTTAGTACTTCCTTACTCTTTTAGAATCCAACCCCATTTTATTCATAAAAGCCTTTTGTAGCCACCTTAGCATAATGTGATATCTCTTTAAAATATGTATTGTGTGCCTACCATGTTGCAGGAGCTGGGGATCCTATGCTGGTTAGTGGGGAGCAAGCCTCCTTTAGGGGACCCAAGAACTATTTTCAAAAGCGCTTTGAATTTTATTGGAATGGCTGTTAAAGAAACATTGGATTGCTATGTAACCTGTGCTTCCGGTCATTTTCAGTTTGTTTGGAAGAATTCTCATACTCTTGTGTCTGTAGTGTTCATGGTGTGTGTGTGTGTGTGTGTGTGTGTGTGTGTGTGTGTGTGTGTGTGTTTAAGTTAATTGACTACTAGAGGAGAAACTACTAGAGGAGAAAGCAAAGGTCTCTTCAGGAAATACCCTAAGACCGCATGAGAGAAAGAGTTCCATGTTTTCACTGATGAACTAAAAGAGAGATTCTAAGAAGTTTAAGGATGGATAATTCCGGAGATAATTAATCCAGGACCCCCATTTGCATTTCAAGATTCCTGATGAGGTTTGCCATGATATAGACCCTAGAAAACCTTGACCAAATAATGCTATGTTCAACTATCATAACTTAATTCTTAAAGAAATTTCCTTATGATTATTTGAATAATTTAAATCACTGTAAATTACCAAATGGCTTTACTGTAAGTATAAAAAAGATCATTCGTTCTTATCAGCATTGAGTTTAATGCTTTGTTAGTTTTCACAGATTTCAAATTCAATAAATAAATTAACATATTGTACTAAGGAAAATGACCCCCTTCTATACAGATATGGCAATGTTTTTTAAACCTTGATTAATCATTCAAGTTCAAACCATCAGGTGTGACAATAGAACATTTTCCAGTCTGACATTTTTATTTCTTATTATTGTATCTGTGAATCTGTAGATAGTTGATTTCTTTGCCTCTCAATATTTTAAGAGCAATATTAGTATTCTGTGACCTCAAAAGTGGCCTCCTGACCTCCTCATCGCTGATTATCCACAGATTCATCACCACAATGCACTGCAATGTCGGTCAAAGTAATAATTTTTGCCTTCCAATTACAGAATGTCCTAGGTTTATCCTTTTGCCTTTGCTTTCATAACTGAAGCTGTCAGCTAGTTCTTTCCTTGCATACGAACGTCCAACTTACTCAGACTCGTCACACCTTTTGTTCTGTTTTTTCCTCAGTCTTCATCTGAGTTCACTGCCTTAGGCCAGAAAGCACTCCCCACTCGACAGGGTCTTTAGATCTCCGACAGTTACACGCTCCATACTCTGTAGTTCACAGGCCGCGCTCTGCCCTCGGCTGATTCACCAGCATACATTGGACATCTGGACTGGAGCTGAATGTTTCAGTGCTCGATGCAGTTTGCTTTCTGGGTCAGCACATTGTGAACTGTGGCATTTAAGTGGTCCTAAACTTACTTTGCCTTGCATATTATAATGCCATATAACCCTGGCTTAGCTCCAGTTTTTATCTCTGTTTTTTCTTATTGTTCCCAATGTGATCATCTTTTTCAAGAAAGCTTGCTTCGAGCTAGTCTTGCATCAATGATAGCAGTAATGTTTTCCACTCTCAAAGTGAATCTCTTAAATAAAAGATGCCACTGTCTTGCAAATGAAAACAAATCTGTGCTAAACTCAATGTGTGAAAAAAACACTGCAGGGGAAGCTCAACTCTCCTGGTCCTAACCTCTTTTATAAAATATCTGTCAGCATGATGAGAAAAAATGTTAAGGTAGAAAGCATCCAAATTAAGAATTTAAAAACATTTCAAGGTATTTTTCTAGTTTCTTTGCTCCGTTCTGTTGGCTTCTTTCAATCCTTATTTTACATTTAAACCTATAGTCTTTCATTCTCTTCTACTTTTCCACTGTGATGCCTTTCTTCTGTCTTCTCATATGATTGTATTACAGATTTTTTTGACTACATTGATATCCAATTAATTCATTGAATGTTTATGTTTAATAACAACAACAGACTGTTGAATCTCAGAGGGAAGGCGGGGGTGGTTGGGTGGGTGGGAAGAGATCAACCAAAGAACTTGTATACATATATGCATAACCCATGGGCACAGACAGTAGTGTGGTGAAGGCCTGGGGTGGGGGCAGGGTGGGCTAGAAGAAGGTCAAAGGGGGGGGTGGGAAAGGGGGACATATCTAATACTTTTAACAATAAGGATTTAAAAAAACAAATAAACAATCACAACAACAAAATAAAAAAGATTTTTTGAAGAAACGTAAGCCTTTGTGTAGAAGAGTTAGTAGGATACATTAGTGAATGACTCAATTCTAATTTTTAATGAATGTCATAATCAACAACTATTATTAGCCAGTGTTACTATTCATGCAGAATATACTATACACACACCCACACAGCTAGATCATCACTACTATGGATATTTCAGTTTTCCCTCTGATCAAACTAAATTGGGCACAGACTTGGCAGGTTTTACATATACTATACAACTCATCACCGTTTCCAAGATATTTACTACACAGTTTGACATGTGGTTTTATATATTACATACGAATCTCCCAGACACCTGGGTTGCTCAGCATCTACCTGATAGGTCAGTTTTCTATCAACATCTGGCAGGTCATGGGTTTTCTTTTTCCCCCTTTTTTTCCTCTTGAAGAAAGGCACTTATCAGGTTTACTGTGGTTGCTGTGTGGTTTCCTGGAAAGCTTTGCTGGGTTATAATTTTTCCTCCGACACGTTTAAGAAAGTATGGCATTTTGCTTTTTATTGAATCCCAAGTGCATGTGCTATGATCTATCTCATATACCTCTTCAAGGATACTTGAATACCAAATAGCCATCAGAAGAAAGTATATCACCTCCCTCCAGAGCAAAGGGCAAGCATGCTTAATGTCCAGCATAAGAAAGAATGCCTTGCCCTGACCAGTTTGGCTCAGTGGATAGAGCATCAGCCTGCGGACTCAAGGGTCCCAGGTTCGATTCTGGTCAAGGGCATGTACCTTGGTTGCGGGCACATCCCCAGTAGGGAGTGTGCAGGAGGCAGTTGATCGATGTTTCTAACTCTCTATCCCTCTCCCTTCCTCTCTGTAAAAAATTAATAAAAATATATATTTTTTTAAAAAAATGCCTTTTCTGCAGAGCAGAAGGAAGGATGTTTATCGCCTACTATAAAATATTTGGATTCCCTGAGCCCAAGGTTCCTTTACTATGATGCAACCCACTCTATGTGTTCTCACCCATCTGGACCTATCTGTGTCACCTCCGTGGGACATGGGGACAGGGAGAGCTTATGCTACTTGCTGTGCTGGGAGTAAATTCTTAATCTCTGACCAGGAATCTCATGTTCTGTCAGAACCTCGACACTCGGTCAGGCTAAATTTAGCTTGCAAATAAGTTGTTCGTTTGTAAAATCTCAGACTCTTTCAACAGCCAGGACATGGACTAATTATTATTATCTTACAATTATCTTAGCCATTGTTAATTATTAAGAAGCCATTTATAAAATATTTATAATTACAATATTTTAATATAAATTGGATTGTTTGCATAAGAGTTCTATTTCTGTTGCTACTACTGTAGTTTTGTTTAAAATGAATGACATCTATTCACCTTAGCCTCATGTTGTTTGCAAGGGATCAGTAACAAAAAAATAATCAAAAATATGTATATTTGAAGATGTCATGCTTAGTTTCTTCCGACAAATAATTAGAAAATTATTTATAAGCATGTAAATTTTTACCAAATTTGTAATTTGAATTTAACATCTAGGTCAGATGTCATTAAAATATTGATTGAAAAAATATATAAATAGCTAGACAAAACAAACAAAATCAAAACACCAGAAAAAGATTTTAAAAATCCATTATATTTCTGCATGGAAAAAATACTTATATTATGAAAAAATAGGGAATAATTGTCTTCTTGTCTTTAATAGATGACCTCCCAGAAAACAATTATTTCCTATTTTTTCATACTATAGAAGACTGTTCATGCACCTCAGAAAAACAATTAGTATCCAAATTTAATAGGGGAATAACAGGAAAGCAAAGCAATGCTTTCAAATGTTTCAAGTAAAATTACAATAAATTATAATTGAAAATGAACACTTTGAAAAAATATTTGGCACCTCATCTGTTTTTCTTCAGATAATTTTGCTCTCAGCTTTATACAAATATTAAAGATACCTGTTGTTTATGTTTACTTTGAGAATGCAATAGCGCAATGTGAAAATGCTTGGGAAAATCACAACCATTAACAAAAGCGTGGCTAACTCCCCTTTACTCTTTGTTGATAATTTATTTACGATTTAATCATTACAATGCATAATTGCATATTTGTTGGCAAACTCTTTAATCCAACAAAATTTTCTTTTAATGATTTTCATCAACAGTTGTTCGATTAGCCCTAGCCAGTTTGTCTCGGTGGATGTCTCGGTGGATAGAGCGTTGGCCTGCGGACTGAAGGGTCCCAGGTTCAATTCTGGTCAAGGGCACATGCCACGGTTGTGTGCTTGATCCCCAGTAGGGGGTGTGCAGGAGGCAGCCGATCAATGATTCTCTCTCATCATTGATGTTTCTATCTCTCTCTCTCCCTCCTCCCTTCCTGTCTAAAATCAATAAAAATATATATTTTAAAAGTTATTAGATTAAATTACTATCCAAAAAGTTATACCACTATATATTTGCATAAATATATGTCCAAGATATTTTCCTATGTGTAAATGCATTTATATATGTATATAATTTCAAGCAGTGCCTAAGTATGACTATGCATACATTTACATTACAAACATAAGTAATATCCAAAGATACAAAACGCATATTCGCATCCCAGACATTTTTTATGACCGAAAGAAAAAACACAATGAATTCTTGACCTATAAGGTATCTTTTTAGTTTTATAAGAACCCTTTAATTTTTGTGTTGTAGTTTATCTCAGATTTTCCCGAATATTACATGTAACTTTTTCTGGGCTCTTGGTTTCTTAAAACTATCACCTCTGAATGATTTGAGGAGAAATGTAATGTACTTTGCCATCTTTGTCAAACTTAATTTTTTTATAATGCATTATGACATCATGTAGTCATATCTCCAAAACACTGCATTGTAAACATGGATGTTCTTATTGATCTATTCAGGTGGTTCTAGAGACTGACTACTGTTATTCATTAAGTGGTACTCTTCTCATAAAATAGAGCCAGTTTGAATTTTGAAAAATGTGTTTTTTCTCCCAGGTGGGTGTGTTTAGGAAGAATCTGAACTCTAAATTCTTTATTCTGGGGCTTGTCAAAAGTTTCTTGCCTTTGGACTTTATAAAATCATAGGCTTTAGAAACTCTTGAAGAAATATACAAATGCTTTCTAAAAGATATATCTGGGCATGAAATTACAGAATGGAAGCAGTAATTCAATTTAGTTGCTGTTGATAAATGGTCAATCTCTTTTCTTTCAGAGGCAATAGTAATAACCCAGTGACAGTATAAGTGAATGTCTTACTCTGTTTTACCCACAAATACTTATTCATTAATATCATGCAATAGAAAATTATAAAGAAGGACAAAATAGTGTACTGTTGTAAATACTAGAGGAGGAGTTTTCAGGAGTATAAAAGTCTTCTCTTTTGTAATTCACCATATGTTTTACTTTGAAATCTTATTTCCATAAGCCATTTTATTTTGGCTCTGCATTTTTATAGCGTTAGAATGTCAATTTTCTATGATAGCTCCCACTTATTAAGTTATCGTATCATTAAAACTCTGTAATAGCATGTAAAAACAAACTTTAAATGTTATTTTTATACATTTAGGTGCAGGTCCACCATTTAGATACTCTAGTGACCATACAATGAATATGTGTTACATATTTTATACATCAATTATCTTAATATTATTCATTCTGATAAATAGCTTGTTTCCTTACATCATACTGTTTGTGATTAAAATGTTAAATTCCAGGAGACTTATTCATGCGTGTCACTTTTTAATTAAGAAGAGAAAGATTAGTCGACCTTTTTTCAAGAGATAACCACATGAAAGTCAACTTTTAATTACCCCTTTTGAAGTTTCAGTCCCAGTTGCTAACTGAGGTTCCAGAATGAAGGTTGGGAATGAGCTGCCACTTGAGAGAAGAGTTTCTCACATGTAGATCATGTCTGAATGCTGCGGGGGGGGGGGGGGGGGCGCAAGGAAATAGACATTCCCCACCACACTGAGCCATGGCGGTGGGCTGGTACTTGGTTACAGCAGGGACTCGGACGTGTTCCCCCCTTCCTTCTCCCTTCCTTATACCCTGGGAGCTCTTGGTCCCCACAGGGGACTGTAAACCTCATCTGCCCCCAGCATCTGCTTCATCTTACCCGTCAGTAGCATTCTCCTCTCTGACACCGGATGCTGTGCTCAATGGCAAACCATTTCTCTCTTTTCAGACTGAGTCCTTTGCGGTGCCATAGCACATGGATTTCAGGACTGCCTGTGAGGAGGTAGGTTAAGTGGCTTTGGGCTTTTCAACTTTTTCAAAACGGGAAGCCCTTGGCCTGCCTTTTATATAAGCGGGACACTGTGTTTGGTGGAGGGATGAGGGATGGGTTTATTTCACGTCCAGAGTAGCCTCTGTTTCTGAAGCCTAGAAAGCCAAAGGGCGCCTGGGGAAGGCGCAGGTATATTCACTCTTCCTTTAAGAAGGAGACGGGAGCATATTCGGCTTATTATTACGTCGCCCTGCTCCATAAACTATGCGCTGCAGGATTTCAGTAGTGGCAGGGTTGGAAGTAATTCTTTCACGTAAATGGTTATAACTCAGAAGTCATCGAAGGTCCCTTTCAGCACTAAAATTCTAGGATTTTATGACTTCAGTATTCTATAACTGTTTCAATATAATTTAATTATTAATCCATGGCCATTCAGATTCTCTGTAGAACTGTCATCACTCCTCAGCATGAGTTAGTGTCGTGACATTGCTCCTCCAAGGATAGTAAAGGGCACGCAAGTGTGCAGCCAAGAGAACTGGACTTGGGTCTCCAGGGACTGTAGCTATTCTATTTTCGGAAGAAATACTATCTTTTTTACTCAACAAAGGGCATTCAAAGCATTGTCTTGTCATTCTTCAGGTAAAATGCTAACATTCACAGGTTAAAATATTTCACATGTTTGCCTAGGAGGTTTAAAATATTTTTATCGTGTACAAATAACCCAAGACAAAAACAACCATAACTAGGTTACCTATGATCGAGTTAAAAACAAACCAGCAAAAAGCTTCTGTTATTAACATTTAGGAAGATTTTTTTAAATGAAATGTCATGTGTTAACATTCTTGCAAAAATCTTTTAAGAAAGTGCCCCAGTTTATTCATAGCTCAGAACCGAATTCTGAAAATGAGTTGCTTTTATATGTTTAAGGCTTATGTTTCTTACATTATAGTTATTGATTTACAAACCTCTCAATGCACTGAGTACTATAACATACGTACATTATTATAACAAAAGCTGCCCCATTCTCTCAGGACCGAAGCTTAAGCTCAAAGACTGGATTTTGCTTTCCGGGCAACTCTCTAATAATTAGGGGACATTTTGCGCATTATTTGCATGTGGAGCGAATGAAACTTTGACTGCATTGGGAATGTGATGAGAAAAGCTTCTTTTTACTGTTTTAGTCCCTTGAACTTTCCCGAGGTGATCTTTTATGTCTCGTTGATGTGTAAAAATAATGTATGTAAGGCCTCTCAGGGAAGGGCCCCTCTCCCCTCCTTGACTGGAGCAGAGCATTATTTGTGAACGCTATTTCTTCCATTGCATTGGGGGGTGGGGGGGTAGGTAGGGGTGGGGGGAGGGAAAGGCCTGATTGTACCGTGCATTGAAAAATCAACAAATGAGAGTTCAAACGGTGTAACACTGTTCAAAACCGAAGAGCATTAGGTGCCCGTGTCTTTATTCTGCTCACTGTGATACTGCAGAGGAATTATCCTTTGCCACTGCTCAGCGAAATTAGCGTGTATGCCTAATGCTTAAGCATCACTTGTATGATTTCATTTTATTTTTTCCAGTTTCCTCGCATGATGGTGTCTCTGTTACTGGTTTTTAAGAGCTTGTTTATGGCTAAAGAGATGTTAACCATTTCGCATGCGTTGCAAATGAAATACCTTGTTTTTTGTTATTATTTTACTCTAGTGTCTTACTCTTTGGTTGTATCAAATTTGTGTGTTAAATACTAGTGTAACCAAGTTCTGTTTAAAAAAAAATCAACAGATGTGCTCAACTATGTTCACATGGCTTTGATATTATTTACACCCCTCTGTCCGGATGCTGGCTTCTGGTTGAGATCACATTATAAGCATGAGAGACTTTTCTATGTGAAAAACAGAAAATTATGTTTTATCTGAAGAAACATGTAATTTGCTTTCCTTGAAATATCATCCTCCAGACATATCCATTGGAGTGATGCTTTAGAATAGATTAATGGACACAATTTAGTGAGTTCCTGCTGTGTATTTGTCTCACAGAGGAGGAAAGGACATCTGCAAAACCTTAATTTTCTTTGAAGTAGATGATAACTCTTAGGAAATAATTACAGGGTAATATCATATCAAATGGGATAGAGGGCGTAATGGTATGTATTAGTGCAAGGTATAAAGCAGTTTACAGAGAGAATTATCTTGGGAGGCTGCTTTATCTAAGCATATTCTTATCAACATTATGAAACATCCTTTTTTAGAAACACACCTCTAGCAATTCACATTAAATTTCTATTTCAAGAGAAAGCCTAGTATTATTTGCATGGAATTGGGTGTTCATTAAATACTAAGAACATAAATGCTTTCTATGAGCTTATCCCCTTCTCTAAATGAGCACTAAATCAATAATCATTAAATTAAAATGCAATTGCCAAAGTGGTCACTCTTCCTATGGATTTGGTGCAGAATAACCGCCAGAGACTATATGATGTCTCAAAAATGTTTCATTTTGTATCTCTGACCAATGGGAAGGCTAAGGGCACGTGCCAGGGAGAATCTGCTTATTTATCGGGGTGCATAGTATAACACTGACCTGCTTCAGGAGGTGACAAGTTTAAAGCTACGTGGTACAAGTTTGGAAATCATCACCGGCTGTTTCAAATTCCCAAAACAGTGTGAAGCAAAACAGTGGATTGTGAATCAAGAAAAAAATAAAAAAGAATCTTGGGTCTCAAACCAGGCTCTGTTTTTGATTAATTGTATTAATTTAGGCAGTTCACATTGCCTCTTTACTTTTTAAATTTATCTTTATTGTTGGAAGTATTACAGATGTTCCCCCCCCCCAATTAACCCTCTTCACTCCCCATCCAGGCCTTCACCACACTATTATCTGTCATTGGGTTATGCATATATGCATAAAGGTTTTTTGGTTTATTTCTTCCCAGCCTCTTTATCCTTGTTCCCTTATCTGTACAAAGTGTGTGTGTGTGTGTGTGTGTGTGTGTGTGTGTGTGTGTGTGTGTTGGTGACTAGAAATGATGAAATGGCGAAGGTTAGAGAAGATGTTTAGGGGGTTCTTTTTCAGATTTAAAATTCCATGATAGAGACAGAAAGTAGATTAACATGGTTGCCTAGCCCTGAGGAAGGGGCTGGGAAAATGGTGGCAATACATTTCTTTTTGGAGAAAATTGATTATAATGGTAGTTCTATAACTTAATATAAAAAAGTTCCCACATTGAATTATATAATTTAAGGGTTGAATTCTATAGCATGTAAATTGTAACTCAATAAAGCTGTTGCAGAAACTCTATAATTAGATAAGTATTAAACAAAATGTTCGTTAATTTTCTAACATAGTATAAAAACTACACTCTTTACTCTCCAAATGTTCATGTGGATTTTCTGACATCGTCTCCATTACCGGGGGTCGGGGGGGGGACTTGATGTGAAATGGTTCTCCCTTTCTCTGCACCTACGTTAGGTGTTCAGTCTCAGACGCATCAGAGTGTGTTTTCTGTAGCTCTGACGTGTTATTCATCATGTTTTACAGGAAATCAACCATCCAGCATAATGTATAAGCTAAGCATAATATGTTCTCTGTTTTTGTCTGAAGACAAAGACAGGGATTTGTTTGCTGCAGGATGGCAATCAGGAGCCTTTCAAAGTCCGGCTGCACCTGGCCAAAGACATTCTGATGATCCAGGAGCAGGATGTGATATGTGTGTCTGGTGAGCCTTTCTATTCTGGTGTAAGTAGCTCTTCCTTCCGTTGAAGATTTTTGTTTGTGTTCATGAAAATATTTATCCACAGAAAACTATTCGTATGTTTTTCTTTTATTGTAGAGCTTAGTCCAGCGGTTCTCAACCTGTGGGTCGCGGCATTAGGAAGGTTGAGAACCACTGGGCCCTAGTCGATAATCCTGCGTGAAATTTTTGTTTACATCATTAAGGGAGCAGGGTCCTTGCAGAAGTACCCATACTGGCTCCACAGCCACACATTTAGATGCCGTCTCCAGCGTGGTGTCTCACTGTTAAATCTGTGAGGGCTTTCTATGTACATCATCATGACATCTAACATAAAGCCATTTCACTGCTTTCTTTCCAATTGTTATGTTGTTTATTTCCATTTCCTGATTTGCTGTACTACCATTGAGTAGAAATGAAGCAAGTCATGATCCTTGACTTGCTTTCAAACTCCGAGAGTATGCTTACTGTGAAACATAATGCTAGTGAGAAGAGACGTGGTCATTAGATGCTCAGGTTAAGGAAGTTCCATCCCATTCAGACTTTGCAGAAAGTGCTTCTTATAAATGAGTGTCGAACTTCATCAAGTGATCTTTTTGCATTTGCTGAGATTATTATGGGATGTTTCTCTTCAATTCTATCCAAGTTCTCCCCCAAACTTTTTTCAAAAGAGAGAGTAGGTCTGTGTATATTCGTTATTTCAGCTGCCACATTTAAAAGCGATAACAATATTTCAATGTTGAAATACTGAATTTCACAAATTATAAAATTTTACTGATCCAGGTCCTGTGTAATAAATTTATGCCAGATTTATATAAGTCATATTTCTGTAGTTAAAAAAAGAAGGAAAGAATGAAAGAAAGGAGGGAGGAAGGGAGGAAGGAAGGAATGAAGGAAGGAAGGAAGGAAGGAAGGAAGGAAGGAAGGAAGGAAGGAAGGGGTGTAGTTTTTATACTATGTTAGAAAATCACTAGCTTTTCCTTAACTAAAAGAGAGGGTAATCCCATGGGAGCAATTTAATCTAATTTGACAGCAAGGAAGGAAGGAAGGAAGGAAGGAAGGAAGGAAGGAAGGAAGGAAGGAAGGAAGGAAGGAAGGAAGGAAGGAAGGAAGGAAGGGATAAGGCACTAGTTTTTCCTTAACTAAAAGAGAGGGTAATCCCATGGGAGCAATTTAATCTAACTTGACAGCAAGACCCGTGGTTCAGGATGATTTAAATAGTCTGTGACAAAAGAATGGTCAGCAGTCTGCAAAAAGGCCATTAGCTTTACTTAGTGAGGGCCCATTGATTTAGGACCCGGTGTGACTCCCATTGGATGTTAGTGAGGAGTGAGGTGGAAAGTTCAGCATTATTCACCACCAACAAGACACTCCAAGGTAAGTCTATTAATAAGCTGAAAATTAAGTCTTCAAGCTAAAGAGCTACAGTGTCTGGGGAATCCCAGAAGCCAACTGTTTGATACTTACTGTAATTTTCTTCTCAGATCACATATGGCAACAAAGTTAAGGTGATGTCTTTAATGTTATTGCACAACAAATGATAAGTTCCAAAACTTGTCCTGTTTTATAATAAAATTGTTTTTCTTAAATGAAACTAATTTCACCTAAAGGATATCTTCCACAGTGGTATTTCAGTGCTAGTTAGAAGAGCAATGAGTGTGACTGATAATTTATGGCTCTTTCTGAGGCTAAGTTAGCATTAGATAGAACTTGCTAGAACACTCAGACATATGGTGTTAGATAAAAGTCCAACTTCATTCTTGCAGATGGAAAATGATATAAATATTGGAAAAGTTAAATCCCATTTGCTCAACCCAGCTCCAGGTTGAATGTGGAGTCTTGGAAAGTCTGCTTTCTATCCAATTATTTTTTCTTTATAGGAAATCTGTCCCTTCTTTCGGATTCCTTTGGAGATTTCAGAGTCTTTGCCTACAGTGGCCTGCAGGTTCACTCTGATGCATCTTATCTAAAGATGTTTGCTATGTGCTTTGCTTGAAAGACATACGACTTCTTAAATATGAGGGTTTCTGCATTTCTTCCATTCAAAAGAATGATCAGTTATTAACTTTTTAAGTGTTGCTTATTTCCCATTCCCTCTGTTCTTCCCTTGAGTAATTTTTTTGCATGTATTTTACAACAGCTCCTTTGATTCTTCATCCTCTACTTTTTCTCATATTTTATACCTGTTTGTCTCTCTGTGCAGTGCTAAAGTAACCCTTTAGTCTTCCTTTCAGTCCACTAAGCTCTCTTTGGTTAAATTTAGTCTTTTGTTTGAACTATATATTGAAATTCTGATTCTGGTAATTATATTGTTTGCTTCTAAAAGTTCCATTCTGTCCCATTTAATAATAGTCTATCCCATCAAAATATTTTATATTACTGTCATTCATTTGACATCTCTTGTTCTAGTAATCATGGTAATCCTATTTCTGTGATTGGATCTGGAATTCTAGTATCTGCCATCTTTGCAGATCTTGGTGTGTTGTTTGTCCCTTGTTTGTTTGCTGACTCACTCATTGTGGTCTGTTTCCTCCTGTGACTTCTCACTGTGAGCTCGTGTTGTTTGATTCTGTGGGGGAATTTTTTGGAGTTTGACTCTATAATGTGTTACAAAGACTATTTGCATCCTTAAACAAGTGCCTACGGATGCTAGCAACTTAGATATCCTTTAAACTTAATGCTCAGTTAGGCTTTTGAGGCTACCTAGGTAGAACAAAATTCATTTCAAACTCACCTGTGGACCAACTCATTTACAGATTCTCAGAAGAATTGGTTTTTAATTCTTATATTGAGAGCCAAGTTCAAAATGGGCGAGTCTTCTATTACTCTTTTGGTGGTTGGGATCATTTTTCATCCTTACACTCTACGACAGGGCCAATTCTCACCTTGCCCCTGACCTGCTAGTTGTGGGCTCCCTGGGGATGCCATCGGGGCCAGAGGTCACGTGAGCCTTCTTACCTCCTGGCTCTTCTTACCTTCATACCACTTCAACATTGTTTCTGACAACTTAGAGTTTTTTCTTCTTTGTTATTTCCCTGACTTTATTTTTTGTTTGTTTGTTTTGTTTTGTTCATGATTTTATTGTGCTGCCCTGGAAAGGGATTTCCGTATATTTGACTCAAGAGTGTCAGACCCAAGGTTAGGTTTGTGTGTGTTGTTTTTTTAACGGTAGAAAGACTACTGGTTTTTAGATCAGACAGACTTGACTTATAATCTCAGCCTCACTATTTGCTAGCTTTGTAATCGGAAGTGAGTTCATTACCGCTTCTGAATATTGGTTCTCATGAGTGAAAAAGATGGAATACCTGATTTTCATAATTCACTTGACAGCATTAAATGAGATTGCATTACCATGGTGATTCCTAGCAGTGAACAATGAAGATTGTTCCCTTTTTCTCATTTTCTGATTATGTGCTATTTATATATTTTTGTCTTAGTTTCACAACCTTCATTTGAGGTCACAATTGTTTCCAAAAATAATGAATGAACTACAAATCTGGATATTTATTCCTTTCTACAATTTATTTTGTGTACAACTTTGAATGCTTATTCCGGATGAGCAATTTGAGCTGGAAAAATAGTCTTTCTGTATAAAATTAGAAAATGAATCATCTCATCTCAAATGAAATGAGTGAATCTTTTTAAATATAAAAGAGTTTCATTATTAGTGCTTTAAATCAAAATATTCTTAATATGACATAAGTAAAAAGAGCCTTAGATTATCTTAAAGATTATAGATTGCCCGGCTGGCATGGCTCAATGGTTGAGCACCAACCTATGAACCAGGAGGTCACAGTTCGATTCCTGGTCAGGGCACATACCCAGGTTGTGGGCTCGATCCCAGTATGGGGCATGCAGGGGGCAGCCAATCAATGGTTCTCTCTCATTGATGTTTCCATCTGTCTCTCTGTCTCCCTTCCTTTCTGAAATCAATAAAAATATATACTTATTTTTAAAAAACAATCCCTTTGAACCTGGTTTATTTGCACTTGCAATTCCAGACATATACATGAATCATTTATATGCTGGGCCATGCCAGCCTCCCAGCTCTGCTCTCAGATCTTCATAACAATATGACTTGTAGTGATAAAGATAAGAACTTAGTTGACAACGATAATATTTACCACTGACATTGAAATATTTTGATGTAACCAAAACATGGTCATTCCTTAGACAACAAGGATGCGTAATGTGAAATTGAGAAGAGCTTTAAATTTGATCCCAAAATATGTCCAAAAAATCATTGGAAAGAAGAAATTTTTAGACATTTAGCTATTTAATAACACTACAGACCTTTTATCTTGACAAATAAATTATTAATGTTTGATTTTAAAATTACAAAAGACTCCATTTACTGCAAGATTTGTGAGTCTCTATGCGGACACTGTGTGTGTGTGCGTGCGTGTGTGTACGTGTGTGTGTGTGTGTGTGCGTGTGTGTGCGCGCACATAAAATAAAACCTAGAGGAGTGATATGTTGTGTAAATGCAGTTTTCTAAAAGCTAACCATTTTTAACATCCTTTCTTTCAGGAAAGAACGGTGACCATTAGAAGACAAACTGTAGGAGGATTTGGATTAAGCATAAAGGTAACCTGTGTTTCCAGTCTAGCCTTATAAAGGTTGTACTATAATGCTGCATTTTTGTGTATTTTAATTTTATCTGATTAGTAATTAGATATATGGCTATAGCAAACTCCTCAATATTTGGATTGAAATGTAAGTTAAGTAGATTCTCATAGGACCTTGGTCACCTTTTGATTAAGAAATTTTGCAGAAGTATTTGGAACTTTTTTCTCACCTGGCATTAAATATAACTAATAAATGTTTGTATCTGGTTTCATCTAAAATACCAAATATGGATGGTGTTTTAGTGTACATATCATACTTTAATCAACCAGCGTAGGAACTACTGACCTATCAGTGAATGGAACAAGAGCAGGTTCTATGCTAATGAGATCTTAAGTTAAGTGTTGGTTGAATTCTATTCATTGCCTGTCCAGTTTCTAAAAAAAACACTGAATTTTTATTTTTTCAAATTAAAAAGCACAATATATGATTTTATCTTTACAGGGGGGAGCAGAACATAACATTCCAGTTGTCATTTCAAAAATCTCCAAGGAGCAAAGAGGTAAAGTTTTAAGAGAATAATGCAGTAGCCATTCCTTTGTCAGCTATTGTTTTTGAAGAATAAGATGGTATTTAAGAATCATAAATTGGTATGTCATTGAACAGCTCCAGCTTCCCCAAGACCAGGCAGTAAGTGACTGAGTCTGATTCCTGAGTCTATGCCCTTTATTACCCCAGGGAAGGGCTTCTCTAGGGAGAGTGAGAAGGAAAGAAAATAGAGGCTATGACTGCATCTGAATTGGGGGTGCATAGCATTTTAATTCTTTCATTAAACAAACATACAAAGAAATGAGATAATAACTCACATGAAGTATAAGCAATTTTATGTACTTATTATTTACAGTTCTCAGATGCAAGTTAACTCAGTTATCCCTCCACATAAACTGTTATCTAGGAAAAACACTGAAGATGTAAAGCGATGGAAATGTATACAATAATCAAATGTTTAAAAAGAAAGTGGGAGCTGATTCAAAGGCTGATGGACTGAATGTCTAGAGCTAAACTTTTTCATGGCTACCTTAAAATGGTCAGTACATGGTAAAATTTAGTCATCACCCAGAAGAGTGACTATTCTTTTTTAAAAACCGTACGATCTGAAATGGTAGAACTAAAGAGAACTATCACAGCTCGTGTTTCAGTATTTGGGCTGAATCATGTGATTACTTTTGTATTTCCATTGTGCATCTTTTAAGATAATATCCATAGTAAGCATTTATTTTTTCTTTTATCAGTTTGACTTAAAAAATTCTTATCTGTGTGAAGAAAGTAGTTCATGCACAATCAGCTGTCCCTTTGCATTCACAGCAGAACTTTCGGGGCTGCTCTTCATCGGGGATGCGATCCTACAGGTATGCATTTTGCCAGTATTGTTTTATGGCAACCAAAACATGAAGTCAACCATGATATACCATCTGAAACTCTACTTCTCCTTCATTGCAGATCAATGGAATTAATGTGAGAAAATGCAGACATGAAGAAGTGGTGAGTTTTCTTTACTTTTTCTTTAAATCATGACTTTCCCCATGTGTAAATGAAGATTTAGTACATTGCTAAAAACTATTCATGTTATTGATTTGAAGGATATGACATTGGACCAATGTGCTATCAGATTTACAAAGGATCTCTTGATCTCTTAATTAGTGGTGTTCTTTGTTTCTTTGTTTGTTTGTTTGTTTGTTTTCATATTTGAAATAGATCAGGGAGGACAGCCCAGGATGAAATGTAACTCAAAGATATACTTAAGGAGGGTCATTTGCTATGTTTTTTCCTATGGTTTTTTTAAATTAATGCCTACCAATTAATGTCCACTAAGTATATTTCTACATGAAATACATCTCAAAATTTTTGCAAATATTTAAAAGCAATGAAATTTATGCCTGTAAAATCTCACACAGTAGCAGGTCAATTGGAAGATCATATAAAGTCTGAGAGAGAGAGAGAGAGAGAGAGAGAGAGAGAGAGAGAGAGAGAGAGAAACAGAGATTTTAACGGAGCTTAATTTCAAGGCAAACAGGTTTAAAACTAGGCAGATTGGTCTTCAATTTTTATTGTGGCATTTTGTTGGATTTTGTTAAACCTGCCGATCTGAAACCTTGGCCTCAGATATTCTAACCCAGTCAGTTTAGGTTGGACCAGGAATTAGGATTTTAAACAATCACTTCAAGTGGTTCCATTGCATGTGGCTTCTAAACTATACTTTGGGAGAAGATGGAAGGTTGAGAAGCTTCTGTTTGAGATGCTGAGATGCCATAACAATTATGCAGAAAGGAATAGGAAAATGTCAGGGACTTGGGAAAATGCTTGCCATGGTTGATTAAATAACACTTACAGAACGTTTGTTGTATTTCTGTCATTTCATGTGGGAAGAATTAGAGGAGAAATTATGGTTAATTGTTTACACTCAAGGGTCAAGCAAAATATAAAGTATTGTAAGCCTTTTGCTTCCTACAGCTCTAATTTATTTGGTTGTGTAATACATTGCTCCTCTGCTAAAAGGGATTTAGAAAACCCTCTGATATATTTACGTATTTCAACCCTCAAAGAGACAACCTCTAGTGTCTGTGAAAAGCTGAAGTTCTACAAGTAGTAATATTTATTAGGGAGGGTCCTTGATTAGGAGCACTTAGAATAATTAATCAGTATTCGTCACTTGTCTTTGTCTTCTTAAAAATCTTACTGGGGCCACCCCTATTGCCACTGGGTGGTGGATTTTATGTAAAATATGAATCTGTCAAGTCTCAAGCTTCCTGCACGTATGCACAGAGGAAAGTAGTGTTTTAGGCAAGTGAGAGAACTCTGCATAGCAAAGAGCACTGTGTGCAGACTCATGTTAATTTTAAATATGGTAATGTAAGCAAAGATATTTTAACTTTAGTCTTTCCCCTCAAAAGTACAAAGTGATTTTAAGCTCATTATACTGGGAGCAAAATGAAGTGCATTCTCTTTTTCCAACCACATGCTGTTAGATGGAATCGTTTTTGCACTTTGCTCCTCAGAGGCAGGCAGCATGCTTAAGATAAATAGTGATGGACCTTTGATTAAACAGGTTAATGGGGCATGAAAGTCTAGAACACACCAATAATGCCACTTCTTAAGGACATCCATTCTCTTTCAAAGAAAGGGAATTTAGAATTGCATTACAAGTGTGTGTGGTGCCCTAGCTGGTTTGGCTGAGTGGATAGAGTGTCAGCCTGTGGACTGAAGGGTCCTGGGTTTGATTCTGGTCAAAGGCACATGCCCGAGTTGCAGGCTCGATCCCGAGTAGCAGGAGGCAGCCAATCAATTATTCTCTCTCAGCATTGATGTTTCTGTCTCTCTCTCCCTCTCTCTTCCTCTCTGAAATAAAAAATATATAAAAAAAAACCCAAACAAATTATATGTGGTCCTTCACAATAAACTTTTATCTTTAAGATGCTTAACCTTATCAGCTTTGAAATATAGGTACTGACATTCTTATTTAATTTCAATCTTTTACTTCCCAACAGAGATTTGATGCTTTTGTCCTCACTACTAATTACCTGAACAAATAGACTACTACACCTCAGTGGAACTAAGATGTTAATTAAATGTTTAAGAATGGATTTACATGGGCAGAAAAAGTACAAGCATCTCAGAGGATGTAGATGGTCTTAAAATAGCATGCTGATATTACCACATTCCTTAGTCCAAGTCAGTAATTCACACAAAGTTTCAAATTCAGAAACAAATTTTGTAGACATGACTATATATTGTTTGTGCATGTAACTTTTATTAATCTACACTATTCAGTCACATTGTTAGAAATTCTGCATTTAGCTCGAATCAGCTTCACTCTTTTTATTTTACTTTTTTATTTTATTTTTTCCATCACCATTGATCCCTTCTACGCCCTCTTCCACCTGCACCCCCACCCCACCCACATTGTTGTTCATGTCCATGATGATCAGCTTCACTCTTTTAAAATTTAATTTAATTTTTTAATATATTTTTTATTGATTTCAGGGAGGAAGGGAGAGGGAGAGAGAGATGGAAACGTTAATGATGAGAGAGAATCACTGATTGGCTGCCTCCTGCATGCCCCACACTTGGGATCGAGCTCACAACCCGGGCATGTGCCCTCGACCAGAATCGAACCTGGGATCCCTCAGTCTGCAAGCTGACGCTCTATCCATCAAGCCAAACCGGCTAGGGCCAGCTTCACTCTTAAGAAGCCTTCAACAGTATAGCTGTTACTTTTGTATTGAAGTTTAAGGTTTGAATTAATGTAATGTATATGAAAATGCCAGCACAGCTCTGGAAACTTAGAAAAAGTATACGTTGTTTTATGCCATCAAATACTATTGCTTCACACACTGGCACTTGTAGTGGAAGAGTTTGTATCCTGACTCTACAATCAAGATTGTTATAAATACAAATCTATTAATATAATTGAAATTTCTATCTCATAAGACTTTTAAAATAGAACAGGTCATTACAAGGCCAAGCAGGAACAATGGCTAGATGATTCCAGAGATTTTCTTCTAAAAGAACATTTCTGATTTCAGGTTAGAGGTTCATGGGCCCTAAAAAAGAGATTCATCTGGTTTTTTAAAATTTTATGGTCTTAATAATAAAAATATTATAGTTCTGATCTGTGATTTTAAAATCAATTCTAAAAAGCTGTGTAATTCGTGGTGGAAAATCAACATGGTGGTGGGCAAGACCAGAGTGAGGGTGAGAGTGTGAGTGGGTAAGTGTGTGCGGGGGCGAGTTGGAAAACAATAGGAAATTGAAGAAAGAACTAGAGGATGATACCAACAAACGGAAGCATACACCTTGTTCATGGATTGGGAGAATTACCGTCATTAAAATGTATATGCTACTCAAAGCAATCTATAGATTCAGTGGAATTCTGATGAAAATATCTATGGCCTATTTCACAGAATTAGAACAAACACTTCTCTGATACTGTTTCTTATCAACAGTTGGAATCAGGTTAAACATCTCCTAGTTACATCCTGTTGAGTTTGCTGATTAGTTTGGAAAATGTCTAAGAATTCCTTCTCAGTTGCTTTCACAAAGCAATATCAAAAGGAAGGCATACTTTATTGCTGCGTTTGACGTCCTTGACAATGCAATATTGGTTGCTGTTAATTCGGTGTGTGATTCCTGCCCTGTAGGGGAAGTGAGCTCGTTAGTTCCAGCAGTGAACAGAAACAGTGCTGGGCCGGTCTTCAGACCTACATGCTATGTGTCTGAGACATCTTTATTGTGTCTCCAGTTTATGAAGCTCCGATAGGAACAGAATCAGCAGCAGGGTTGTAGCTATTTCCCAGTCCAGTGATCTGACAAGTTGTTGCCCCAATCAATCTGTCACCACGTCCCTCCCATCTTTTCTCTCGTTAAGTTGTAGCTGTGGACCAGCACCACCTGGGGTTATGGCTGCCCCAGGTTGCCATGGAGACGGAGCAATAATAGAGATGGAAGTAGAGCTTTGTTTCCTCCTGTTATTACTGGCACACATTCACTTGTTGTACCCAGCGCTTCAAATATAACCAAGGCAGGTGGCATGACAATAAGGGAATTTCAAAGACACGTGAGTCTAGTGTCTTTAACACTCCATCTGGGCAGGGAGTCCAGCTTCCCTTATTCTCACCTGCTTTTCAAAGGAAATGTTTGTGGGAATTACAATCAGTCCTTCTTTCTAAGGCTGTTTCGCTTGAAAGTATTCTCTGTGAGTTTACATGCACTCAAAAAACATTCTTCTAAAATCTCTGTCTGAATAGAAACCATTTCTATTTTATGTCTCAAGTGAATAGTCTATAGATGGTATTCATTCGCTTCTATTCATTTAAAGGGCTAGAGCTTAACTTCCCTTGTTACTAAAGCATTGCTAGGAAGTCACAGGACATACTCAAGACTCGAGATGTCCTCTGAGAAACTGTGGTTTTAATGTAGAGGCTAATCTAAACACAGACTGGCACAGAGCTATTTTTAACATATTATCAATAATGTGTTTACCCCTTTCCTGGCAGTCCCTTTGGATTAAGATGACACATGCAGTTTGGAGAGAAATGAAGGTGCTAATGAACCCTAAGTGCACGAACAGAAAGTTTTCCTAAGGAGTGTTTTTTGTTGGTTTGTTCTTTTGTTTTTGTTTTTTGTCATTCAGGTACCGGGAGTGTCCTTAGGGAGTGTCCTTAGGGACTTTGTTGGAATAGAAGTAGAAAAGTAGATGAGAGAGAAGTTCAAGAAGACAAAATAGACAATACGTTTATAATTTTGCTAACAGTCCATCCTTATATATTTTTAGTAATTCCCATACAGGTAATATAGGGACATATATGGCTTCCAAATAGAGTAAATGCCTCTCATAAAGTATCCGTACTATGCATAATTCCATAAATATCTTATGGCTTATACAGTTGTCATCTCTCCAGTACTGTTGTGCATGATAAGTTTCTTCATGTATTTAGCAACATGTAAGGCAAACTATTTTCTCCCTATTCCCTTAATATATTCTATTTGGGAAATTCATTTACACTATTATAGTTGAGACATACACATCTATTTTTAAGTATTTGAAATTATCAGACTCCCAAAGAAACTACTGTTTTCCCCTGGCCGTACAGCTATGTTTCTCCCTGTGCAAACTTCAGTAACCAAGGAAATGCTGGCATAGCCTAATCTGGTGACCCCACAATGATGCTAATGGTATTAGAGGATACTATACTCAATGAGTATCATGGGGGGGAGGGGCATTTAAAATTCAGAATAACAAAAGTAAATTGACTTACACAATAGACTAAAATGACAGTATATGGCAGAAAACAGCACAAGACCTAAAATGTTTACTTCTTGAGGTCTGTGTTCTGCAAACATGATAATATGCACAAACAGATATTTAGTAATTGCATGCTGCAGCTGCAAATCTAATGTGGGTGTAATAGTGTTTGTTTTTTCAGATCTTGACAATTCATTTTATATGAGATAAGATTATACAGAACTCTGAAAAAATAAGGAAGAGAGTTCCCTCTTTTCCTTCAAAATTCTACTTAATTCTGTGCACTATTTACAACCTAGACATTTATGTAGCTATGGTTTTTAATATCATACATTTAGAATAAATATGTGCATTAGTTATTTCAGTCAAATGTGATTATACAAAATGTTTTCATCCATATGAGGTTATTTAATAACTCTGTATTTTCCTAGATAAATATGGAGATGTTTTGTACCTCACTATCCTACCTCAAATATATCATAATTATATAGAAAAGTACACTAAAATATGTCCAGCCTGTTAAATGTGTCTTTTTCTCCCACCTTCCATTATTTTTTAATACTTATGAAAGTAATTTCATTTTCTTATACTGTATTTGTAAAAACTTACAAACTATTTTTGAAATATAATAAAGAGAGTCAGCATCTTTATTCAGTGCCTGATTTTAAACGACATGGTCTGATTGTTTTAACATTTAAGATAACTTTATTGCTTAGTAAAATTAACTTATTAAGGTTATTCATTCAAAAGTATGTAATGATGACATTTATGGGCCAGCTGAGGCTAAGCTATTTGAATTCATCTGTGAACAAGATATAGCTCGCTGCCCTTATGTAGCACACAATTTCATGGAGCAGAGACAGACTACATATTAGCACAGTATCTGGTAGATTACAAGGTGCAATTGAGCATGAAAAACGACAGGCAGAGCAGGTAAACAAGGAAAGAAAGGATGTGGAGAGCTATAATTTTAAATCAGCTGATAAAGGTAGGACTCATTGGAATGTTTTTGGAGCAAAGTGTAGAAGGAGGTAAAGATTTAGCCATGCAAATGTGTAGAAAAGGGCCATGCTAGACAGAGGGAACAGTCATATTAAAGAAGTATCATGAGTTTTCTTATATTCTTATTTTTCTTAACTTTTTTATTAGGAATTGCAGCTTAATTTGACAAAACGTCCTTTCAGAATTTCTAATGAAAAAGAAAAAAATCTACCTGTATCTATCTATCTATCTATCTATCTATCATCTATGTCACAATAATAGATAATGTATGTATATTTAACTTGTTGATGAAATTAATTATATTGGCAATAAATTCTTGATTTTTATCCAGATTTGCTCTGTTGAAATAAAGGCTCATAGAACAATTTAATTTGTCATTTGTTGGATTCTGTATGCTAATAGTGAATTTTGAATTATTTCATCCATATTCATATTAATGATAGTCTCTTATTTCTTCAAGCTATTTATGTAACCCTTTTATATTAATTTTTATTTATTTTAGTTTGATTTCATAATATGGATTGGAAAGATCACTAATTTTATGCTGGAATAATTTTTTCTTTAAGAATTAGATAAGACAAAGTAAAGTATTGCTTGATTCATTAAGGTAACCATTTTGAGATTAAAACAAATAGTGGGAAGCATTTCTGTTATTAGGTCTACTAACGAACAAAGCATTCTGCTTGTTGAGTTAAAGTTCAACTCATGTAGGATGTGACTTTTCACGGGCTTTTTTGCATAAAATCTTGTTTTAATGGGGCCTTCGAAAGTGATGGAGTTATTTTTAGTGTGAGCTTTAAACATTTTACTAAAATTCGATCCAGTATTTCAACATTCTTGCTTCACTAGAGCAAATGGCTCTTTCTCATACTGCAGCTCACCCATACTGGTCTAGTTCTGTGGCTGTGGTTCCTTTGCCAACGTAAATCTTGGAGGCTCTTTGCTGCTGCTCTGATCTGACTCACTTACCTTGTGTCCTTAGGGCTCCTATTGTTCCCTGCTAGTGCTATTTGAGGAGGTGAAAAGACCTTTCCCTAGTGCCCCTAGGTCAGCGGTTCTCAACCTGTGGGTCGCGACCCCTTTGGGGTCGAATGACCCTTTCACAGGGGTTGCCTAAGACCATCAGAAAACACATATATAATTACATATTGTTTTTGTGATTAATCACTATGCTTTAATTATGTTCAATTTGTAACAATGAAAATACATCCTGCATATCAGATATTTACATTACGATTCATAACAGTAGCAAAATTACAGCTATGAAGTAGCAACAAAAATAATCTTATGGTTGTGGGTCACCACAACATGAGGAACTGTATTAAAGGGTCGCAGCATTAGGAAGGTTGAGAACCACTGCTCTAGATGGACAAAAGAATGCTTTACCTTAGCCGTAAATGATTCCTCTATTGGGTAAAAACACTTAAAATATCCCTCCCCTGTCCTGTTTCTCCAGTCCTGGGGTCCCTACTCAATTCTTTTTTTTTAAGTCTACCTTTTAGAATTCTATTTTGGTTATCGTTTGCATTTTTCTCTCATGTTTATAGTTGCACTTAATAAGGAGAAGCATGTTTTTGGGACCAGAAATTAATGTAAATTATTTTGATAGCCAATTCTTTAATAACTTGAAGTTGAGCATTGTTTCTACATGTTTCATAACATGTTATGTTCCTATGTCTAGTAACTACTTTTTCACTAATTATTCTTTTTTATAACTTTATTTTTATTGTTTACATTATTATAGATGTCCCCATGTCCCCCCAACCTTTGCCCACCTCCACCCAGCTCTTGACCCCCCTTCCCTCTAGCCATCACCACAATGTTGTCTATGTCCATCAGTTATGCAATACATTCTTTGTTCACTAATTATTCTTATTTCTTTTTTTAGTTTACACAAGATTTTTAAAATTATAAATATATTTATATCTTTTCCAGGTATGTTTGCTTTAAGTAAATCCTCTGCTTCTTGTATTTCTTTTAATTTCCCTACACTTGTCCTGGAATAATTTTTAAGAAAGTGCCATTATTTTAACTGGTAGATTGATTTGGAAAATGTTGAGTTATTGATAATAATAGTGTTATTATTATTTTAAATATTCAGGGAAAGGAAAGTAAAATGTACAATGGTATAATGGGAAAATAATACCTATTTTTATTTTGCAAAGAGTTTGAGTGAATTGGAGCCATTTTATTGACATGAAATTAGCACCCTGGGCAACATCTACAGGGTCATTTATTTGTAGACCTCCAAATGTTGCATATATGCTCAATAAATATTTTTAACTTAATAAATATAATGGGTTGAGCACTACATTTTACTGTAAATTTCGTGATTGTTCATTTTTGTCTAATATAGACCATAAGCTCAAGATAATCTCAGTAAATATGAATGGCAATGATGATACTGTGAGTGAACAAGGGACCACAGAATGGTAGAAAGAAGATGAACATTGATGGCTGTGTTTCTGCAATGTTAGATCATTTATTCCCCTGTCTTTCATAAAATATTTCTGACCACCAGGGAATAGTGAAAGATGGAAAAGACAGCACATCATTTCCAGATTTTGCAACCATAAAACTTTTGTGAACACACTGGTAATATCATTGTAATCTTTTTTTTTTAATTGTAGGTTCAAGTTCTTAGGAATGCTGGAGAAGAAGTGACCCTAACAGTGTCTTTTTTAAAAAGAGCACCTGCTTTCCTCAAACTCCCACTGAATGAAGATTGTGCATGTAAGCATTTATGAAGACTAGGTATAATCATCACATTTACTTTATAAATATTATTTCCTGACATTAATTAGTAATAGTAATTTCTTTTCCGATGTGGATTTCTGCCAGAATACTTTGAATACTTATGCAAAAAGAGCAGGTGTTATTTTTATTTCAGAATGTATTCATTATATTTACAGTTATTTTCCAATATTTAATTGGAGAAGCATTGTTTAGTTAAAAAATAAGTATCATAGCAAATATATGCATTGTGTATCTCTAGTAAGTATTATTAATGATATTTGATGAATATAATTTTTCTAACTGGAGAATGATCGACATTTATTTAACTACTGGACTTGCTAAACAAGCATTGACACATGCTTTCTGGATGAAAATGTGGAAACGTATGAATTTTCATAAGAGTTACTTAAAAATGTTTATATCATTTGCATACTATGAAATGTTTATTTCTAATATTTTTGCTAAAACTGTCAAAGAAGAATACATTTTTAACTCAGGCATAATTTGCATGCAATGAAATGCAAAGACGTTAAATGAATAGTATGAACAGTTCTAGCAAATACACATTTGTTTATTCCACATCTTGTAAAATCACAGAATGGCTCCTCCGTGCCTCTTCCCAGTAAATAACATCGCCAGAAACAACCATTGATTTCACATTTATCGTCATATACTTGTTTCTTTTAAAACTCGGTAGAGTAGAATCATACTGTATTTACTCTTTTATGACTGGCTTCTTTCATTATGTGCAATCATTGTTTTATATTTCAGTAGTTTGTTCATTTATATTGCTGTGTAATATTAGATTCTATTATATGAATATAGTACAGTTTGATATTGCATTATTCTGTTTATAGACAACAGAGCTATTGCCAGTATTTTGCTATTGTAGATTGAACTGCTATGAACATTCTTGTGTAGGTGTGGGAAGTTTTACAGTTTTATGTTGCAATTATAAGTATATAGAAATGGAACAGCTGAGTTATGGAATAGTATAATTAACTTGTTAACAAACTATCAAACATATTTCTAAAATAAGCATATATTTGAAGACCTCTCACTTTCTACTCCAGCAGTGTATGAGAGTTCTGGAGGCTCTACATTATTCAAATATTTGATGGTCAAAGATTATTTTTATCCATTATATTGATGTGTAGTGGTATCTTATTATAGTTTTAATTTGCACTTCTCAGAAGACTAATGATGATTAGCTCCTTATCATGTTCCATTTGCATATCTTATTGTCCATTTGCATATCTTATTTTGTAATGTGTCTACTCAAGCCTTTTTGTCCATTTTTCTATTATTATGTCTTTCTATGATTGCACTGCAAGAGTTTGAAAAATATACCAGGTAATCTGTATATAAGCCTTTGTCAGCTATATATGTTACATTTTCACTCCATCTGTGCATAACTATATTTTTTATCTAAAGTTGTCTTAGGTTTGTAGTTTTAAATTTTGATAAAACCTAATTTACCATTCTTTTTCTTGGTCATTTTTGTTGTATATGCTTATTCCTGTCTATATATTCTGTGAAAAATAATGGTCAAACCTGAGACCACAAAGATATTTACCTACATTTTTCCTAGCAGCCTGATAGCATTGAATTTTATAGTCCATCTTATATTAATTACTTTTTTGTGTCTGAAATAGCAATCAAGAATCAAGGAACCACTTTCTTATTTTCACTAATTTAGGTCTATTCTTGCAATAAAATCACACTGATGATTACTGCAGCATTATACAGACATACTCATTTTATCGCACTTCACTTTATTGAGCCTTGAAGATATTGTATTTTTTACAAACTGACGGTTTATAGTCACCCTGTGTGGAACAAGTCTATCGGTGCCATTTCTCTAACAGCCCTTGCTCGCTTCCTGAGCTGAAATTCAAGTTACATTATATCCATTACATAAAAGTTACCTGCAATCATTGGTGCTGCAAATCGTGATGCATAGACCATTCAGGGAGAAGTTAATGCTAAGGGATTCGAGTACATGTTGAAAAGACGGCAGATTTCCTTTTTGGGACTTTTCTGTCCCTCCTCCACACCCCCCCCCCCCCCACTGTTTGGGGCCATCGTCCTGCAGCACCATTCTGCCTTGTTCCTGTACAGGACATAGGTGATGGGCAAGGCCAGTCTCAGGAACCTGTGGTCCATAGGGAAGGCCGCCACTTCCGCCGCCATCACTTCTTGCTGCTCTTAGGGCCGCAGGGCCTGGGGTGCCGCTGGGGTGGGGGCGGCCCCTGATGCTAGACTTGCTGCCCCACCAGTCTCCGGACTCCCTCAGTGGTCTCTGTCTTGCTTTGGTCCCCAGAGGAGTTGGTGGTGGAGATCCCGCCCCTGTCTCAATTATTTTTATTTTTTTATATCCCTTGAAATATTATATATATATTTTATTCTATTGATGTGGTGACCATAAAAATATTGATTTTGAATGCCAAATCAAGCTGATATTCCTAGGAGAAACACCACATGGTCATGAAGTATTGTTTATTATTATTATTACTGGTTTTAATTTGCTAATATATTGTTAAGTTTCTTCTTTTATAAGTTTTGATAAGGTTTTTTCCCAATGGTTTTTGTCTATTTAAACTAAGTTGCCAATTCACAGAATTTGATATTTCATTTTATTCCATTCAAAATGGATAAAAGTTTTAAAGTAATTTGTGTGTGCATTACAAATATTATCTCATAAGAGAGATACAGATAAACATCAACAGGAAAAGTAGCTAAAACAAAATATGAAATCTTTAAGATTTAAAGAGTGGAAAAACCATATTCAGGCTAGTATAGGAAAAAGTGTATGATTCCCTTCTGAGTGCCAAGACAACTTAAGAATTTTAGAGTAATAAAAGTATAGAACAAAATCATTACATTTTCACACATCAGTTAATATATTAGGAGTGTTACTTTTGACCCTGATGTTTAAATTTAAGTATAATATTGCAAATGAAAATTGGGAGTCAATTACATTAATAGCTCATGTTTGTCAACATTAGCCATTCCAAAAAGCATATTATCTTTAGAAAAGCTTAAATGAAACAGAAATCAAGAAATATGTTTCTAGTCCTAATTTTAAAAATTACCAAATTGTGAAATCTTGAAAAATGAAAAATATTTAAAACACCAATAGCTCATCTTTAAAAAATAAATATTGATAGGTCTCAGTTTTTTGTTGCAGTTTTGCAAAAGTAGATAGTGGCAATAAGGGTACTTCCAAGTATAGTATTTACTAAGAGATCTTGTAAAAACAGGACACAGAAAACCTTTTTTGCATCTAAAGGTAGGATTTGCCAGGAGGCTGAAACATGACATTATATAGAACTTTGATGACAAACAAAACCCTGCACTATTAAGTATAATAAATATAGTTCACTTTGGAGAGTGGGGGTGGGAGGTTGGGGGGCAATGGGGGGGTAAGGACACATATGTAATACCTTAATCAAGAAAGAAAAAAATAAAATTCTATACTACTTTTATAAGGTTGTTTATTTTCCTTAATAAAGCCTTCCCTTTTCTGAAATCAAAGATCAATATTTTCGGGTCTCTTTGTACCCCGATAACTTCAGTCAATGGGTTAACTTGGAAAACTCTGACTTTGATATAAGTGAAATAGAATTTTATTTTACTACCTGACTTGATTGATATAATTGAGCATAATAAAATATAACAGTGTAGCCCTGACCGGTTTGTCTCAGCGGGTAAAGCATCAGCCTGCGGACTGAAGGGTCCCAGGTTCGATTCCGGTCAAGGGCATGTACCCTGGTTGCGGGCACATCCCCAGTGGGGGTTGTGCAGGAGGCAGCTGATCGATGTTTCTCTCTCATCGATGTTTCTAGCTCTCTATTCCTCTCCCTTCCTCTCTGTAAAAAAAAATCAATAAGATATATTTAAAAAATAAAATAAAATATAACAGTGTAGCATGCATTCGTCTAGAGCAGTGGTCGGCAAACCACGGCTCGCCAGCCACATGCGGCTCTTTGGCCCCTGGAGTATGGCTCTTCCACTAAATACCACGTGCGGGCGCGCATGTACAGTGCAATTGAAACTTCGTGGCCCATGCGCAGAAGTCGGTTTTCGGCCTGGGCGAGTCTCTTTTGAAGAAGTGGCGTTAGAAGAAGTGGGGGTACGTTCGCTGAGGTCGACCCCTCAGATTGAGGACGTTTTTATCAAAGGCCAGCTTAGGAGTACCCTAAATATGTTAATAACAATGTACCTACCTATATAGTTTAAGTTTAAAAAATTTGTCTCTCAAAAGAAATTTCAATCGTTGTACTGTTGATATTTGGCTCTGTTGACTAATGAGTTTGCCGACCACCGGTCTAGAGCACTTTGGCATTCTGACCAGTGGGGTGTTGTGTTTTTGTTTCCTGTAGGTGCACCAAGCGACCAGAGTAGTGGCACCTCCTCTCCTCTGTGTGACAGTGGCTTACATCTCAACTATCATCCCAATAATACAGTAAGATGACTGAAGCATGGTTCATAGTAATAAGGAGGCTAACACCAAAAGCCCCCCCAAACATGTATATTTATAGTTTGCAGAACCTGATATTGAATCTGGTTTGAAATCCTTGGTGGCTTCATAATTTAAGTATTATCATAAGCCAGGAAGGAAAACATAACTAGGTCAGTTATTTTTCTCCTCTGAGGTCTGAAAGCTGGAGAGACTTTTAGCTGCAAGAGGTCATGCATAACATCTTATAATCATTTTATGACATTGCATATTATATGTAATTTCATGCTCTAAATGATTTGCCATGATTTTTATCATTTTTCTACTGAAATTACTTAGCTAAAAGGAGCTATTTTATTTGCCACTTTTTAGATTTTCTTAACCATCTTCATGCATATCAGGAAATTAATGTAAAATGAGAAAAATCTAACCCATACATCATGTTAGTCTATAATGAATGTTAAGCTATACATACATTTAATGATTGATAAAATCAGCATGTGAGTTTTTTATATATTTAATGAAATTTTTTTAAATTTTTCACTTATATTTTGGAATAAACAGGTTTTATTTGAATTTTATAATTTTTTAAACCTTTTAAAACATTCATGTATTCTAAATACAAAACAATCCTTTCTGGTTATATGTAAAACTAACAATTATCCTCTGTGCTTACAAACATGAAGTCTAACAGAGCTAACAGTAAGAGGCTTTTATTTTTTTACTAGAGGCCCAGTGCACGACATTCATGCACTGGGTGGGGGTGGGGGGGCGGTCCCTCAGCCCGGTCTGTGCCCTCTCAAAGTTTGGGAACACTCAGCGGACATCCCCCAAGGGGTCCTTAGCTCTGCCTTGGAGGTGTGAGAAGCTCCCACAACCTCCACTGCACTCACCAACTGTGAGCCCGGCTTCTGGCTGAGTGGCGCTCCCCCTGTGGGAGCGCACTGACCACGCGGGGGCAGCTCCTGCATTGACCATCTGCCCCCTGGTGGTCAGTGCGCGTCATAGTGAAAAGTCGTTCCACCATTCAGTTGATTTGCATATTAGCCTTTTATTATATAGGATTCCACATATTGGGCTAGAAGACGTATAGGTGCTTCTGCTGGAAAGGTAGGGAAACAATGCTCTAAGTCAGTGGTTGTCAACCTTCCTAATGCCGCCACCCTCATGTTGTGGTGACCCCCAATTTCATTGTTACAAATTGAACATAATTAAAGCATAGTGATTAATTACAAAAACAATATGTAATTATATATGTGTTTTCCGATGGTCTTAGGTGACCCCTGTGAAAGGGTCGTTTGACCCCCAAAGGGGTCGCGACCCACAGGTTGAGAACCGCTGATCTAATGCATCTAAAAAAGCTTTAGTTTTGTTTGTTTTTTTTGTAAGAGGAGTCTTGTGATAGCTTTATCTTTGGAAATAAGTACAATAAAATACAGATAATTTACATAATTTGCCCGTAGGTTAAAGGACTAGTCAGTTAGGAGATTGGGATTTTGAAACCAGGTGGTCTGATTCTGATTTGGAGCCTAAATCCTCTTCCCCCTGTTGTACTGCCACCCAAATGACCCCATGCTGACCATCTACCATATCGTACATGAAGACCAGGAGAAAGATTCATATGAAACCCATGTTTGTGTTTTTGCAGTCGCCAGATAAGCTTTAAGCGCATCTGTCTTGCATCAAAAGACAGGTGTCTTACACTGAAGTGTTCACTAACCGAAGGGGGCCTCTCACCGAGAGGTCTTAGCCACTTCACCCTTCTGAGTGTTCTCAACTCTTTCCAGGATGTAGTAGATTTGTCTGTACACAATTGCTGTCAATTAACATAATAATGCCAAGAATAATTCAACCTTTAATGATAATGGTGTGGTGGACATTTTTTTCAATTTCCTAAGCAATTTTAAATAAATTAATATTCAAAAGAAAAGGTGATTAAAATAGAACCTCTTTCTAACACTGTCATTCAGAAATTATAGAGAAATCAGTATCAACAGTCCCCTCATCAAATTAAGCCTTGGCCTCTTACAACCCATGACAGCTTCAATGTCAACATTACGCCATGTGCTACTGCCACAAAGAAAATTTAACAATGAAGCTCATATAATGATAGAAGCATAAATCAAGATTAAATGGAAAGCTCCATTATATTCAAATCATCTCCTCTATACATAAGAAAAAAAATCCAAACTTCTAATGAAACATAAAATACATGTGATTTTACATCAGCAGTATTTGATTAACATGACATTAAATACAAGAAAATACAAACATTTGATAAACATGAAGTTAAAATAATGGACAAGTATTTCTTTGAGTAGTTTTTAAAAGTTGTTTGATAAGAAAATTTATTATACTCAAAAATATTTGCCAGTAACTGATAAATCACAGGCACTTATAAGGGTTCTGTGCTTAGCAGATACTCAGAAAATACTGGCTAATTGAATTAAGTACAACTTATTTTTATTTGTCACTTATGAGTTCATTGCCATTTTAGTTTTGCCCTGTCTTTCCCGTTTGTGGATGAATTCAGTTTTGTCACACATTTATTTTTTCTTCCATCTCCATCCCCATTTTTGGCACGCTTTTCTACCATCCTTAATCTCAGTGATGTACTCCTGCATTTTCAGTTAGAATTCCATTCATAAAGAAGTTAAAAAATATAATTTCATTGTTAATGAATATGGACTTCTCCTTGTGGTAATCTGTAAATACCTTCTGATTATTTAGGGGAAAATATATCCCCCATAAGGATTTGTGAAATAGAAACTCAAAACACAGAAAGAAAGAAAAAAGACACTAGTGAATGTTGGAATTCTTTTCAGGACACATTATCATGTTCTTCATGGCCAACTTCTCCAGGCTTGAGATGGGAAAAGCGATGGTGTGACCTTAGACTGCTCCCTCTACTTCATTCTCGTTTCTCTCAGTATGTGCCCGGGACAGATTTGAGTCGGTGAGTTCATGTTACTAAGTTCCGATTTTTTCTTAATTCAAACAGGGACCTTTAGTCAAACTCTTAATATAGGATGCCTTCTGGTTCTTATTTTCATAGTAGAGGACCACAGATTCGTGTACCAGTGGAGTCCCTCGGCCTGGCCTGCAGATTGTGAGAGGGTGCAGGCCAGGCCGAGGGACCCCGCTGGTGCACGATCAGGACTGGGGAGGGACCGCAGGAGGGCTCTAGGGCATGTCCAGCCCATCTTGCCCAGTCCCAATCGGCCGGACCCCAGCAGCAAGCTAACCTACTGGTCGGAGCATTTGCCCCCTGGTGGTCATTGCACATCAGAGCGACTGGTCAAAGGGTTAAATGAACGGTGGGACACTTAGCATATTAGGCTGTTATTATATAGGATATTTCTGGTAGTATGAAGAAGAATTAGGAAAAAATAGTATAACACAGTAAAACATTTATTAATCTGATTAAAAAAAAACAGCACTTAAAACCCTGACTCTAATAATAGTTTTGTAATGGATTCAGTGTCTTTAATAGATATAGTTTAATGGAATTTTTATATTTCTTCTTGTGTTCTTTTTAATAAAATATTTCTCAAGGAAAGTGTATAATTTAGTTGATAGCAAAATTATTTTCATATAGTTTATAATAGTCTCATAGTTTTAGTTTCTTAAATAAGTGTAGGAACACTAGTGATGTCTTACTTATCATTCTTGAAATTTGTTTTTTCTCTTTTATCTTGGTTGTTTATCTAGGGGATTGTAAATTTTATTTATTTTTTTTCAAAGGACTAATTTGGGGCTTTGTTGAAGCTATTCTTTATGTGTACATATTGTAAATCATTAGTTTCGGCTTCTTTTTTTGTGTTGTTTCCATTCCTTCAATTCTTTGGCTTGCTTTTCTGTTCTTGCAGTTTCTTGAGATGGAAGTTCTAGGGGCCTAGAAAGTTTTCTGTAAAGAGTGGTATAGTAAATATTTTAGGCTTTGCAGGCCTTAATGTCTCTGTCACAACTATTCAATCCTGCCCTTTACAATAAAAACTGCCATACATAATATATAAATGAATGGGTATGGCTCTGTTCCAATAAAACTTTATTTATAAAAACAGACGACAGGCTAGATTTAGCCCATAGGCCACAGTTTTGCCAAACCCTCATTTGATCATTAATTTTTCAGATTATTTTCCTAATATATGTAATCAGAACTAGACATTTCCATCAAAGTTTGCTTCAGCTATACTCACAGTTTTAGGGTTACATCTTAGTTTATTTATAGTGTTTTTGAATATAACATTTCCCATAGTTTTCTGGGTAGTGTTCTACATTCGTTCTTCAGTATACATGCATATCTTCTGACACTACCGGTACTGACAATTTATCACTTTGAATGAAGTACAGAAACATTCATTCCATTTAGGCCCTTTTATCCTCCCTAAGTTGTAAGTAAAATTATCTTAGTTTCCTAATCATACATCAAGCTTTTAGCGATTGAATGAATTACACTCAATAAATAATACAGTAATAAGCAGTTGTAAACATAGCGCTATGCAGAGTGGCTAGCACAGCAATTCAGATTCAAGAATACATTTATTGTTCACTCCTTCACTCAATAAAAGTTTATTTCATGTCTGTGACTGGGAGATGTTGTGTTTGGTTCCGTCTCTAAAGAAGCTCACAGGCAGTGGAAATAGTAAGGATCCAAAAGAAAAGACAAATAATTGTTCTACAATGACAAATATAGAAGATTATTTAGCTCAAAAACTAGGAAACAATTTGTTGGTTGGTTTTGCCAAGGTCCATCATTTTAACTTCAATGAGCTAATACTTCTCATTTTTATCAGTGATGAGATGTTATGTATTTTCTATGGTAATTAATTCATACTGTATGTCTTAATATATGTTTAATTTCATATTATATTTCATAATTATTTTATATCACTTTTTAGACATAAGTAAAAGGTCTAACATATGTCTATTTTCAATTCCGAAATGTCAAAATATTGAAGAAAATTGCACTGTCAGGGAATTAGAAGGAGCAATAGAGGTTTGTGAACTTTGGCTGATCTTTTAACCTCTAAGCTTTATTTTTTGTGTGTGAAAAGTGAGCATAATGAATATAATAGTATATATATATATATATAATATATACATAATGTATATTTGAGGTTTGGAAAAAGTATTTATCTCTTCACTTTTAGTGCTTAGCATGCTTTATGGTTCAAAAGTGTTTGTATATTATATTATTTGTTTTTTTAATTTATCTTCTTGTTAAAAGTATTACATATGTCTCTTTCCCCCTCCCCCCTCACTGATCCCTTTAACCCCGCACTAACCCCGTCCATCCAAGACCTGCCGCACTGTTGTCTGTGTCCATGAACTGAATGAGAAATAGAATAAATTACTGAAATCACTAACCTGAGTGCTTCTTTTTATTTTTTATTCAACACCTTCCCAAATAACCAAATCAAGTAAATGGCATATTTTCAATATCTTTTGAGTAAATATTTCTTCCTACATACCCAGAACCACTCTCTAGAAACTGATTCTTATCATTGTTCATCTTGAGTAATTTACTATTATTATTATTTTTTGTTAATCCTCACCAGAGGATATTTTTCCCCCATTGATTTTTAGAGAGAGTGGAAGGGAGGGGAGAGACAGAGAGAAACATCGATGTGAGAGAGACACATTTGATTGGTTGCCTCTCTCATGCACCCTGTCCAGGGCCAGGGATTGAGCCTGCAACCAAGGTACCTGCCCTTGACTGGAATCAAACCCAGGACACTCAGTCCATTAGCCGATGCTCTAACCACTGAGAAAAACCGGCGAGGGCCATTTTGAGTAATTCAATATCCTTCTTATATCTCTCTTAACCTTATTAAGTTTTCCACCTTTTTTAACCACCACAGAGATATCGTTCTAAAATACAAATGAGATCCTTTCATACATTCCAATGCTTCAGCTTTCAAGATTATATAGAAATGTTGCAGCATGGCTTGCAAAGACCTTTTTTTAAATTAGTACTGAGTTTTTGAGAGAGAGAGAGAGAGAGAGAGAGAGAGAGAGAGAGAGAGAGACATCAATTGATCAAATGGTTGTCTTCTGCATGTGTCCTGATTGGAGATCAAACCCACAACCTAAGTATGTGTCCTGACCAGAACCTGCCACCTTTTGGTCTATATTATTCTCAGTTTCCTTTAGGGAAAATTGGGGCCCTGTTGACCAATTAATCAATACTCTAATTCATTCAATAGTAGAGGCAAAATCATGCCCCAAAACAGTAATCTTTTTAATCAATCTATTTTACTCAACACCTTCCCAAATAACCAAATCAAGTAAGAGATCGTATGTAAACAAGGAAGCTCTTCAAATACTTCACTTCTATTTATGATAGGGTTTCCATCAAGCCAACCTGAAAAGTAGAGACAGATGTCAAAAGTGATATATGTTAATATACAGCCTTGGATTTATGAAAGGTTAAGTCCTTCAGAATTTTATCTAGGACTTATGTCACATATATGATTACATAAATTGCAGATTTGATCTAAGTGTATTAACTCCAGTCAGCTAAAAATATCAAACTGCCGTGATTCATTTAAAACAGAATGAACAAATATGCCCAATACACACTTTAATTCATGGTACATGAAGCAATAGTTACGGTAATCAGAAAGTGGAAGGAAAGAAATGTATATTGCTAAAGTCAAATTAGTTCTCATTTTCCTAGGATGGCTGAGCTTCTGTGTAGATATTTTAGTCTTACTCGCTGTTGAATCTAAAATTAAACCTAAGAAAATCATGGAACATTACATTCTTTTTGTGCCATGCATATTTTTGTCACAAATTTAGAAGAAGATTACACAAACAATAGTTGTACTTTTTAAAGGGTTTTCATGTAGTTTTAAGGTAAACCAAACATGTATATTTAAATACTTCTTTATTATCAGTTGAAAGTGCTTGGTCAAGAATATCAGAGCAAATTTCTCTAAAAATGTTAATAATTTAGATGCAGAGCGTTTTAGAGGCAAAAGGCTTTTGCCAAGTGCACAGTTCTGAGTAGGATTTCAAAGCAGTGTGTCCATTTTCTAAAGTTTGTTGTGTTGTACAAAAGAATAATTCTCAAGCATGAGACATTAGAGTGCCTTCAGTTTATTTTGGGATTTTTGTCTATTTCTGTTCATCAAGCTTATATCTAAACATAGTAACTTGATACAGAAAAAATAAATATTAGAGTTGCACAGAGTTGCTTTAAATTCTATAGCACTTGGCAAACAATTTACAATGGCATTGTTTAATTTTCTCCCACAACAACAACAATAAAATCAACAAAAGTTTATAGACATATTTACGTAGACTGGTTATTACATTTTGAGGAAAAGTTTAATTGTTATTGAAATCCACAACATTCACATAATTTAGAGTATGAGCATTTAGACCAGAAGAGGAGCTACAAGAACCTCTTTTCCACACCAAATTTGAAAAGACAAGAAAACTAGGACTGAAAGTGGTTTAACAATTAACAAAAATGCTGCAGCTTATAATATCAAGTGATTTTTTTACATGATGTTTAATATTGGAGTTTTTTATGTGATCTTTCAATTATAAATAAGATGCATTGAAAATGTTAAGAGGAGCCCGGGCCAGTTTTCTCAATGGTTAGAGCACCAGCCCTTGGACCGAAAGCTCATGGGTTCGCTTCCAGTTCAAGGGCACATACCTTGGTTGCAGGATCAATCCCCCACCTGGTTTGGGCTCTACGGGAGGCAACCAGTGTATCGCACATCAATGTTTCAAATAATAAACTTCTATGTATCATTTTCTGGCAAACTGGGAAAGAGTCCTAAAATATCGTAGATGTACTTCTATTTACATAATATATATTTAATAACTCAAAAATGTCTTCAAATGTATCTGAATCTCAAGATGCTTTCTGAGAATTCAAAATTACATGTTATCTTAGTTTATCTTTAGTCTTCTATTTAAAAACAGATATTAAGAGTAGCAAACAAGTCTGGACTTGAAGCTGTATTTATATAGTTTGAGGGAAGAATTTTTCAACAGATTTGATGTCAAGCTGCAAATAGATACATGAGATGACATTTTGATCTGATCTGTGCTGACATATCTGCAGGCAGAATGCTTTTCAAGTCATTGCTGTGGACGGGGTCTGCAGTGGGATCATTCAGTGCCTCTCTGCTGACGACTGCATCGACTGGCTGCAAGCAATAGCAACTAATATTTCAAACCTCACAAAGCACAATGTAAGTAGTGATTCAAGTATTACCTGGCCGTACAGTTTCTCACTTTGGTAAATTTCTTTTAAAAATACACACACACATGCACACACACACACACACACGTATATATAACTTTATACCAACTAGTTGATGTTCAACTAAGAAAATCCATCATGAAAGCTTTCTGGAATACTGACCAGAAAGTAGCCAAATGTATCAGTTCAAGAATACTTTCACACATAGGTTTCCATCCAGAAACGTGCTAAACATCTGCATTAGTTAAATAATTGAAAATATAGATTTAGCATGTAGTCACTTTATATATAAAATATATATAGATAGATATGTGCGTGCATGTGTGTGTTTGTGTGTGTGTATACAGAAGTATTCTGGAATGAAACAATACTAAATTTCAAGTATTGTTGATTTTCCTTTAGTGACCTTAGAATCACAGGTAGAAATTTTTGAAGTGGTGGGAGGAGGGATGAAAAGAGTTGGCATATAGACTGAAGATCTTACCTAAGACTACACTGGCACTGGAGCAGTCAGAGATGTTCTTGAGGGAAATGGTAATTCGCACATTAGAGCCATACCCATATTATCAGGAATGACTTCTCTACTTTTTCTCTGTCTTTCTACTTCAAACTTTTTTTTTCTTTTCCCATTCCTGTCTCTTTATTATTACTACCTTATGATTATCGCTGTTGGTTAATAAACTTGTCAATCCTTTCTTCCCCTTACTTTTTGGGGATGTATAGTTTAACAAAATATCTGAGACTGTAAACCTCACTTCATTGAGTATTGGTGTATAGCATTTAACTTATTTTATCTTAATTACTCTTCTAAAATATATATTATATATTATCCATGTCTTAAACACTCTCCTCTTTCCACAACTCTTCTATGTCATGCTGGAGCATTTAAGAAATCTTAAGAAAAATTCGTAAGTCAAGCAGAAGTATGTAACTTTTTTTTTTACCAACTCATGAACATCCAGAACTCTTTTCACGTAAATGACTCTCCAGATCCAAATTTATTTGCGCAGATTTTGCTTTGAAATCTGAAAAGGATTGTGGCAAATATTTCTTAAAAATAGGAAGACTGTCAGCCATTAAAGACAATGATGGGTGTCATAGATGATCATGCATACATCTCCTGCGTGGATGCCTAGGGATTATCTGGGAATGAAATCAATAGTCATGGGGTATGTACATACTCAGAATTTTCTGGTAATGCCAAAGTTTTCCAAGATACTGTGAAATTTAAGGTTGACAGGTCTTTTTTCACAGGTCATATCAATACTTGGTATTATGCTAACTTTTTTAAATGTTTGGTTATTTGGTATGTTTAACCTGTGTCTCATAATAAAGTCAGGTGATTTTTTTCACGATGCCTTACTTGGGATATCTCTAAACAATGAGCCCTGGCTTGGGCATGTCTGTCTTGGGCAAGAATGGCCCTGCAACACTCAGTCTTTGTGAATGTGGTGGTTTCATCATATTGGAATTACACATGATAACAAGAGGTATCAGAGTGACAGAAAGAAAAAGGAGAAGATCTCTGAGGATTACGCCTCTTATTCTCAACCCTTATTCCTTTATAGGGATGTTCTAGGGTTAAAGAAAAGACAGATACACCTCGTGAGAGTATGAACTCTGTATTTTATTGCATGCTATAATTAATTCTCCAAATGAGCCAAGATCTTATATTTATTAGAAAAAAATTTAAGAAGAATAGAATGTTAAACTTTTTCTCTTGACCTAGATCCAAATTTCCATTGACCACCCCAAACCTAGGAGTACTCATAAAAACTGTTTCATGGGAATGTATGTTCGATTAGAATGCTATAAACTAGAAAACAGGAATTTGAAAAGTCAGTACTTTATTTTAAACAGAAAGTGAAGATGTAAGTGTCTCTCTCTTCTGGAAGCACAAAGAAGGAAAAGCCACATTTTACTGCCTGTTTTTCAGCCTTGTGATCAGTGCTCAGCTTGAAACTTAGGAAAGCAGACAATTCTCCTCTCTTTACTGTTTTAGCTGCTGAGAGAGCCACATGTCTCTTATGATAATGTGGCTCTTTTCTACGTTACTTACTTGTTCTTTAACCTCCCTGTGATTATACTCTGATTGTATGTGCTTTTGATCTCGTAATCAGTTCTCATTCAAAATAATTATAAAATAAGTTAAAAATAAAATCATGAGCTTGCAATGATGTACTTGAAATGTCCTTACATATACGTAAGTGATGATTAGAATAAAAAGTGGAATATTAAAATCGTAGCTTTATAGGATTTTAAAATAATGAATCATGTTTTCATGTGTGGCCCGATTAAAGAATAGACTGAGGAGGAAGTTAAAAGTTATTTCTTTAAAAAAAAAAAAGGAAAATAAAAAAAGAAACAATAAACAAACCAGTACTAGAATAAGTGGAGCAATACACTACTTTTTAAAAAATATATATTTTTATTGATCTCAGAGAGGGAGGGAGGGAGAGAGAGAGAGAGAGAGAGAGAGAGAGAGAGAGATGGAAACATCAATGATGAGAGAGAATCATTGATTGGCTGCCTCCTACACGCCCCACACTGGGGACTGAGCCCGCAACCCAGGCATGCGCCCCCGACCAGAATCGAACCCTGGACCCCTCAGTCCGCAGGCCAACGCTCCATCCACTGAGCCACACCAGGTAGGGCACACTACCTATTTTTCATTGTCTTTGTTCACCAATCCCAGCAGTGATAATCCTGTGAAATAGGGAGATTTTCATACCTGTTTTACGTGAAAATTTCATGTAATTGTAGTTGCTATTTAAAAACATTTTTTCAGATGTCAGTGGATGGTTAAAATACTCAGACAAACACATTTTAATTTTACTTTACCATTATTCAAGTGGCTCCAAAGTAGTTACAGTGCGCTTAGTAAATGGTAAATGTTAGAAAAGGCTGTTTTCAGGACTTGTCTTCACGCGGTAAAGGGATGTGCCAGCAGCTCTGGCTGCCACCGATGATTCCTGTGGATGGACTGTTGTCTGGTCATAGTTCCTTATGTCCCTTATGCATCTCTACCTGCCATAATGAGGTGTCTGATAAACAAGTGTGGTTTTGAAATAAGGCTTCTTCATCTAAATCACTGAGTGACTTTCTAGTAGGCATCAGGTGGACAATACAGTGCCCCAGAGGGCCAGGAGTAAATACACTGGAAGGCATATGTCAGATTGCAAATCAAGGCAAATACACTGGGACACGTGCATATTGCAGGGCAACCATGACTCTCTTAAGAACATTTTTACGTGTTTACTCTTAAGAAGGGGCCATGGAAATCATCTTGCCCCACCTCCCACCCAATTAAGAAATATTGGCCTGGTATGACTCACTTGCTTGAGCATCGCTCCACCCACTGAAAGGCCGCCGGTTTGATTCCTGGTCGGGCCATATGCCTAGGTTGCTGTCTTTATCCCCGGTTGGGATGTTGGGTGTGTGCAGGAGGCAGCCAATCAATGTGTCTCTCACATCGGTGTTTCTCTCTCTCTCTCTCTCCCTCTGCCTTCCTCTCTCTCTAAAATCAATAGAAACATATTTTTAAAAAACCCCAACATATTCTCTAAAAGAGAGAAATATCTCCTGCGAGGTTTCCTGCTGGAAGGTTCTCAATGTCAAGAAAACCACTGCTTCATTTTGCAGCAACTGAACATTTGACAGTATTAGGAATTCTGCTTCTAATGAACAAAACTCTCTTATATCTCTCATTCATTTGTGCCAGTTCTTTCTTGGGAAAAACAAATCATAATTTATTTCCTTCTTTACTTGGCAATTCCTCAAATATATAAAGGCAAGTATCATATGTCACCATTCTTTTTTTTTATAGTAATAGCACTGGTTTTTTCCTCTGGTCCTTATTGGGATGTCATCCCAGTCTTTCTCATCCTGATCACTCACTATCTCTAGATGTTGAAGCTCTTTAGAAAAGTAGAGTATTAGTTATACCTGTAAGCTTTTGTTACTGACATTACCACAATCTCGAGTATCTTAAAGATTCATGCATGAATTTACTGATTGTATACTATCTATCTATATATGGAAAACACTCATTGATGTTGTATTTATTATGATGATTAATCAAAGTTTATGATTTCTCATTAATATTATATACTATTAGCAGTAGCAAAACATTCAAAGTTTAAATGTGTATTTTCATCTAAATACACTTACGAGTTAGAAATCCTAGTTCTTGTATTGATTGCACCAATTACAAAATACTTAATGTGAGGCAAGCAACGCATACTAAAGCCAGTTGGGCAAAAGTTTAAAAGGTTCTTAAATTTTCCAAGATTGAGATTCTTACTAGGTAATCAGAAGATTCAAATAATATGTTTCTGCATTAAAATACCATAGTTTATAACCCCCACTTTTGAGGAGTATGCCCTACAATGGAAATGCAAATAAAATATTGAGGATATTAGGAACTTAATAAAAATTATGAGGGTACTAAAGATATGTTTTCTTTTTAAATATTGTTTCTTAATGTATATAGTGACTTTCTTTCAGAGTGTAGAGTAAAAATAGGAAAGAGGTATAACATTATTATGAAGACACCTAAAAAAACATAACTCCAACCAAATGATCAAAGGTGAACTCAAAATTTAGTCATGTTGACAGTATCTTAATATGATATAGTAAAAATATTACTTTACCCCTGTAGGCTTCCTCCTACATTTCATAACCTTTGTTGTGCTATGAGAAAAGCATCAAAAAAAATTCCAATTGATGAAGATACTACAAAATACCTGACCAATAAGTCTCAAAATTGATGTCATGAAAAACAAGGAAAGTCAGAAATTTTCAAAACCAAGAGTAGCCTAAGAAGACATGGTGACTAAATGAAACATGGTATCCTGGATGAGATTCTGGAACTGAAAAGGATATTATTTAAAAACGAAAGAAATCTTAATAAAGCATGGATTTAGTTAATAAAAATGCAGTGCTTTGCTATTGGTTCATTCATTTTAACAAATCTTCCATGGTAATTAAATATAAGATGATAATAATAGGAGAAACTGGGTATATGTTATATGGGAATTGCTATTTTTGGAACATTTCTGTAAATCTACAACTTTTAAAATAAAAAATTTATTTAAAATATACATAAGTGTGTATATATGTGTATGTAATCTAAAAGCATGTATATATATATATACATATATATTTACCTTATATAGTTACATTAATGCCAGATATGGACATATTTTTTTAAAATATAATTTTATTGATTTCAGAGAGGAAGGGAGAGGAAGAGAGAGATAGAAACATCAATAATGAGAGGGAATCATTGATTGGCTGCCTCCTGCACACCCTCTACTGGGGATCAAGCCCACAACCCGGGCATGTGCCCTTGACCAGAATCGAACCTGGGACCCTTCAGTCCGCAGGCTGACGCTCTATACACTGAGCCAAACTGGCTAGGGCCAGATATGGACATATTTTTAGATCATTGTCAGCTCCCTGATTTATTGATATACTGATTCAATAAATATTTTTGAGGGCCTACAGTGTCAATTTGGTATGAGTCAGCACTATAATTTTAAGCAAAAATGGATAGTTTTTCCCCTCATGGAACCAATAGTCTAGTGAGGAAGGGAGACATTAATTAAATGATCACACAAGTAAATGTGAAATTACAACTTTTATAGATAACATAAAGAAGTGTTATGAGGGGCTATATCTGTACCTACTCAGAAATGTAAGGACAGTTTCCTCAAGTTGATATATAAACAATGAGTAAAACAGTTTAATTGGTGGCAGAAGACATGTATATAGAGGTAGCAGATCTCTACAAGAGAAAAATTAACAGACTTAATCACAATAACGAATCTCATTTGATATAAAAATTGCCACTGATTGTGGGTAAAAAAAATATTTCGATAAGTAGTAAGCTTTTATTTTTATTTATTTTTTATTAAATCTTTATTGTTCAGATTATTACATTTGTTCCCCCCATAACTCCCCTCCTTCCAGTTCCCACCCCACCCTCCGCCCTCACTCCCCACCCACTGTCCTCATCCATAGGTGCATGATTTTTGTCCAGTCTCTTCCCGCATCTCCCACTCCCCTTTCCCCCCCAAGAATAGTCAGTCCATTCTCTTTCTATGCCCCTGATTCTATTATAATCACCAGTTTATTCTGTTCATCAGATTATTTATTCACTTGATTTTTAGATTCACTTATTGATAGATGTGTATTTGTTGTTCATAATTTGTATCTTTACCTTTTTCTTCTTCCTCTTAAAGGATACCTTTCAGCATTTCATATAATACTGGTTTGGTGGTGATGAACTCCTTTGGCTTTTTCTTATCTGGCCTTCACTTCTGAATGATAGCTTTGCTGGATAAAGTAGTCTTGGTTGTAGGTTCTTGGTATTTATCACTTTGAATATTTCTTGCCACTCCCTTCTGGCCTGCAAAGTTTCTGTTGAGAAATCAGCTGACAGTCGTATGGGTACTCCCTTGTAGGTAACTGATTTACTTTCTCTTGCTGCTTTTAGGATTCTCTCTTTGTCTTTTGCTCTTGGCATTTTAATTATGATGTGTCTTGGTGTGGTCCTCTTTGAATTCCTTTTGTTTGGGCTTCTCTGCACTTCCTAGACTTGTAAGTCTATTTCTTTCACCAGGAAGGGGAAGTTTTCTGTCATTATTTCTTCAAATAGGTTTTCAATATCTTGCTCTCTCTCATCTTCTGGCACCCTTATAATTCTGATGTTGGTACGCTTGAAGCTGTCTCAGAGGCTCCTTACACTATCTTCGTATTTTCGGATTCTTTTTTCATTTTGCTTTTCTGGTTGGGTGTTTTTTGCTTCTTTGCATTTCAAATCTTTGACTTGATTCTTGCGCTCCTCTGGTCTGCTGTTGGGAGTCTGTATAATATTCTTTATTTCAGTCCATGTATGCTTAATTTCTAGTTGGTTCTTTATCACAACATCAAGGGTCTCATTAGATTTCTTGTAGATCTCAGTAAGTTTATCAGCGGCTTCTAGATAGTTCTTGAGAGACCTTAAAAGTATGGTTCTGAACTCAATATCCTCCATTGACAGTTTTGTCCTGTTTCTTTGTCTCCGCATTTTTTATGCTTTCTTGGTGCATAAGAGAAACCCTAAGGACTACTGGAGAAATAATTGGTTTTGTCCTCAACCGACAAGTATTCTGGATGGCGGCATTTGCTGGCTTTCCTTCAATTGTTCTGTGAAGCCACCAAGGACCCATCTTGTATCTGTTCACATTATTGCCCGCCACTACCCTTAGAGTGTTGGCTTTCACCTGATGTTTGCCACCTCATGGCCACCCAGGGGCTACAACACTTTTGAACATCACATCAGTGTTAAGAACAAGAAAGAAAGTGAATAAGAATAAGTAGCATCACCTACATCTCTTCCCTTTTATCAAACTAAGATAAAGGACTAAATAATGAGAAGTGTCTCATTCTTCTGAGCTCAGTCCCGTGACAATCCCAGCAGGAGGGGACCCAGGGCAGTAAAGTGGCTAGTCTTTACCTTCTGTAGTGTTTATAGCAGGATATAATCAAGAAAAGAAGGTTGCAAATAGCTTTTGATTCAGATAACCAAAAATGTCTACCACACGGCTTGATACTAAAGACGTATTAATCCTAAAGAAAATGCATAGATAATACCCTCTGTGATTTTTATGGGATCATCATAGTCCCTCAGGATTTACACACATACACACAACACACATTTAATCAGTCCTTTGAGTTTAGTCAGCAAATATTTCATCTATCTTCCTATATTTTACTCATTTATCTTCAGAAGTGAAAAATATTTAATCCATGGAGATCTGAAACAAGAGATGGCAAAGACTTGCAAGTGGAACAAATGGATTATTTTTTCCATGACGTGCTGGTTGTGAAAAACTAAAGAAAAAATTTCTATTGTATCTGCCACGTTGAAAAGACTTGATACATCTTGCAGTTCAATTGAAAGTCATGAAAAAATAATACCTAGCAGAAAGGAGATTTATGGGAAATAAATGAAGGCCTGTGGTTAGAGGTTGCAGAATGTGTTTCTGACAGACATGCGTGTCATTGCAGTAGATTTTTTTTCTTTTATCGCTGCTGACATTTCTGAGTCCTTATATCTGCTTCTTAAGGCGAGCATGTTGTTCATTTCTGCATTGTTTTTCCTCAGACACAAAAATATGAATGTGAGACATGCGGTTGTCAACCAAAAATGGGTAACGGAGTGAAATCAAACAGCTGCAGTCCGTTACTTACGTCATGATAAAAGGAAGGGAATGTTTGGGAATTAGATGCATATTTGGACAATCATAGGTTTGTGATTTACACAATTAGAGTTTATTTTTGGCGGTTTACGTCAGGAAGCATTTCAACAAAATAACTAACCTACTTTATCTCTTGGAAAACTACTCACTGAAAGTTAAATGATGTTTGAACATTTTCTTGATATTGGAAAATATTAGCTGGTTTTCATTTGCACAACCTAAAACATCTGCTTTGATATTAACTGAATGATGCAGTCATCATAAAATGAGGCAGTTTTTAAATTATAATAAGCCTTTAAATCTTTTTATTTGTCTGTTGGTTTTTAATCCTCACCCAAGGATATTTTTCCATTGATTTTACAGAGAGTGGAAGAGAGAGAAAGACAGGGAGAAACATTGATGTGAGAGAAACACATCGATCGGTTGCCTCCTGCACACGCCCTGACCAGGGCCCAGGCAAAGAGCCTGCAACCCAAGTACATGCCCTTTGACTGGAATCGAACCTGGGACCCTTTGGTCCGCAGGCCGACGCTCTATCCACTGAGCCAACCCGGCTAGGGCTAAATGAGGCAGTTTTATGGGACACAATTCACATGCCACCCTTGATCCAATTGGGTTTTGCTTGCCTCCTGCATCCCTCTCTTCCCATTAGACCTCATTCTTTCTTTCTGGCCAGTTCTTCATGTTCCCCAGTCTCAAAGCTACAGAAACTGTGCAAAAAGCATAATTCCACCAAGTATTCAATACAGACTTTTTCTTTGGTTGGTAACAAATGTTTAGGGGCCTGCTCTTTCTGTCTACATCTCTGCACTATCCTCATTGTAGCTGATGACACCTGTAGTTTTAGCTATTTCCTTAGCTGATTCCTCACCAGACCAAAACAATTTTGAAGTGATTATTGCAATGTAAGAGGGACATGTTTTTTTCCCTTGCTGAAATCACATAAATCTTCTCATTTTTTTTCTTTTATATTTTAAAAGAGAAATATCTTGCCAATAAGTCTGGTCTTATGATGGGCCATTTGATGATTCTCCAACTTTGTCCACAGTATTCATTAATTTCCCATGACCTACAACTTTAAAAGGAAAAAATAAAATAATTCAATTAAACAACTTATAAATGAAAATAGTCTTCATTAATCTGATATAAGATTATACCATACAGAATTAGCATTTTGTGTTTCTCTTAGAAAAGCAATGAAAAATTATAATTAGTTTTAACTAATACAAATTCTGAACAATGACTGTGTAGCCTAAGGTCCTTTATCTAAGTCTCATATTCATTTTCATTCAGTTTTTAGAGCATTTTACATAACTTAGAACAGAAGGAATTCTTGTTTTGAGGATTTATTTTAAATTCTAATAAAATGTCACTTACTAAATTGTCTGAAAGTCAATGTTATGCTTTATGTGGGATTCTGACTAAAAATATCTTGACACATTTTCTTTATCCTTTAGCGTTTAAATTACTCCATTTCCCCTGTTCCCGAGTGTTAAAGCAAATTGGAAATAATATGATTTCAAAGTGAAAATATAAACTACAGAATATTACTCTTTTGTTCTTGGTAGATAATTATTTAACAGTGTGTGGAAGCATAGGCATTTGGTTTTTCATAAACAAAAAAAATTAGATGGCAAGCTTTTTCAAAGTCAACAAAGCCTCCTTTTTCTTTTTTGTATGAATTACTGCACAAATGATGTTTGCTTCTCTCAAGTGGTACCATAATGTTCATTAACATTTTTCATATGAAATTTGAAAAAATTTTGATAGTAAAAATTCTTTTCCTTTCATAATTGCTGTTTTAGATGCAATGACTTAATTGTGTCAATGTATATTTACTCACTAAATATTGATTCTCAGAAAATTTAGGCAATCTTGTGTCACCTTTGTTGTTCTTACTTTTACTATTTATTTATCATTGCAGATTAAAAAAATCAACAGAAACTTTCCTGTAAACCAGCAGGTAAGATGGAGAAATACTTGAAAAGTCAAATTATATCTTTCTTTCATTGTTTTTATTATAGAAGATAATCTGGATTAAATTTAATTTTATGTGGAAATAATGTGTACTATTATTAACTATATTCAGGAAAATAAATAGTTTATTAGATTTCTTTCATATCATGTGATATATCTACTTATCTAATCACATTAAAAGCAGTCTGTAATACTATCAACAATAAAAAGTATATTAAAAAACTTTTCAAGTAAACTAAGTGAACACTATTTTTTACACAAATTATATTTATTTAAATACAATGTCAAAGAACACGGAGAGCAATTTACATGAAATAGTTTTACTGTATCAACATTTAGTACTTTACATAAATAATCTAAATGTTAAAGAGGATTTTCACGATTTGCTGACTGTATTTAAAATGAGTCTAAATTAATGCATAGAATAAAAATAATGTCTGATTAATCAAGCAAATAATTTAGTTGACTTATAAGACTAATAATTGATTATAGACCAAAGTAAGTTGATTATAGAAAATAATAACAGATTCCCTTTACCATTTTATTATGCTAGAATTAAGCTTTGTATTACTTTCCTAAGCATACTAAAAACATTAATTCAAGTAAGAAAAGTAAGTGAAAGCTCAGTGTTTTGACTCATGTCATTGGTATATCGTTTGAGCTCATGTCTTCTGCGTGCACTCTTCCTTCCTTGCGAAGTTGTGTTGTCTTAGTAACTGGGTTCCAGGTTCTACTTCCTCCCTCTCTTTCCCCCATGGTCCCAGTTCCTGACTACCTAGCTTCCTTCTGTCTTATCACTTCTGCCTAATTCTCTTCCTCCAGATAGAGATATGGGGAACTTTCCGTCTGTTAAGTCTGTTCCCAAATGCCCCCTCTGTGAGACCTTACACAATCTCATCTAGAACATCAGACTCTGCAAAACTCTGTATCTCCCCTTCCCTGTGCTCTTTAAAAAACAACAACCTGTTTTCTTGGGACCGCTTATTCTTTCTTATAGCCTATATTCTACTTCTTTCTTTTGAAATGCACAGTCACTCAAAGTGGAATCTAAAGTACATTATTGCATTGTATTTAATTCACTGCTATATCCCCAATGAGTATAACATTAGGGATATAGCAGTCCCGATGTCATCTTGTGTATGTGAGAAGGAAAAATGTTCAGGTTACCAGTCATCTGGAAATGTTGCCTTTATATGCAGAGAGCTGGGATGCCATTATATCTGAGAGAGCTCTTTGCCGAGCAACAACCGAAATCTTTAGTGTTACTCTTTAATTGTGAGTCAGGATGGCCTAGGGCCATTTTATTTGTCAGAGTAATGCATCTCAGACGAACAGTGTTTTCCAGACAGCACCGACCCATGTTGCTGGACAATAGCCATCCTACTTCCTGTTAACACACTTGGCCCCTGCTGCCAAGTCGACCTGCTTTTATGCGCTGCCCGTGGTGCCTCTTCTTTCTGTCCTGATTGCCGGTCTCCAGAATTCCCTGGCACAGTCCCAAGCTGCTTCGTTTCTGCGTCTTGAGAGAAAGCCTTTAGGGCCAAGCCTCGGTGGAGACAAATCAGAGTGATTGCCGTGGTCCCCCCGTGGAGGGCTTTGTGCTGCTGCAGTGGCTGGCTCAGCAGTGGTTTTCGGGGAAGCAGCTGGCAGGAGGGAAAGGAGAGAGTTTTCTACAGCTGAACACAAATGACAATAGGCTCAGCTGTCAACGCATCACCACCATATGCCCTCTACCAACAGTGAAGAGCACTTTCTGCTTGTTTCAGAGCACTGGGGGTACGTTCAGCTCACTTTGTAACTTCTCTTCCGTGTTTAGCTCTCCTTCAAATTCACTTTAGTATGATTTCTCTTAGAGAAGTATTAACGAAGCAAAAGTCTTGAAACCGCCCACCTTCCCCTCAAAAAAAAAAATCACCTGATGAAACATTTGATCAAATAGTGGGTGACTGACATTACAACACCATGGGTTCGGGCAGAGAAGAAATTTCCCCCGAAAGGACTGAAGGAGTGGTTTTGATTGCTTTACCCAGGAAAAGGAAGCAGGCTGGCCTCCTGGTTTGAGAGGGAGAGTGAACTTGATGCCAAGTAATGTCGAAGGCTGCAATGAGACATAGTCTGGCCTGTTACTTGAGCTGAATGGCCCCACCTTGTGGGAGTGGTGTCGACTGAAAGCAAAGACAATGGAAGGAGAAAAAGGAATGCATTCACATTAGAAAGTGGGTGAGCCGATCCACAGTAAGGCTTCTCAGACTCCAGGAGGTAATGGAGTGGATACTGTGGAAAACACCTGCGAGGTACACTGTGGTAGCAGGGACCACCTCGTGTCACCTACAGATGTGTAGAGGCATGGTTTTGTCAGAAACTTCTGGGAGCTTTATCAAAAGCAGACAGATGGATTTGTTAGATGCTGTTGAGGTCGCTGTGTAAAAGAATAAGAGGCCAGGTGAAACATAAAGATGATGGTGATTTGGGGGATATCACATCTCCTCTCCCTTGATTTAGGGACTTGAGATTAATTCTGAAATTCTGCAAGGTGAGGAGTGCTGTGAGATGAGAGTAACACTAAATCAGAACTCCTTGGTAAATATATATATATTCACTGGCACATACACACACACACACACACACACACACACACACACAACAGAGGCCCAACGTGCACGCAATCATGCGCTCGTAGCTCACTGCCCCGCCCTCCGCCACTCATAGCTCTCCACCACTAGTAGCTTGTGCCCTGCCCCACCTGTCACGAGAGCCTCTGCTCGTTTGTTCGAGATGGAGTTATGGCATGACGGCCACGGGCCTTTTATGTAAGATATATATATATATATATATATATATATATATATATATATATATATATATATGTGTAAGATATATTATATATATATAATTTTAGTCTTTTGCCTCTTATAGGCATTTTAGATTTCTGTGGCCTTGAGAAACAGCTGTTACTCCAAGATGCTTTTAGTTGTAACATGTAAAATTCTACTAATTATCTGTGTATACAAACACATGCCTGCCCATAAACACAGACGCGTGTGCACGCACGCACACACACACACACACACACACACACACACACACATATATCAAGAGGTAGAAAAATGGTCTTGTTAGTATGGAGCTGCAATTGATTTTTATGCAGATTTTGTATACAGTGACTGTTAAATTCACTTAATTCCATGCTCCTCTTTTCAGCTGTATGTAAACTTCTGGCAAATCCTTACATTGCGCTACAGTTTCATTTCTAGATATATGTTTTATTATTTCACAATTTCCAGTTATCTGCTATGATGTATGGACTAGTCGTCTAAATTTTGAACATATATTGAGTAAAGTAGTAGTTTTAATGTTTGGTTGATATATCCAAGATCTGAATCTCTTATGTGTGTGTTCCTCCCCCTTTGTCTGTTTTATTCCTTGGTTTTCTGAATTGTATTTATTTTTGTCCCCTTGTATGGCTTCTAAATAATGGTTAAAGAGTAGACATTGTACATAAAAGTCACAGACATAACTTGAGGATGGGAATGATGTTATCTTGCTCCAGAGAGGACTTACTTTTATTTTAGGCAAAATAAAATCAGAAGTACAATTTAGCCCTGACTGGTTTGGCTCAATGGATAGAGTGTAAGCCTGTGGACTGAAGGGTCCCAAGTTCGATACTGGTCAAGGGCACATGCCCAGGTTGCAAGCTCGATCTCCAGTGGGGCGCTTGCAGAGAATCAGTGATTCTCTTTCATCGTTGATGTTTCTCTCTCCCTCTCGCTCTCCCTTCCACACAATGCAGTGTACAGATGATGTGTTGTGTACCTGAACACTGTAATTTTGTTAACCAGTGTCACCTCAATAAAAATTCATAAATCATGAATCATTTCAAGGTTGACATTTTCTGAATCATCTAGATTTGAGCTCTTGTTCCTGTAAGAGCTAAATGACACCTGCCTCAACACTGCAGTTAGGAAGCAGGCACCTGTGACCTGAAACCCAGACTGTTCCCTAAGGCTCACCCATGTGACTTTACCTTATGCCCTAAAACCAAGGCTGAAAAAAGCATCTCAATCTTTTATGGCCACTTCTGTATTAGAAAGTGCCCCTCTGGCAAAAGCTAATCCACATTTGGACTCACTTTTATCAACCACCATATTACTATGAATTTTTTTCCTGGTAACGCTTTATTTAATATGTTGTAAAATATCTAGTGTTTTAAGCACATTTGAAAAATAACATTTTTATTGTTTTCTGGCATGACTTCAGTAAAAGTGTTGTCTGATGACATAATATACAACAACTGGAAGTAGAAAATAATTATCTCCTTTTATTTTATCTCAATTATTCTGACAAATTATACTAGTCTCCTATAGTTAACCTAATCATTTTCAGCTAGTAAACGTTATTGCTCTTTTACTCTTTAAATTTATTTTTTTTAATTTATTTTTCAATTACATTTTAAATTTATTTTTCAATTACAGTTAATATACACAATATTATATTAGTTTCAGGTATACAACATAGTGATAAAACATTTATTGCTTTATGAACTGATCTTCTTGATCTTCACTGGTTAATAATAATATTAGAACAACCAGCTATAGTAATTGGTTATTTTCTAATTGCTTATATGGCCAGGTAGATACTTAATCAAATAACATCATAGTTTTAAAAGGGTAAAAAAAAAGTCTTGGAGCAGGAAAGAACATTCTGCCAACACTAAAACCAAAGTAAGTTACATGATGTGGAAAATATACTCTCCAGGTACCTCTATCATGTAGGCTGTGGTAAGAGGTAAGTAAAATGGCCTATCGATATGTTTTCAAGAATGTGAAATATTCACTTAATAAATGTGTATGTACATGCTTCACCTTTACCTCAATTAAATGATGAGAAGAGGAGTAACCATTTAACTTTTTTTTTTTTGGAAATTGATCCACTTACATTTAAGAGCTAGAAGCAAAAGAGTTGTTGTCAGTGCCATTGATATATGGATAATGCTTGAACAGTGTTTAGTCATCTTAGACAAGTGACTAAACCAAGAATGACACAGGGGGGATGCGGTACACCACACTAGTGGTGATAACATCAGTTATCTCTCTGATTTATCTCATTACCCACTTGATTATTTTCTCCTGGGATCACTTTCCCAGATAGTAAAATGGAACTAACTGGTAAACAGATGGCATAAGTCAATGAATTCCATTACAAACACATATTTTCACAGTATGAATGGTAGAAAGTGAGAGATATAATGCATGTCAAGTTGGGTTACGTAAACAAACACTTGCAAATCCTTGTTAGTGGTTTACATATACTTATTGAAGGCAAATCTGGTTCATGAAATTTTGCATCAATTAATTTGATAATTTTATTAGAGCATTAAGATGCCTTACCTAGAGGTAAAAATGCACATAATACCTCTAATCTGAGGCTTTTTCTGCAGTAATTACGTTCCGTTTCCTTGCAGATCGTCTACATGGGTTGGTGTGAGGCCCGGGAGCAGGACCCCCTTCAGGACTCGGTGTACTCTCCAATCTTTCTAGCCCTGAGGGGCTCATGTCTTTACAAGTTTCTGGCACCTCCAGTAAGTGTTTTTGTCCAATACTTATTTTCCTATATGATCACAGCAGAGTGACATTGACTTAACAATAAAAATAGCATGTGGCCAATATTTTTTTGAAAATCAGCTACAGAACAAAAATAGAAAATAGTCCAAATTTTTTGTGTGTATATTTTGCTAAATATATATATTCTGTAAATATATATATTCTGTCATTAAACATTACCTTATAACCCTTGAGAAATCTAGAAATCTTTTCTATTTAGGCATTTATGACAGGCAAGATATGTTTATGTGGCACAAGTCTGTCTACATCAAATCAACAGTATTTTTTATATCCTATATGCTAGTCATTGGGCGTTTTATTAAATATGTATTGGTATCTATTGCACCTAATATCTTGCTTTTGAAACAGATACCTTCCATAATTGTCATTCTCAATAAATATTTATTGAATATAAATATCAAATGTCAGACCACTTACAGGTCTAATAATGGGTAGGGCCTTGGAATTATCAAGTCTGACTTACTGCTATTTTGAATGTCTCTGTGTATACAAAGTTCACAGGAAGGCAGGTAAAAAACCATTAATATGTATATATTTTACTATAGTACTACTCTGAATAATTTCTTATGGTTGGAAATATAGGTGTAAGGTTTACACTTCAGTAAGTGAAACAATTTCACTGTCGTGTTTGATACCTTCATAATTTTCTAAGGTGTTCACATCTTGGAATGACTACCAATATAAATTATGTCTTTTTAAAAAATTCAACTCAATGTTGCTATCTGGTATTCTTCTTTGTAGGTAAGGAGTGGTAAACTTTAAAAAAAATGGTGTGTGAAATATAAATACTTATTATTGACTAGAGGCCCAGTGCACAAAATCGTGCATGGGTGGGTGTTGTCCGGGCCAGCGGGGGGGGGAGTGGCGGGGGGGGGGGGCTGCAGGTGGTTGGCTGGCCGGACACATCCCCGATTGGTGTGTTGGGGGCCGATCAGAGGCCATGCTGGCCTGGGTGGGGCAGGGGGCAATCGGGGCCTGGATCAGTCTGGTTGGCTGCTGCACTGTGCATCATAGCCACTGGTCATTCTGATTGTTCCACCATTCTGGTCACTGGGCTTTTATATATATAGATATGTAAAGAATACACAATACTTAAAATATGTAAAGCTATTGGGCACGTTGAGATTGTTGCATGTAACATGAGATGTTTGCTGAAAGAGGAAAAAATAGTAATAAAGCTTAGAAGAGAGGAAACCACAGCATTCTGCATGAACCTCGATGAGCGTTATAACTGGAGACTCTATAGTACATATGTGACAGGTTCCCCTAGACGCCATAGTATATAAGTAACTTAACGAGGGAATAGGAGCTATTTAAAAAAAATGGTGTATTACTTTCTTATCTTTTAAAGGTGACAACGTGGGATTGGACCCGAGCAGAGAAAACATTTTCAGTTTATGAGATCATGTGCAAGATTCTCAAGGTATGATCAATAGGTGGTAAAAATTTTCATTTTTCCTCAGCAAACAGTGGTTCAGCTCATAAGTAGAGTCTGAAAAGCAATGATGCATGATTATGAAAGAAAATATAAGATACAGGCAAATAAATTAGATGTAGGGTGTCCTAAAAATATATACATACACTTTGAATAATAATAAAGGCAATGTTTATGAAATACAGTTTATTTCCAAAATTGAGCTATCAGCAGTTAACACATGTATATATAATAGAATGCAGAGGTGTGTAGGCACCCTCATATTGGCTTAAATAATTGTTAAGCAGATTTTTCAGTTTCTCAGTCTGGGGAGGAAACAAAGAGGAACTTGGCAGAAATCCATTGAGGAAGAAGTAGAAAGTGCATTGGAAATAGCCTGAACTTAAACATCTGTTGTTACCATCGTTTTTGGCTAAGTAAAATATAAAAGAGAAAAATTTGGATATATTTGTTTTAGAAAATGTAGAAAATATAAAGGCATATGCAAAGAAAGCTAATTTGTGTGTGGCTTTTGTTTTTTTAATTATCAGGGTTAGGTTATCTCTCTGAGTATGCAAAACAACATACAATTATTTTTTATCAATTAAATTTCTGTGCTATACATAAATTGTTGTGATAGCAAATCATCCAGAATTCTTTATAATTTTAAATGGTTTCTGCAGCCATTTTAAATAAAGGAAATGGGAATACTTTATAAAAGCTAAATAATAATCTATATTCAGTTTCTGCTCTAGGGTCTGTAGGCTTGTTAAGGTTGACCTTGTTTATGTAATCAAGGAGAACTGAGTTCCCTGTACTTTATGTCAATTATTTCTCTTCCAGTTAAAGACTCAGTAGATTAGAAAATGCTGGAACATTTAAAACACAATGAAATGTATCAAAAGTGTCTGAAAGCAGAGACAAAGAAACATGATTACCTCAAAAGTATTCATAATATTTTTCCCTATTGAATAATTATAAATGAAAGCTGAAATTTATAATAGCACAAGAGCTAAATAAAAATATAGGTCATTGCTTGATCATCACTGTACATGGTTTTAGTTTTATTGTGGGATTAATGGTAGAACAACTCTGATATGCTTGAATTTATTGTTAATAAAAAAAAGTTCTGGAAACTTCTAAAAGATGTACTGGTATCTGAAGAAAAAGAGATCATACTCAATTTCAGTTAATAAAAATAATTACCAAAATGACTAATAAGATTGCTTTCTCTCTTTTTTGGGCGGGGGGAGGGGACTTTTTAAAATTGTTGATAGTATTACAGATGTCCCCCAATCTCTCCACTCCCCTGCTCCGTTTACTCTCTTCCTCTCAGCCCCTACCCCAGGCCAGGCCTTCACCACACTATTGTCTCTGACCATTGGCTATACATATATGTATATAAGTTATTTAATTAATCTCTACCCATCTCCCCCCACCCTGAGATATGTCAGTCTGTTCCATGTAGCCATGTCTCTGGACCTGTTTTTTTCATCAGTTTATTATGATCATTAGATTCCACATGTAAGTGAAATCATGTGATACTTGTCTTTCTCTGACTGGCTTATTTCACTCAGCATAATATTCAACAGGTCCATCTATGTTGTTGCAAAGTGTAGAAGATCCTCCTTTTCTACAGCTGCATAGTATTCCATGGTGTAGATGTACCACAGCTTTTTATCCACTCATCTACTGATGGGCACTTGGGCTGTTTCCATATCTTAGCCATTGTAAATAATGCTGCTATGAACATAGGGGTGCGCATATTCTTTCTGGATGGTATTTTGGAGTCCTTAGGATATATTCCCAGAAGTTGGAATCCTGGGCCAAAAGGTTGTTCCATTTTTAATTTTTTGAGGAAACTCCATGCTGTTTTCCACAGTGGCTACAGCAGTCTGCATTCCCACTAGCAGTGTTCTGGATTCTCTTTTCCCCACATCCTCACCAGCACTTGTTTGTTGATCTGATTGTAGCCTTTCTGGCAGCTGTGAGGTGATAGCGCATTGTAGTTTTTATTGGCATCTCTCTGATGACTAGTACCATTGGGCATTTTTCCATATGTCTATTGGCCATCTATGTATATCCACTTTGGGATGAGGTTTGTGTTGGTGTTTGTGTGGTGGGAAGCAGATAAAAGAACATAATAAGGAACATGAGCCTTATTAAGGAACAAAGGAGAGCCACTGAAGGATTTCAAGCATGAGGAGTGAAGCGTTTGCCCTTCTAGCTCCAGAGTGAGATCGGATTGGCAGGGTGGAGGAGGGGCAAGCCAGGGGCTTTCAAGTGTACGATATGATAATCCACCATCTGCGTATTTCCTTGTATGCTCATCATCCCAAGTTTAGTCTCCTTCTGAGCAGTGACCCTGTTTCATGAAGGTTTAGTGATATTGTAGCGTCTAATCTGTACGACTGGCACCTCCAGCCGCGCATTAGTCGACACCGACTTAAGGTATGAGCATGTCAGCCATTTGAATTGATGTTTGCCAGCCCGTGTAACTCCAGGTTTTCATCAGGACAGTGACCTCCTGGACCAGCGCAGACACTGTTTCACTGTGCAGTCCGAGTCCGGGGAGGACCTCTACTTCTCCGTGGAGTTAGACTGCGACCTTGCCCAATGGGAAAGAGCCTTCCAAACAGCAACATTTCTGGAAGTGGAGCGGATACAGGTGAGAGTCTGTGGCGTTTGAGGATCTGGGACATAGCGATGCATGTCCACTGGCTTCGAGTTCTCACAGAAATCCAAATTAGCACAACACCACCATTTTTGGAATCTTGACCTCCTTCTCAAACACATTCGATAATCAGCCATTGTGATTGAACGAATAGTAATGCAGCTCTGAAAAACATTTTAATTTCTCTACAATTTGATCTCTCGGGGCTATTTCCTATCACTCCTCAAAAATATATTGGAAATTTTCGTTAGAATCAGTTCCGCTTTAAATCTAAAATGAACACGCTCTGATTTTAATTATACTTCCCAAGGCTGTTTCCTGTTCTGTAATCATGACCACCTAATTTCCAGCTGAATGGCTTCATTCACTCAAAATGCTTTTTCTTGTTAGAAAGCCTTCCCTTCATATCTACCCTCCAAAACTACGCCCAGGCTTTGAAACTTTTTTCATAGGTCATATCATCTGTGAAAATTTTGCTGATTTCCAGTCTACCCTGCCCCCTGGCTACCACTACTCCTTGCACAACAGTTCTGTTCAATATTACTTGATTTTGTCACCAGTATTATTTCCATAGCTCTGCTCACAGTCTCATAGTGGAGTGAAGTGTGCTTGACATTGCTCACACTGAGTTACAGTTTGCTTGGGATATTTTATCCATCTACCAACCGAAGTACAATGCGTGTTGTGCATCACAAGTATTCAACGGATGCCGATTAAATTTTATTTCTTAAGCATGAAGTTATATCTAGATCAAACTTCATAGAATCCTCAGCCTCTCCAATTTATAGAACCATGAAATGGAACAGGCTAAGAAATATTGGGCCTGTCTCAATTTGAAAAGTCACCAATTGTTGATTTCTGAAGAATCATTCTGTTTATACAAGTAATAGGCGAGTGGTCAATATCTTTGGGAAACAGGTTGTGTCACATGGGTGAACAGATAGAGACTGTGAAGGTCAAGATATGTTTTCGTTGTTGTTTCTGCCTTGGTTACAGAATCTGTGTTTGTGTGCCTGAGAATTCTCTTTAAATAATGTCTATAAAATCAACATACCAAGAATTTAAGTAACACCTTGATCTTTAATAATCCACTTTTGGCTTAATGAAAATGAAGGGATAGTTAGCTGGAGGGCATGACAACTTAATCTTGCCTAAACCTAAAAATGTTTGTACCAGTTTTATTGGAAATACTATAGTAAGAAGAGTCGGTGTGGTACATGATAAAAACAATCCTTTAAAAAAGACTGGAAACGTGGTCCTGCATACCCCTTGGCAGGTCAAAAATCACTTGGATTCTTTTTTTTTTTAATTAACATTAAGATGTTGATAATACTATTTTCCTTACACGATTACTGCTGATAATATTAGCTATTATATAAGAATGCATTACAGAAGCTTTCACACAGTGTTGGATAACTATTAGCTATTAATACTGATCTTGGATCAATCACATAAAAAGTAACAGTGTTCTCTGTTCCGTCTAGTGCAAGACATATGCATGTGTACTAGAAAGTCATCTAATGGGACTCACCATCGACTTTAGCACAGGATTTATATGCTTTGATGCTGCGACAAAGGTAATGAGTTCGGGTCAGCTCTGAGAACTGTTCTGCAGACATTTTAATTTAGGAATGATTGAAATAACTTTGAACTCCTGTCAGCATTTTAATTATCATATGTCAAATATAAGATCCTCATTTTTTGTTAATAAAGGTTAAATTATGCTTTAATCTGTTTATAGAAAACAAAAGTTGAAAATTGTAATGAAACAAATGTGTTGGTACACAACACTAGAACTATATAAATTGAATATATATATATTCATTTTTTCTCTTTTACTAAAGCTATGGCCTTATATTGAGGAAAAATTCTCCTCCTCAAAAACATTTTTTGAACAAAATATCCCTTTGATTATTTTTCTTTAGCAACCTCTCTAGTATCAAAATGGGGGAAATATATTTTTAGCTTTATAGGTAATATGTTGGAATTATACCAGTAGAATGGAGGAATTTGAGTGTGAAGTTTCTGGCCAAGGAGTATAATCCTTGTAAATACTTAAAAGGTCTTGTACTGTCTGATTGTGTGCCCGTTCCACAAAGGTTATGTCTCTGGAAGGGATGCATACTGAATGATGAAGGGCACCTTCTGAGCCAGGAGTATCTCAAATATCTTCAAGATAAACTGACCCCTCCCCACCGCTAATCTCCTCCCAGTACTGGCGTCACTGCTGCACTTTCTGACTTGGGGCTCTGGCCTCCACATAAGCCATTCTTCTTCCCATAAGGACATACATTCCTTAGATCCACCCCACTTTCTTCTATATCAAAGAAATAAACTGATACATTCCTTCTCCCTCATTTAAGGACTAATGGCAATTCTCTACTGATAAGAAAATTATCAATAATATATCATAATGAGGTATAATGAGTTTATAAAATGAATTTATGTAATATATAATAATGAGACACAATGACCTTATATAAAATGAGCTTATATGATATAGAATAATGAGGTATAACACATTTATATAAAGTGCCATTCACTTGTTATCTATTTATTCACTAAACATTTATTATTTTTCAAGCCGAGGTCAGTCACCACCTGTGCCCTGCCCCCGCCAACCAGAATGAGCTGCACACTAATCTGTAGATGGCTGCTATTTATGCTGCCTTGGAAGTGCCCAGGGGAGGCCACGCTGAAAACTAAGTCCAGCTGCAGCTAGTGCTGGGCCTGGGGCCACTGAGTGAAGGGTATGGGGCACTCTGAGGCCAGATGCTGCTTGTTTGATAAATTTTAGAGAAGTCCAAAACATGAGCCAAGAGAGGCCATTTGTAGGAACTTATGATTATTTTATTTTATTCTTTTTAAAGTGTGAACTTTTAAATTAATATTTATTTTGAGTGGATTCTGAAGATACAATGCTTACAGAATTTTTAAGTTTTTTTTAAATTGTTATAATACATTTTAATATAAAATTTCCCATTTTAGCCATCATTAATTGTACATTCAGTGACATTAATTAATTTGTACTATTTCCAAAACTTTACATCACTCCAAATGAAAACTCTTTAAATCGTGAAGCAATAACTTCTATTTTCTTCAACCCTGCAGCCAGGATCCAACCAAATGCTGTCTACAAGAGGCTGACTTTATATCTAAAGAAAGACACAAAGGGGTTGGGAAAAAAAAGATGTAAAAATATATTCCATACAAATTGTGCCATAAGAGAGCTGGGTGACTTGCTTTTGTTTATTTTTTCCCCTTTAGGCTGTACTTTGGAGGTATAAGTTTTCTCATCTTAAAGGCTCTTCAGATGATGGCAAGAGCAAAATCAAATTTTTGTTTCAGAATCCAGATACTAAACAGATTGAAGCAAAGGTAAGCCCAAGTTCATCATATAAACCATCTCTAACTACATTAATACTGTTAAGAAGCAAAGGAGAGATAATTTAGAAAAATCAAAAGGCAAAAGCATACATTCCCTATTTACCTTGAACTGTACCTTATGGCCAAAAGAAAAAAAAAATTTAATGGTTAATTTTCACTAAAAAGCATAACTTAAAATAAATTATACTCAACAATTATATTTCTTACTTTTAATTCCTTATGGGCTTTATTTGTATCACACTACAATAACATTCTAGGAACTAAAAAAATCACTATTTTGTAGTTTCATACACTAAATAATAATTTTTAAAAAAATATATATTTTATTGATTTTTTTTTTTAAGAGAGAAAGGGAGAGGGATAGAGAGCTAGAAACATCGATGAGAGAGAAACATCTATCAGCTGCCTCCTGCACACCTCCTATTGGGGATGTGTCCACAACCAAGGTACATGCCCTTGACCGGAATCGAACCTGGGACCCCTCAGTCCACAGGCTGACGCTCTATCCACTGAGCCAAACCAGTTAGGGCCACTAACTAATAATTTAAAATGCTTAAAAGTTTCTGACTCTCTTGTATCATTTATTCCATTTTTGAATATGAATAAAAATCCTTAAAGAATATTATTTTTATATCAACTCATATTTTCTCATGTTATGTATAAAATGCACGAATGAATGATTTTTTGCTTTTCTTCATGCAAATTTTTAGTATTTTTAACTATATTAACTATGTTGTTTTTAACTCATCAAAAAGATTCACTACTTTGTTTTTTAGGAATACATATATTTTAAATATTCAAGTTTTGAATTATTTCCATTATTTTACTATGGAATTCACAATAACAATGTTTGGGTTGGAGTGAATTATAAATATAGTATTCCATTGTGGAAGGATGGGTAAATAATAAATACCAAAGTGAAAGTTTAATTGTCTGTGGGCTTGCCATACAGTGACTGCATTATGATGAGGTGCATTCTCTTGACACCTACTTTGTAAAGAGTTTTTGTCATAAATGGATGTTGAATTTTGTCAAAAGCTTTTTATGCATATATTGAGATGATTGTGAATTTTATCCTTATTTCACTTCATATAATGTTCTCAAGGTCCATCCATGTTGTTGTAAATGACACTATTTCATCCTTTCGTATGGCTGTGTAGACTCCATTGTGTATATGTACCACATCTTCTTTATCCAGTCCTCTGTCGCAGGGCACTTTGGTTGTTTCCATGCTTTGGCCACTGTGAGTAATGCTGCAATGAACATAGGGGTGCATATATCTTTGCGTATAAGTGATTTCGAGTTTTTCAGGTATATACCAGAAGTGGGGTTGCTGGGTCGTATGGTAGCTCTACTCTTAATTTTTTGAAGACTCGCCAGACTGCTTTCCATAGTGGCTATACCAGTCTACATTCCCACCAGCAGTGAATAACTTTAAACAACCAAGTACAACGATTAAAATTATATAAATTTTAAATTAATGAAATGCATTATTTTTTGAAGCAGAACCATGTGGCTCCTAATGTCATGACCACTCATATCCCTTTTCTTTTAGTAATTCATATTCAGTGTCCTTTGACAATGGCTAACTTATTCTAAAAGAGTAGTAAAAAATGTTTTCTAAAATCATTCCAATCCAAATTTATCATTTGATGTATGTACAAAGAAATAAAAATACTTTTAAAGTACTCCTGTGGTTCTCTTTAGTTACATTTTATCAAGAATAAAATTTTAATCAGGCCCAATATATTTTTATGCCACATTAATCAATACTGAAATGACTTTATGAATGATAGTATGCTTACTCCTTCAAGTTCTTAGATCACCATGATAGTAAACCTGCAATATATATTAATGTTACATATTGAACAGAAATTAAACAGTAGAGTTGCCATGCATTCGATATAACTGGTGATAGTTAAGTTTATTGCACTTGAAAAAGTCTATTATCTACTTGTATGGTTTATTATCCATTTTTTAAGTAAACTTTTTATTTTATTTTATCTGACCCATGTCTCTTTTCCTTTCAGGAGCTGGAGTTTTCGAATCTATTTGCTGTTCTTCACTGCATTCACTCGTTCTTTGCGGCCAAAGTAGCTTGTCTGGACCCTCTCTTCTTAGGCCATCAAGCTACTGCCTCTGCTGCGGCCAGTTCTGCTACGATGAGCAAAGCAAAGTACACAACTTGACACCCTGAGTTTTGTGTTGCCACTTACCATGACTGTATAAATAGATGAACAGCTTCGTCATTTTAGACCTTGGAGAGACAATAATATCATCAAGTCAAATGGGAACTTCAGCAGGAAAAGAAGGGATCTCCAAAGCATTTCTATTTTGGAGGCCTTGGTGAATAGTCCGAAAGGAACAGAACAGCTTGTTCGTTCACTCGGCTGACTGGTCACCAGTAGACTGCTTTCATCAGAAGTGGAGAGAAAAGAAGGAACGATGTGAATTATGTAAGTAATGTAAAAATTGTAAATTCTCTATAAATAAAATAAAAATACCGATTAAAGGGTTACTCCTGTATTTTAGGATATTTTGTATACAGAATACATGTTGGTTCAGATCACAAACTAATGCCCTATGATTACATCATGAGTGACCGAAAGGAGGCAGAAAACCTATGGCAGCAAGGATACTAGCATGCGGGGGGGAATAAATCTCATCAAAGGAAAAAAACACTCACTTTAATTTGCTGATGTAGATTTCTCCTTGTGTTATCATTTCATGATTTGGCACTGACACTCCGATTCCATCTTACTGTAAAATGTTTTTTTAAGAATTGCAAAAAGCTAGTAACATTGACCTGGGATAGACGCATTGTGAGATGAACTGTTTCCTCCTTGGAGCGCTTACACTGAAAGTGTTATTCACGGCCAGTGCCAATCAAATATGCCAACATGTGTTAATTTAATTATGATTGAAGGCAACAGTCCCAAACATCTTCTTCTGTCTTTCACTGAAGGAGATTTACATTTTACCTAATGGAATTTATTTTCCAATTAAAGTTTCCTAAACTTTCAGCGACCCCAAAATTTTCTAGAAAAAAAAACTGTGGTGTAAGGAACAATTCTTTGTAATCCTAATCCTAGCTCATCGTAAGCTAAAATGTTTCTAGAAAGCAGTCTCAAAGCTATTACTCATGTTCATTCAATAATTTTTTTCCCATTTTTAGTAACATTTAATGATAAAGTAAGATCTGAAAATTAAAAAATTTAAACTTCTATCTTACCACGTCATCACAAGTTATTATATAATTCTAAACAATGCGGATTCTTTCAGGTATATTTTCTTAGGAATGTAGATGTGAAGAGGCTAGAAATATGAAATCATGGGGGGAGGGAGGTGGGTAATACATGACTCAGATTCCAGATCTTACATAACGATTTGCATCACGTGGAAAACATGTTCTACCCTTCACTACAGCTGTACCGAGATCTGCCTGTAAACAACCAGCTGCCCATTAAAAAAGGAAAATATGCTTTTTTAAATTCACACCAACGTCCCCAACTAAATCAAAACTGGATTATTTCTACATGAAAATGACCAAAGATCTAATAAGGTGGTTTGATTTATTTTTTAAATAAGAGAAAAATATCACTCAAGAGGGAAAAATAATTTATAAAAAGGCACTACCATCATAATTAAAAATTTAATATGCAACTATTTCTATCATCATAGATTTTCAATTTACTTTTCATCTGATCAATTCTGAATCACATTAAATTTTTTTTAAAGGTAAGTTTCATAATTATACATGGGCAAGTATTAAGTTGGGCCTAGGACACATTATTAAAAGAACTGTGGAAAATTCAACAATAATTAATATAATTTATTCTGATCACAAAACTAAATACATATCCATAAGGAAGGTAATGCTGTGGAAATACTACTCATTATTTATCGATCAGACACAACAGTCATTCAAAATAAGAAGCCCACCAACGACAGGCTTTCCCAGGGTACTATTGAACTTATGGAGAAAAACAGAGGGAGGCATCGACCTTAGGAAGGAGGTGAACAGCAGAAAGCAGCCAGTTCATTACAGAATCCTTGCTACTAACTAGATGTTACCGTGGGGTGACATCTGTGTGTCATGAGTGTGATATGCTAGTCTCATGGAAATACGAAATGGGCAAGGTAGCTAAAAGAGAAACGTGTCAAACTCTATGTTAGGGTAATGTAATTATTGAAAAATGAATGCTAGATTTTTAAAAGCTCCATTGGAAATATACAAAATGCAATTTATTTAAATACCTTTTTTGTTACACCATAAAATGATTCTAGCCTGTGCTTATGTGTATGATGAAGGAAAAGGTGCACAAAGGAGATATGTATGGGTATATATCTCCTCTTGCCACAAACACATACGAAGATACAAACAAACACACATATATATATGTATATACATATGTATATATAATGAAATGTTAACCACAGATTATATGAAGAATATTTCAAACACATATACTTAATATCTTTAAATTTGCATTGTAAATGGTAACTTGAATTAAAATTTATGATAATACTGCATTTATTTTTGATACTATTGATAAAAAGGCCTAAATTACTACATTATATAATTGGTGGAGCAGCCGTCTATTAAAAATGCTATTCTACTGTTCATTTGTTAGCAGGTAGTATGTAACATTTTTTTTTACAGTGCAAATATTAGCCACTATCATTTGTCATAACTTGGATTACTGAATGAGAGAGCTTAGATATGAAAAATACTAAGATAAATCTCAACTTCTCATGTAATTAAGTTTTAGAAGCATTGGAAGTATTCACATTAAAACCTAGTTCACACTAGAGAACATTTTGACAGCAGAATGTTTAATTTTGTGTTAACCCCTCCAGTGCCTTGGTATATGTGTGTGTGTACATGATGCATATATACATATGTTTATATGTATACATGTGTATGTATACGCACTTTTAAAGGGTTCATTATAGTTGTACATAGTGCAAGCTCAAAGAGAATATTGTATTACAGATACTAAGGTCAGATTAGGGAGTTCAAGTATTTCCAATTTTGCTAACTACTATAATAATGTACTTTGCCTGATTAATAAAAAACCAATTAATTTAAGCTGAAGTAAATGAAAGCAGGGGCATTTTATATTTGTTATATTGGAACAAATATTTATTTAAAACTACTTTCATAGATAATGTAAGTATAATGTGTAGCCTAACATACATCATCCAACGCTATTTTTAAGGGAGAATAATCAACTAGTAATTTATTGCCCATTTTCCAGGCTTACACCGATGTATAGTTTGAAAGCCTTTGCTCACAGAACTGTCATCTAGCAAGTAGAAAAGTAATTACTTGAAAATAAATGTCAAGTCCATATTAACCATGTAAGCAGAGAAAGCATTAATTTGTACATCGACATTTCCCTCATTGATGACAAGGCGTGCTTCTCAACTTTGTCTACTTTGAATGCTGGATTTGAGAAAAGTTTAATTTGTTATTGTGAAAAGTACTGATTTAAAAATTTAGAATTACTGCTAGAAATCAGTAGTGTGGAGAACTTTATAAGCACAAGGACAATCTTGTGCTTTACTTTTTTTTAAGGTAAGTGTAGATGTTCTGATATTAAACACAAATAGTTTGCCACTCTTAACACTTCTATACTCATGAGCTCTCCTTAAAGAATCACCTTGTCACTCTAGAACTGTTATTTATGATTTATTCTTATTCCTTCATACTTTCAAATTATAACTCACTTTTTTGCACATTGGAAGTTCCTTTGGAAGATAAATAAAATATTGTAAATGTTATATATTTTATACATATGAAAATAAAAGGAAATACCAGAAATATGAAATGTAAATATATTTATTTCATTTTTTTATTGTTTTGGTGGATGTTTGTAGATAAAAATTAATATCTGTGGCAATAACTTGTCACCTTGTTCTTTAAGTTTATTAATGTAATACTAATAAAACTGTATCTTTTTTAATGGAGCATACGAAAAAATAAAAGCAAATACTATTTACTACACGTATCTTTTCACTTCTTGGGCTAGACTTGCCGGAATCGAACCCGGGACCCTTCAGTCCGCAGGCCGACGCTCCATCCACTGAGCCAAACCGGATCCGGCAGGGGGGGGGGGCTGACTTATTGGGACATGACCTGTTCTGGCTCATCAATATTTATGAAGATAAACTATCTGACCTCTAAGCTAGAGATTGAAGAAAGTTGTTGTTTGACAAATGACTAAAACAACCAGAATTACAACTTTGGAAAGCATGACAACGTTGATATCTTCACAATGGTCCATGGTAAGCTGAGTCTATATTGAGAAGACTGGTCTGACCGGGCATCATGATCTGGTCATCTGTAACTGAGAAGAGCTCATCACGTCATGTCATACAAGGCCACAAGCTGTCTTTAATTACAGTTCTATCAAATATTGATCACAAATCATTTAAAAACAAGTCTGATACCTATATTATTTCAGTAAGCAAAGAAACATCTCTCATTTTTTACGTTTTCTACTGAAAAAAAATTTGAAGAGTATATGCTCATCAGAGGTAATTTAAGCACTTAAGAATACAAGACAAAACAAAAAAATAATAGCTATTATATTAAATCTCCTAACCACAAAATTATGCACTATTCATTTTAGATAAATGTCATTCTACACATATGTCTATGTTTATATAGAGGTAAAACATTAGTTTGTATACAAGCACATGGATTTAAATGCTTGTGAAAATATATTCCCACAAAAATACAATATAAAATAGATAACTGTGCTTGAGAGGAGGAGTATATATGAATAAGAATAGCAAAATACGGATTTTTTAAAAGTTAACTACATACAGTTGGCCTTTGACTAATGTGAGGGTCAGGGAAATTGACTCATGTTGAAAATCTCCATGTAAATTTTGACTTCCCAAAATCATAATTACAGGCATTCCTTGATATCTGTGGGGAGGGAATGGTTGATATCCAGGATCCCTGTGGATACCAAAACTTGCTGATGCTCAAGTCCTGTATATAAAACTAGAGGCTCAGTGCATGGATTTTGCACCGGTGAGATCCCTTGGGGATCAGGCTGAAATTGGCTGACATCCCCCAGGGGTCCCAGATTGCAAAAGGGCATAGGCCAGGCTGAGGACCCCACTGGTGCATGATCGGGGCGGGGAGGGACCATGGGAGAGCTCCAGGGTGTGTATGGCCCTTCTCACCCAGTCCTGATCAGCTGGACCCCAGCAGCAAGCTAACCTACAGGTTGGAACATCTGCCCCCTGGTGGTCAGTGTGTGTCATATAGACTGGTTGACCAGTGGAATGAATGGTCGGACACTTAGCATATTAGCCTTTTATTATATAGGATGGTATAGAAAAAAATGCATAGAGTCAGCTCTCAGCATACACAGATGCCCAATCTCAGATCAAAAATAATATTTTTTGATTGGTTGAATGTGAGGATGCAAAAGCTGAGGATAAGACCGACTGTATATTTATTGAAAAAAAAATCTGTATATCAAGTGGACCTGTGTGATTCAAACCCATATTGTTCAAGTCAACTGTACTAACAAGAGTGGAATTATGTGTATATTTTAAATGGATCATGACCTCAAAATAATCTTTTTTAAAAAAATAATTTTGAAATTATGTCATTATTAAAAAAATATGTTATTGATTTTTTACAGAGAGGAAGGGAGAGGGATAGAGAGTTAGAAACATCCATGAGAGAGAAACATCGATCAGCTGCCTCCTGCACACCCCTACTGGGGATGTTCCCGCAACCAAGGTACATGCCCTTGACCAGAATCGAACCTGGGACCCTTCAGTCCGCAGGCTGACGCTCTATCCACTGAGCCAAACCGGTTAGGGCTCAAAATATTCTTTTATTAATTTTTAAGATAAATTAAGTTAAATTTATCTTATTAATTTTTAAGTTAAATTTTAGATACTAAAAGTCAACCTCTTCAGCATAGAGTTCTGCAAGTTTTGACAAGCGTATATGATTGTGTACCACCAGGATCAAAATATGGTCAATTCAGGTTCACCAGTAAGTTATTGGTGCCACTTGTAGACGGTCCTCTTCTAATCTCGAATTCCTTCAACTATTCATCTGTTTTCTGTACCCATAGCTTTCCATTTGCAAAATGGAAATGAACACTATGATATCTTTTGAGATTACCCCCTCCCTTTTGTGGGATAAGCTCTCTCCATAAAGTCTATGTTCTTTCAAGAGGAATACCAATTCTAATCCCTGTCCTTGAGACAGGCCATGACACAACCAAGTTCTGACATCTGAAAAAGCAAGCCTATTCCTCCTTCACACTTACCATCTGGCTTCTGTCCCCCCCTCGCTGCTGAAGCTGCTTGGGCTAAGCCATCCACCATCCTGATGGCCAGGCTGTCTTCCATTGTCCAGGCTGGGCTCTGCCACACCTGGGCCGCACCTCCCTCCGGGAAACATCCCGCACCTCTCCCCGGCTTGGCCTTCCTCAGACCATTTTCTTTCTTTCTGTCATTTGTGGGCTCCTTTCCACCCTTTCAGTCGCGTGTTCCTGGACATGCTGTTCTGATCCCACTCCTTTCGCCTTGCACCCTCCCTGGCACACACTCTCCAGAAGCGAGGAGCATCACAGATCCGGAGCTCTGGGCCCCTATAGCTGCCTGCTGGACATCTTCAACTGCGGCCCGCAGGGAACCCCACAGGAACATGACCCGGCTGCCATTCATTATCTCCTAATCTAATTTCCCTGGAAGTTGGTTTGATTGAAGGATGACTCCCAACTATCAGGGGCGGGTCACACCCTGGACAAGGGTGTCAACCACCAGAGGCTTTTACCTCTCCGCACCCCTCGAGGGGCCTCTCCTCCCGGTCCCCTCACCCACTCTTGGCGCTTGGGCTTCACGCACACTCAGCTGGCCTTCCCAACAGCCTCTCCCAGCTCCTCTCATAGACACGCACTGGCTGCGTCCTGAGGCCGGGAGGCTGTGCGGTGGTCGGCCCCCAAGACTGGGGACATCGCTGAAATAGCCCCCCCCCCCACGGCTTGTGAATAGGTGTCCATAGGAAATGCATTCCAACCCCATTTCTCTCCGTGACAGATCAACAACTGAAGAAGGTGCGAGTGTGTATGTAAGTTCAGCTGAGCCCCCTCTGGCTTTTGCTTCAATCAGGCCTAATGGGGGAAACGTTTACGGAGTTCAAGCCTTTTCACTACTGTTCAGCCATCAGTCAAAGCCAACAAGTTATGTCAGTTATAAAAAAGTTATGAAAAATTCTGTTTCAAAGGTAAAAGTAACCCCTGAGGGTTAAATGAAAGGAAAAAAGACATCCAGCTGCAATTGACACTGGAGAGAGCGAAAAGAATCCTATTTTCTTCTTGAACAAGGTGAAATTTTTATCAGCTGGATCCATTCTTCTCATGACTGAGGTTAAATCATTTTCCCATTTCCTGCCACCAGCTTTTTGCTCGAGTTTTGCATTATTTAGAGGGCAAGGCAACGTTTGTACATAAGGGAAATGCTTTTAAATCACATATTTAAAACTTCACATGCTACATACTTTCGAATTTAAAACAAGAAAAAATTGTAACAATATTACTCATTAATATTTACTAATAACTGTGGCCATTTGTAGTGTTAAACATGTTATTGACATTGTTTTCACTGTTATAGTGACAATACATATATATTTAAGTATGGTTTAACAAAATCTGATTCTCCTGGAATTTAGCCACATTCCATTTGTCTTATCTTAATGTGTTTAGTTGTGGTCCTTCGTAATATTGCTTACCTGAAAATGTAATCCTATTCAAAGGTTTTTGGACCATAAGAAATAGGGCATCAATTTTTATAGACTTTATATACATTTCTCAGCTTTTATGCCATCTCTCTAATAGAGGTCACAAACTAAAAGTCCTGGGCCTTTCACTTTTAAAAATTTAATAAGCTACTAGTATTTAAAAGGTAGAAAATTTTATTTTTTATATCCATCATTTATTGAAAAATTTGGCAAGTTATTAGCAAGCCCAAATTTCCACAGGACAGCAATCAGCTGAGGAGCTGGCTGGCCCATCAGGCTGCCACACCTCCCTCTCCTCATGGTCCCTCAGCTGCCAAGCCCCTGGTCAGTTGTCCATCATCCATCTACACAGTAATATGTCTTCCATTCAACCTAGTTTTCTCAAAGTACTTACCAGCCAGTTTCCTGTAGGTATTTGAGTTTATAGCTCCTGTCCTTAGTTATAAACATACTCTATAATAATAAAACATAATATGCTAATTAGACCAGATGTCCTTCCGTCCTTCTGGACCAGTGGTTCTCAACCTGTGGGTTGCCACCCCATTGGGGGTCGAACGACCCTTTCACAGGGGCCGCCTAAGACCATCGGAAAACACATAATTACATATTGTTTTTGTGATTAATCACTATGCTTTGTGTTCAATTTGTAACAATGAAATTGGGGGTCACCACAACATGAGGAACTGTATTAAAGGATCGCAGCATTAGGAAGGTTGAGAACCACTGTTCTGGACGAAGCCAGGGCTGCGAGGGAAGCCCGGGTCCCAGGTGCCAGAGGGAAGCGGGTGGCGGCAGCCGGGGGAAGGAAGGCCTACTTTTGCACGATTTCGTGCATCGGGCCTCTAGTAATTAATAATAGTGAACACTTCTATAGACGCTTTCTAAGTTCTTAACATGCATTAACTCATTTAATCCCAGAATAACCCTGGAGGGTGAACACTATCAGCATCCAATTTTACAGACAGGAAACTGATACACCAAGAAATTGAGAACTCACCCCACACCACACATTTTGTCTGTAAGGCCATCAGGCTCAGACCGGCGCTCTCCGCGATTACATTGACAATGTCCTTTCAGTCTGTTCATTACCTTCGTAAAAGAATGTCTTAGGAGTGCTAATTGTTTTCTTTGAAAAACCTAAAAAGCAAAATCTGAGTCCCAATTGGACCTTACATAGTATTTTATTTTATTTTATTTACTAGTAAGTCCATGGCACTTGATTGGACAGGCTATCCCATCTCTAACTAACGGCTTTGATATTACCTGACAGGAACTGGCAGGGGTGTTCCCTAGCATGAAGGCCCCTTTAGGGCTGTGCTCTGACAATGCAAAGATCTGGTCAAATGTTCCAGACACTGTCTTGCTAGTTTTTAGAGTGAGACTTCGTTTGATATTTTCAAACATAAAATGCTTAAATTACCAGGAAGCTGATGGACCATATATATATATGTCATTTTCAAGGAAGTAGGACTTGAACCCAGACCCATTTGGGTCCTAAATTCTGGTTTATTCTCCCATCCCACAGTGCCTCCAGGTGCGGATTAGTTGTTACTTGTTGTTCAGTAAGGCTTCTATGCACCCGGTATTCCTCGGGACGACTTGGAGGGTCTGCTTTGGAAAACCAATACTGTTTCATGGGCTTGAGGCTGAGACCATCACCCACCTGGGAGGCACATGCAGGACAAAGCCCAACAATGAACAGAATAAACGCAGTTTCCAGCACCTAATAAATTGGAACCACACTCTGAACTTAAATTAGTGCTTTCCAAATAACAGGCAGCTCCAAACGGGGAGGAAGGGCTGACCTAGGAGAGCTCCCAGGTCCTGAGTGCAGCTGCCAGCCAAGTTAGAATGTGCCTTGTTTAATCAGAACAAAAACAATCATGGTTAATAGAGCATGATTAATATTTCTTACCATTCTAGCTGGTTCCCCAACATCCTATTTCTGCCCCTATCAGAACCAGGCTGGTTCTGAGCAACCTCTGGCCTCAGCACTGGTGGCCGGACTCTGTTTTTCGTGAGCAGTTTTAACCGGCCCTGGCCCTGTCGCACTGAGGTGAGCGGCCCCCCTTTGGGGACACACTGGTGAAGAGAGCAGCCTTCTTCAGCAAATATGCCTCGCAGTTAAACGCGTATTTTTTGGTCACTCTATAAGCAGTTATCTAAGGAGGGTTTTGGCTTTATCTTTAAAGACTGAAATTTTCAAACAAATTTCATCCTACACTAGCACTTTAAAAACTGCGAAAGTAATAGAAAAACAAATTGAAACATGGATGGTCCAGTTTAGGCGACAATCCCGGATGACTGGACTGGGAGACAAATCTAGTGAGTGGAGAGCTAGCTTATCGAATTTTGTCAACCTTATGGGAAAAAATAAATTCATTGGCCTTCTCTCCAGTAATTTTCTTGTCCCTTTACATTCTACTGTAGGTGAATACTGCCCTCTTTTGGCAGAATGTTCAAACTTAAACATGTGGGGCTTTTGATTAAGACATGAAGATCAGAAGAAAAAAATTAATCTCCATGAACAAGAATGATTTATTTTAAAATAAATTAAACTTTTAAGTATTCTGGACATTGTTCATGTGTCTTTTACTGTCTAAGTAGCAATAAACCAAAAAAGCCAATTTCTTCCTTTTCACTCTCACTTCTACAATTACTATGAGAAACGTTATAGAAAACCTAAAATCAAGAAACACTTGAAGAGACTAAACACACGCACACACACACCTCCTTATTAAGTCACAAAGCCCCTACCAAAGAGGCAAAAATCAGAACCAAATGTAGGTGAGGAGATGGAAAAATGGAACATTTGAATGTTGCTGGAAGGAACATATATTATTACAGTGGGAAACACTTGCACCATCTACTAAAGGTGAATATAAACATGTTCCATGACCCAGTAATTCTCCTTTATATACACACTAAGGCTCTTGCTCACATATAGCCACGGACACGCTGAAGAATGTTCACAACTGAATTTTTTTAGGGGAAAATACATGTCCATCAACAAAATTAAAATGTGAGATGTGAATGTAAGTAACCTAACTAGATACATCATAGTTGAATCTCAGAAGGGTAAATGTGAGTGGAAAATTGCATTGCAAAAGAAAGTTTATAGTAAAGTGCATGTGATAAAAGGACTATAGCAAAAGCAAGTTCATGATAAACACAAAAGGGTTACCCATGAAAAGGGACGGATTAAGATGATTGTGAAGGAGCACACAGATAATAGTAAATCAAGTAGGCCAACCTAACAGTAGGAACACACACACTTGAATAATGTATTTTCCTTCAACATCGTTTCATTACGTTGATGAGGAAAAATAGATTCCTGGTGAGGCCACCGTGTGTGGAGTTTTCCCACTCCCTGTCCGTGTGGGTTTTCTCTGGGCAGTCTGGTTTCCTCCCACATCCCAAAGATGTGCATGCGAGGTGTATGGCATGTCTAAATTGTCCCTGTATGTGTGCGCGCACCAAGCTGCCAGGAGGCTCCTGGCCACCCACAGCCTTGAACAGGAATAAGCGGGTTGAAAAATAGTGGTCTTATTTTTAATCTTTCTTAAGTGGATGTATAACTCACATTTATCTCAATGTTTAACATTAGATGTGATTTGAGATCTATTTAGAAGTTTGGTGATGTTTTTGTGATCAAAAATAGAAGATAGAAACTTAATTTTTATCAATTAGCCTATGATAAAATTGGTTTCGTTTTATATTGTTTAGCTTAAGATCAGTTTCCAAGAACCTATCAATAACATTAAGTGAGGATTTGCTGTATTGACATGTACACTGAATTATTCCTTGTGCTTCACACATATTTTATAAACATCCTTCATATCTACTAAATATCTTATAAAAATAATTTTTTAAGAACCCTACACTCTTCAGAGGTGGCAACAGCCAAAGGGATGTTAGATGTCCAAATACAGACCACTGTAACTGTGATGCAGCATATACCCATAGAAGTACTGAGTCTTCCTACATTAAAAAAAAGCCAGGCCACTGAGAAATGGTTTCATTATATGCAATTGTTTATTTAAAATAATTTTCCAAGTCTTCCCACAATTGAACAAGTTTTGCTTAACTTTTATGCCCTCAGACAGCTAGAAACCAACACATTATTTTTATATTTTATTTTAACCACTACATGTGCCATTTCAATGCCATTTTCCTTTATTGGTACTAGAACCAAATATATAGACCAATAAGCAGTACAGATTTAAATTATTTTCTTAGTAGTTATGGTGCCATTGACAAATTCCCTGGGATTTATCAGATGCTGGACACTATTTTGAGCCATCTCCAACTAGCTGTCTGATTTAGGAAATCATGCTACCTCCCCAGGCTTACTGTCTCTTGCAAAATAATTTACTGGGTTAGATTATTTCTATTGTTTTATCTGGCTATAACAATCACATGATATGCTCATCATTTTCAATTAATTTTACTTCATCTTTTATTTGCTACTTCTCCACTTATAAAGCATAATCACCTATATTCAAGTAAACATGAATGCATTGAAAAATAAACACAAACCCAACATATTGTTAATCACTCTAATATATTCCCATTAATACATAAAAGGGCTTTCAGTTGAATTATCCGTTTTTATTTCTATTTCTTTCTTTAAAGTCAATAATAAAGTCACAGCTGTAAAATGAATGCATTTAAAATCAAAAAGGATACATTTCAATGACAAAAACATGCCATCGTGAAAACCTGCTGTACACTTTGCCAAGGTCAACAGACTAAAACACGCGATGAAAAAGCCAATCTTCAAAGTCAGCCTAGATAGAAGCTCTCTCCTGACAGTGCAATCACCATTAAGACTATGTACGTCTGCATATCTGGATCAGCTCCGAAAACCACCCATGTGTGTGGAGGGGTGCTGGGTAAAAATACCTGAGTACCAGGAACTCAAGATTAAACTTCTAAAACTAATATTCAATTCAAAATAAAATAGATGACAATTGTATAAAACTACTTCCTTGACAGAAATGGCATGAGGTGTTTAACAGTAACAGTTTAGTAATAATCTGAGAAAATTTGTGGAGATACTCCAACCCAACTCCTAGCCTCTGTCACTGGTATAAAACAAACACCTTCCATGAAATTATCTTTAATGTGACTGAAATGTTCCCATTTATTTAGGATCGTTTATGCTTAGACTATTTTAAACACTTGCTTTTAGACATGTTGCATTTCCAGAACTGATATTTTTTTGAAAGCATCTATGTATTACTAATTGAATATTTGCAGAGGTGATAATCCTTTCACTGTACACTGATTGGGTTTCCTGAAGCATATTTGATCAACTATTTTAACAGTGATGCTGATGGTAATAAATGATACTCTCAGATTTTTCATTTTAAATAATACATAATCCTTGTGACACTAATTACTAAATAGGCTACATTGCATAACTTCTTAACAAAGATGACTGATTTCAGGCCCTAGTATGATGAAAAGACACTAAAAAATGGCATTTACTACTTGTGTTATCACTGAAAAGCTATAACTAACAGTCAAATGATAGTTTAATTATGTGACTTTCAGCAAAAAAAAAAGACAGAAAATCATTATAATTTTACCAAAAGAAACAAGAGACATGGGAAGAAATTAAATGAGCACAATGTGGGTCCCAAAGATTACACTATGACTTGGAACTAGATTTTCAAAGCAAAAGGCATCTATATACAATTTCTGTGAATATTTCTTATACTACGAAAGTGAATTTCAAAGCAAATGTAGACTAGCTCAGCCAAAGATAAGCACTCAGATGAACTAGAAGTTCCATTTGCTAAAGTGCACCTGCTATAACCAACTCTGCTCAGGCCATCACTCATGCTTTTCATTCACTCACTGTGCTATCAACAGTCATACAGAAAATGGATTTTTTAAAACCAAATACTTTACACAGTGGACTATAGAAAAAACAATCCTAAATATACTATCTTCTAAAACTCCAGAGTAATATAACCTCATCGTTTTTAAATACTGAAAATGTAAAGGGTCCATACAAATTATGAGTATTAAGCATATACGTTTTACTTTAATGTTCGCTTGATGTATGCTCTTAAAATCTCTATGAGAGAAGCAGGTATTTCCCCGTGTCTTTTGGCAATAGATTCAAAAGCAAAAGTAGCAGTGCTGTTGAATTCCATGAAGCTTTCTTAAAGCTAAATTACTCAATGTTTTATTGTTATTGCACTCATATATTGCCCGGAATGCATCTATAGTAACTCAGCAACAGTGATTGCAAAAAATAGGAAGGTAAGTGGGTCTACAAAGCATTTGAGTTTCCATAGAGGAAAGGCAAACTGCAATTCAAATAAGGTTGTATATGCTTAACAATTATTTAACCTTATATAAAATGAAGTCCACCCCTCACTACTACAAATCTGTGGGGAATCAGAAAAAGACTTACAGTACACAAAGTCTTGACTATGGTTGTATTCCACTTTTGAAGTCACTGAATTAAAACAGCAATTTTTCCAAGATTTAAAGAAAAATATATTTTATAAAAGGGATTATTTTTAATCACTGAATACATCATTAGTAAGACAGAAACGTTATACTCCCCCCCCTCCACTATAATTCGCTGGTAAGAGAGATTTCTCTCTCCTTTAACTTCTAACAAATGCTACATTTTCAAGACTTAAGGAATTATCAGTAGGCATTCTTTCTTCGTGATTTAAGTTATTTTTCTCTAAAATATGTCAAGTAAGCTTTTAAAGACTCAGGGAGGGGGAGCTTCATGATTTTTTCTCTCAGTAGATTCTGAGGTGGCTCCTCTGGCTTCATGGCATCACTGTCATCTTTCTCTTCCTCTTCTTTATCTTCTTCCATTTTTTCATCCTCTTCACTGTCTAGAGGCTGAGGAATAAGCTGATTACCCACAAAGACGTAAGTGTTAATTCTCTGTTTAACTCTCTTTCTTTTCCTTTTGGGTGGAGCCCTCTGAGGAATCCCCTTGGCCTGCATCTCGTCATTTATGAAATTTCTAAGTGTGCGTCGAATATAAATACGAGCCAAGTCCTGCAGATTCCTGACCGCACAGGGGGCTATAAAAACACGGCACACACAAAACATAAAAAGAAGAGCATTATATATTATTCATTTCTTCACAGAAAAAAATGTATTTCCTGGTGAATGTTAGAAAACAGTAAGTATAAAAACTCTGACTTTCAACTAACATAGATTTCCAGGAGTTTCCCAACTGCCAGGCACCATTCTAAGAACTGAGAACAGCCCTGGCCGGGTGGCTCCGTTGATTGGAGGGTCGTTCCATACACCAAAAGGTTGCGGGTTCGATCCCTAGTCAGGGCGTGTACAGGAGGCAACTACAACTGAACAATGTTTCTCTCTCTTTCTCTCCCTTCCTCTCTTTAAACTCAATAAAACATATCCTTGGGTGAGGACAGTGGACAGTGCAGAGGTTGATATGTGTAGTTATACGTGTGACCCTCTGTATATTCATAAAATCCTTTGGAAGAAAAAATAAGAACTTATAAACAGAGTACATGAGAATTAACTAGTTGGGGGACAAGAATAGTAGAAAGATTTTTACATATTTTTTCATACTTCTTGATATTGAAATAAATCTATTTTAAAAACTCAAAGGCAACATTTGAACCGAGATTTGACTGTACTAAAATATCACTCACATAAACTTCATCCCAAAGATCTTCTGAATGACACAGTAACTCTGAAATAATTCTCAGCCCTAGCCATTCAAAAATCCCAACATTTTCTATTCTTTGATACTCCCTTGTTTCTAATGCTTCCAGTTATGAGATAAGGATTTAATGAACCAAATAATACTAGTCCTTACTCTATAAAATCTTATTTTAGATTGAAGCTTTCACTCCGTAATTACAATTAATTACCTCTAATAGACACATGTACACTCTACTTGTTTCCCAAAGACATTCTCTATATAGATTTTATAAGAACCTAGCACTCAGCACTTACATTTTAATTTGTTAACAAGATTGAAAAAGGTATTTTATTTAGGTCAAACCCCCAAATCAACTACTTTAAACCATTTTTAACCTACAGAACAACTTCATATAGCTCAATGTAGTACAGTGCCAAGATTTATGAAGTTTCTTTTGTCCCTTGTGATATTTAATTTATAAGAAATATACATTTAGCTTCCCATTCCTGACACAGGGCTCCTAAAACACCTGGAATTTTCTAAATGATAAGATCATAAAGATGAAAGGAATATCTTCTGTGTTCAAATAAGTCCCACCTGAGTTTCATTAATAAGGTGCCTTTGGGTTTCCCCTAAGCATGGTGGGCTGGTTGCCAGGGGAATCCAACCATGTGATTAGAAAGCTTCTGGGCCTATGAACCTGGAGGTGCTGGGAGGATGACATACCCTAAGAAGGCATGACGCTCTATGTCATTCTCGAATACCTGGCCCTATGCATCGATTCCATCTGGCTGTTCCTGTGTTGGATCCTTTTACAATAAACCACCCGGCCAGGGCTGTTCTCAGTTCTTCCCTGTATCTCCACTCTCCCCTAACTTCTCATCCATTCTCACAATGCCATCTTCATGTTCAGGATTCTCAATCTATACCTCCCTCTTGTAGTAAGTATACACTACTTGAGTACCTAACATCTATAATGCTAATAGAAAACACAAACATGGCCAAAATAAAATATGTGATCTTCCTACACCTATTTCCAAACCATTCCACCCCCAGTTTTCCAAACACCAATAAATGGTACCATCACCTAGCTAGCTATTCCAAGTAAAACTTAGATCGCTCTTTTTCCTCCAACACCATCTTCTATATAGTCCACTATTTTTCTACCTTCAAACAACCACCTATAACCACATCAACACTGACTCTCTCCTCGAGTATAAGTAAAGTCTTATATAATCTATCCTCTACAGCAGTGGTTCTCAACCTTCCTAATGCTGCGACCCTTTAATACAGTTCCTTATGTTGTGGTGACCCCCAACCATAAAATTATTTTCGTTGCTACCTCATAACTGTAATTTTGCTACTCTAATGTAAATATCTGATATGCAGGATGTATTTTCATTGTTACAAATTGAACATAATTAAAGCATAGTGATTAATCACAAAAACAATATGTAATTATATATGTGTTTTCCGATGGTCTTAGGTGACCCCTGTGAAAGGGTTGTTTGACCCCCAAAGGGGTCTCGACCCACAGGTTGAGAACCGCTGCTCTACAGTATAGCCAGTAAGCTTCAACTAGCCTAAAACTTATTTCTGGTCTTGGAATGACCAAGCTCTTTTCAGCCTAAATAAAGGCTTTTGTGTTTGCTGTTCCTCTGTATGGAAAATGCCACCAAGTTAATAAATTATAATTAATAATCTCACAACTATAATTAATAAATTCATTTTTGTTTCACTTGCCCCTTCTTTTCATGTTTCCATGAAGACAGTGTCTGGTGCAAGACAGGGCTTTATTAAACAGAAAAGTGAATAAATCCAATGAATATATTACTGCATATCTACTTAATTCTTCATAATTATAGAGTCCATTAAACCCCAAGCCTCGGAGTTGAAGTCACAGTTCAGTTGCAAAGGCCAGTTACTTACGGAGTCCCACAGAGTCTGGTTTGCCATTATCATTCTTACTTGGCTGCACAAGTGGAGCAAACGAAACAGCAAGAATATTTTTACTTTCCCAAGTATTTTGTCCAGTTCGCATAATTTGTGTTAACTATTTAGAAGGGGAAAAGAAATAGAATAGCTTAATTCTGGAAAAGTGATTTCCTTACAGTCACAATTTTGTTTTAACAAAATTGCCAATCATTGCTATATAATCACCTATATTTGAATGCAACCAAATTACTTTTACTTAAATATTAAGTATAAAAGAATAAAGAAGGAATCATAAATGTTGCCTGTTGAAGACAGGCACTTGGCTTCTAGGGGTATAATGCGGTCTGATGGCTTCTAGGGGTATAATTCCAATCCGTACCTGCCATTGATTCTCAAATATGTCTCACATAGGTTTGGTTGTTTGGTTAAATAAAGCATTATATTTTAAAAGAAACATGTTTTGATTACTATACCAGTGAGTCAACTTCATGATCTTTCATAATGGTAATAACATATATATTCTAATTCTAATCTCAATTTGATATTTCACTAATAAGTGTAATTATTCATAAAGGGTTTAGAAGTTGTACCTACTCAGTAAACACCCATCATCAGTCCTTGGAAAAAAAAGATTAGCTCAGGACATAGCTTGATCAAGCTAATATCTTCAATTTATATGATAAAACATTATTATGTTTTACATCAGTATAATAGTATATAATAAATATCTACCAAAACACCAATGGGAAGCCATATTTTAAATGTCCGAATCTAAAACTGTAAAGGAAAACAGAAAAAGATTGTTCATCTGGGGGTCTCAACTCTAGAAACATTCAAGTAACATTTTTCCAAGAACATTTTTCAATTAATATTTTTTATTATGTCTTTTTAGTAACCAACAAACAATTTGCACAGTGCATAATAATGGTGAACTCCACTGAGATGCAAATAATATTTTGTGATGTTAAAGGACTCTCAAGATATATAAACTCCAGAACATCATGTCAGGTCCCAGTTATCTTAGACAATCTATCTTCTGCCATACAAATCACAGGGTGTTTAAACATCTCAGATTCCTGTTAATATGAATATTAAAGATACTTTTTGAAATGCATTTTTATACATTTTTAAAGTAATTTGCTTTTGTAAGATCCACACATTTTCTGAATACATTAGTACTTCATACATTTGTTATACCTAATAATTACAAACCACAGGCAGGCAAATAGCTGAAAAATATTCTCAAATGAATCTATGAAGTACTAAATGAAGGTTTAAAAATTTACTTCTTTCTTTTTTTTAATATATTTTTATTGATTTCAGAGAGAGGAAGGGAGAGGGAGAGAGAGAGAAACATTCATGATGAGAGAGAATCATGGATCAGCTGCCTCCTGCACGCCCCCCACTGGGGACCGAGCCCGCAACCAAGGCATGCGCCCTTGACCCGGAATCGAACTGTGACCTCCTGGGTCATGGGCTGACACTCAGCCACTGAGCCACGCTGGCTGGGCTACTTGTTTCTTTAATGGAGTTAAGCAGTCCAAACAAACCCCAAATAGGATTTCTTTCTTTAGGTGTTAAAGGAATTTTAAAATGTTGAAAATTGAACAGCTAGTAGAGAGCATCACATTCAACTGAACACCTCTAGGTCAGAAAAATGAAGAAGGGAGCAGCTTGGCAAGTGCAGCGGTACCCCGTTATCCACAGGGGATATGTTCCAAGACTCCCAGTGGACACTTGAAACCATGGGTAGCATTAAGCCCTGTGTAAACTATTTTTTTCTTATACATACATACCTATGATAAATTTAATTTATAAGTTAATCACAGTAACAGATTAACAATAGCTAATAAAACAGAATCAGTCCAGCCGGTGTGGCTCAGTGGTTGAGCGTCAACCCATGAACCAGGAGTTCACAGTTCCATTCCAGGTTTCCAGGTCGAGTGGGACACATGCCCGAGTTTCGGGCAAGATCTCTGGTAGGGGGTGTGCAGGAGGCAGCCTATCAATGACTCTCTCTCATCATTGATGTTTCTATTTCTTTCTCCCTCTCCCTTTCTCTCTCTGAAATCAGTACAATAAACAAACGCTCCAAAAAACAACCAACAGAATTACAACAACATACTATAATGAAAGTTATGTAAATGTGGTCTTTCTTTCAAAATACCTATGGTATTGTACTCACCATTCGTGTTGTGATAATGTGCAATAATACAATGCCTTATTAAGTCAAGAGCCTTCACCTTTACACTTAAAGGAAGCACTTTATGGCTTCTCTTTGACCTAAACAAATTGACAGCATCACTGCTCTTGCATTCTGGGGCCATTATTAAGAAAAATAAGTTGAATAAGGTACTGCATTATCTCCTCAACAGTTGATGTGATAACTGAGATGCTAGTAAGTGACTAAAGGGCAGATAGTGTACAGTGCAGATATGATAGACAAAGGGATGAGTCATGTCCCAGGCAGGACACAGTGAGAAGGCTCAAGATTTCATCATGCTACTCAGAATGTGGCACAATTTGAAACTTATGAATTATTTCTGGAAACTTCCATTTAATATTTTCAGACCATGATTGACCACAGGTACCTGAGACAACAGACAGTGAAACCAAGGATAAGGGGGGACTATTGTAACACAAAGACTGTAGCTAAGTTTGGGTGAAAGACCAAGTCTCTTCTAATAGCAGTGGAGGGAACTTTTCTATATCTCCTCTGCTTAGATAATTAAGAGTCCATTTCAATTTTTTTAATGTATATAGATCTATGAAGATTATTTCTTCTTTAAAAATTACATTGTACCTTTCCTGGTGTTAGACACTTCCCATCTTAAACTAATGTGTTTGTTTTCCATGCCATTAAGCAAAAGGATGGTGAAGTTACCTGATCTTCTATAGGCATGACTAGAATGCCTCCAACTTTCAGTAATATTTTCATGTAGTTTTCATGGTCTTTCTGGACTCCAGCTCCACAATAAATTCGATCATACTGATGACTGTCAGATGCTATCTGGAGGCAATTGCCAACCACAAATGCAGGTTCACAGAACTCAAATCTGCATGGAAAAACAAATATATTTTAATTCATTTAAACAAAATATTAGATAAAAAATTTAACATAATCCAGTTCTTTCAAGTAGTCAAGTTGCCAAAATTAATTCCAAGGATAAAACATGAAATTTGATTTAGATATACTTATGAAGTTTAATACTGATTAAATATGTAATTATCAATGTAATATAAATATTTTAAAAACATTAACCTAAACTTTTGCCACACTGAAACCTCACTTAAGGCTTAAAAAAATGGATATAATGAAAAGCCCATCACAACACCAATCTTATGACATCACACAAATGATAAAGAAAAAGAGAGAGAAAAAAAGGCTTCACTTTCCACTGCCCTTTCAAAAAAGAACAAAAAACTGAGGGGACACCGGGAATGGGAAGGGCTGGTGCGGTATTCATCTGTGTGTGACATTTTTGTTACAATTAACAGCAAAGCTTTGTCAGGAAGATACCAGTGTGACCATATAATCTTGCACCCACTAAGATCAGGGAGATTTTCCTAATAAATTTTAGCAGAACTATGTTATAGGACTGGGACAGAGAGCAGAACGAATAATAATTTTCCTTACTGCTGCTTTGGCCCCCATGGTCTCCCTGTGCAACACATAGAAGAGAAATGGTTTCAGAGCAAAGGCATTTTATCCTGACCACCTGTTCTGGTTACAGTGTTGGTTCATGGCATAAAGAGTTGTGATTTTACAAACGTTCCTATTTAGAATTCTACTTTAGTCCTTAAGTTCTGACAAAGCTGAAAATAGTCTCTAACATATAGCATAGTTACAACCTCAATACACTAAAACATGTAATCATTTTTAAAGTTAATTAATGAAATATCCTTTCACTCTTAAGTAAATTAAAATTAATATGACCACACAGCAAAATCAGGCTATCATTTAAGGAAAAAGTAATTTACATTAAAAGTTTCAGCATGCAGTGGAAAATGACACTGCTTGAATCACAATCATTTATACTTGGTAAGCATATCCTATCCTTTGGTAATTAACAGACTTATTACGCGGTAAGTTTTCATTAAAATACAGACACATTAGGATCCTTGACAGTTAAAGAATTTGCCAGAATTACACCCTGTCCTCTTGGTGCAGTAGGGTGGGGGTGGGATGGGAAGGGTTGAGGGGGTTGGGGTGGGGGTGAGTGAACAGTGTACACCCTATAATCTCTTCTCCATATCCCCACACTAAGGTAGTGTATGCCCCATTATTTCTTTTACTGTAACTGCCTCCTCACTGCTCACACGTTAAGGTCCCTCTTCCATTATTTTGCTCCCTACAGGGCAGGCAGGATAGGTTCAAGCTCCTTAGAAAGTCATGTGGGCTCTATATGATGCCATTGTCAAGTTGTCCTTCCAGAATCATTTCCTGGCTCTGCCCTACCAATACATACTATGTTGAATTATTTGCTCCTAGTTGCCTTAGAGGAACTATTATAAAGTGTTTTTGAAACACTGTATCTGTGGATGTGCTGTTCCTTTGATAAATGCCTACAATCCCTTCAAGATACAGTTCAAATATTAGCTTTGCAATGAAATCTTATCCAACTCTTTAAGAGTTACCTCATTTTTCCACGTGCATAGCACACATAAAAGTGTAAATTAAGCTACAATAGGGACCATGTTTAATTTATCTTTTATATTCAAGACTATGTTACAACATATGATTATCTAAAATATGGCCAAAATATAATTTATATGATTTGTTGGCTTTCAAGTAATTAGATACTGTGGATCAGGTGGTTTAATCATTTTATCAAACTCACAGTAAGCATTCTTTAAAAAGAAAAAGACTATTTTCAATGAAGTTTATCTAAAATCTTCATTCATTTTAAATATTTACTTTTATAATAATTTAAGTCAGTCATAACTTTCAACATGACCATAAAATTTAAATAAAAATTTGAATTATTAAACCCGATTTCACCATTAAGTCTGTTTTAAAAGCTTCCTATTTAAAAATATGTGATAGCTTAAAGAGCTATCACCTAGAAAAACATCATTACAAGTGAACAATTTACAATTAAAACTACTTCTCATATTAGTGATATTTTATACATTCTCATCCCAGCAAAATTAATTTGCAAAAATTTAGTGCCTGATCTAAAATTAAATTTGTGACTCTGGTTCAAGTTACCTTACAGTCGTCAGCAAAATTCATTATGTCAAATTCTACTTATTGAGCACCAGTTGTGTATAAAGACTGAAAATACATGGAAACATACACGCCTGTATTTGTGGACGAAACAGCATCAAACTATCTGACTAGTTAAAGATTAATTTACAACGATGGTAAGTGCTCTAAAGGAAAGAATATGATTCTATAAAACTGAGGATGAAAGGAAACCAACAGGCCTGGGAAGTACAGAAAAATTCCCTGAGAAATGAGAAGCCATGATCTTAAAGATGAGACAGGACAATCTAGAGACACAATACCTACGAGAGTAGCCACTAGCACCATGTGGATATTGAGCCCTTAAAGTGTGGCTAATCCATACTGAGGTGTAAGAATAAAATTAACCTGGGATTTCAAAGATTCAGTAGAAAAAAAGTAAAATATATCAATATGTACTTTATATTAATGTGTGTATTTATATATGACAGATATATTTCAATAACCACATACATTTCAGCAACTGTCCTACTTATCACATGCAAATAGAGAAGCGTCAAAGACTTTCTCCTTAACACAATCATCCCTTTGAAATATTCTCCTGGTTTTTCTGCTGTCTTTGAATATTTCTTCTGAATTAATTATATCTCCATCACCTATTCCAGTACTCAAAACATTTACTAAATAAGCAAACCATACAACAAACATAAATGTTTTGTCAACTTTTCCACCTATTAACTTTGAATATGAACCCCAAGTTGACAAACTGAAGATACTAATCACAAAAATCTCAAGACAGAAGAGAAACTTGCCCAGATTTAAAAAAAAAAGTAAAAAAATAAGTGCCTATGGCACTCTGTCAACATGATAGTTCTTCTTTTACTAAATTTGTTACTATAAATAACTGTAGCTTAATGCTACAGAATGCACGTATGTTTTTTCCAAAAATGCCAAAACAAATTGTAAAAAGCAAAACTCAAATAGTAAAACAAAATAAACTCTTTCCTTTTATGAATAAATCAACTGTTCTATATTTTTAAGATCTTAAATAAGCCACCCTTATCCTAGGAAACAATTTGATGCTTTCCCTTATAATCAGATGAGAACAAGTATATTTGCTTCAATGTAGATAAGTATTACAAAGGATCATTAGAGAAAAAACAGATCTCTAAAATTATAAATAATTTCCATTAGTGCAAATGGAACATATACGTCTAACATATGCATATGGGGTCTTTACACTTTTATTTGACATATTTATATTAATTTCCTTTACCAGAATACTTAAATTTGAAAGTTGAGTTGAATTGGAGCCAATATTTCAAAAGGACTGAACTATTTCTAGATACAAAATACTAAGATTTCAAGGACAAAGTAAAATCGGGAGAAAACTAAAATATCTAGAACATAATAGTGTATTCATATACCAAACACATTACAAAAAGGTTGTAACTACCAATTTAGTAATTATAAAGAAAGTGTCTACCAGAGAGTATCCTATCTAGGGATTATTTATTATACTTACCACTATGACCTTTTACACCAAATAATACCAGAATCCTTCATATTAATAAAGAAAACAATCTCAAATTGCCTATATTTACATTTTTTTCATACATTAATAAGCTATCGATCATCTTTCCTAATAAAAAACTTATAGATGAGCTTTATATTTTGGACTAGGTATGTACTTAAGGATAATACTTAAGATACTTTGTATTCTGATATTAAAATGATGACTTTTATAACAGCATTTCATGTAAATGAAGTCATACCAATTGAACTAATAATATTTTTTCCAAAACTCTATGATGAAAAGTTGTCAGGCAAATGTTTATAGATATGCTCATATCCATAGCATATATTCATATCATATATGTAAAGAATAAATTATTACTTTCAGACATAGATGATGGCATGTTTTCAGAGTAAATTGCAAATCCTATTAATTCTTCCAATGTAGAGGAGAAAAATAAAGAAAACATTTTCTTCCTTAGGCTTTTACTATCTTCTGAAAGCTACATCTTACCTTAAGTTTCCATAGACCTCTACAGGCTAACGACATTATTTAAATCACAAATACATTTTCTGTATAATCTGGAAGACTGTAGAAATAAACTCACCAGAAGTTTTCAGTTCATTACAAAATAGTACTATACTACTTAGAGATTTACATATAAAATCTAAGCTAAAAATAGTGAGAGAAAACTCAAATTCAACTTTTTCACATTAACTACACACTAAATGAAACCTAAAAAAAAACAAAAACTGGCTAGAGGTCTACCAAATATTTCTATGTGGTTATAATTTTACTCATAAAAGTATGGTTCATGCATTCTTTCCCTAGTTTTTATGTTTGATTTAGGAAACTTCATTTAAATTTTATGTTATTCAAATGAAAAGCAGCAATCATTTTTATTCTTTGAAGAACATCTCCAAAACAATTTCCCAGATATAAATGACTTACACTCCTAAATTATACTAAATTATATCTCTAAAAATGTTATCTGTATAAAAAATAGTTCTGAAATGTATGTAATAACTACAAATTCACTTATTCTAGACTTATTTATTGATTTAAATATTAATTACTGCTTTTTACTCTCTTATGCAGAGAGGAAAAAATATTTGATATACTTTTATTAATATGTACAATGAAAATCATTTGTGAGAAAACAGAGAACACATATATGTTGGTTTACAACATGAATAATTGCTCAAAATAACACCAGGATGCTAATCACTTACCTTAGCAGTGGTTTTCTTTATAGGTGTATGTTGGAATATCTTCATCTCGAGACGGATAGATGATTTCGTTCACAGCAGGGACCTTGCCAACTTGCCCATATAATTCTTTTGATAAGCTGCTAGGAGATCAGGGTGACCTAGCCTTGCCCTGCAGCTTCCCTCTTAGACGGATAGTCTAGGTCTAGGAGCTGACTGAGAGTAGAAAAAACAACATTCCCCTTCAATACACTGTTGAAGTGGGGGCTGACAATTTGCACACCTAGTTTATCATGTGCCACAGGATGCTGTCATTGAAATTTTAGACTATTTTTCAATGGAATAAAGGATTTCAAGGACATAGGAAAAAAATCCTACCTTGTTCTCATACCTCATCCAAAACAAGCTGCCAAATCCCAGAAACTTCTTTTTTGTAAAACACTTTGTCAAAGTATACATTTTGAGTTTTAAGAGCTATGACCATTTCATTACAATAAGATGAAACTGCAGAACTTTCCATTGTGAAGAAAACTCAGGGATATGTTAATCTTTTGATCTCCAAATGCTGTTAAACCATTCAAAACCTCTTACAATAAAAAATGAAGCTACTGAATTAAAAAAAAATTTTTAGACCAATGACTTTACCTTTTCAAGTGTTTCCCTTCAAATGCATCAAAATCATCTCAGAATAATTCAAGCATTATGTAAAGCAAAGTGTTAAAAGCAAATACAATCATTTTTCATTGAATGAAGCCTTAGCAAAATAAAAAACACACCACCGATCTCTAAAGTGTTTATAGGAAATATGACAGGTACCTCATACAAAAGTGAATCTTCATGTATTTCAACAATAATTTTTTTCTCCTAATAATGTATTTGAAGTCATTAAACTTTTCCCCAGGCCATTTAACTTATGTTAAAATATATCACTGACAGCCATAAGGACTATTTTTAAGAATTTCTCTGTCTCACCATATGAATGTTTGTCATGATTAAAAATTTTGTTTACAATCTGTAATAATTATTATGGAACTATTATCTGAACATTGGCACATAAAAATCTTCAAATATCTGAGAAATATTTTTAAATACTATTAATATATTTTTCTAGATAGTGAAACCACTTCAAGTGTGCTATAATTCTCTTAAAGACTAGGCAAAGTTGACAAAATATATAAATATTAATTTTCCAAAGCAGATCAGAGCACAGGAAAAATAAAAACCTACCATTGAAAACAAAATTATGACACTTACACATTGCCATATATCAATTAAATTTCCTATAGTAAAATACTATACTAACTCTGAAATTAATTTAAAACTTACACCTCAACTAAATTTGAGGAGCGCATTGCCTCTTCCACTCATCTCTGCCCCCAATAGTAATTCACAGCATAAGGTCTATTGTCTTACAGGGAAACGGCACGCTCCAAAGCAGGCACTCTAGGAAGCCAGTGAACTATATGCACACGTTTACATATTATATGAATATATAAATGTAGCTATAAATAAATGCTATACCAATTCCCAACTCATTTGCAAAGTATTTATAGGGTAAAGGTTTACTATTCAGGCTCCTTTAATTGACTTACTCTTCCAATTAACCACACCTGGAGAGATTATTTTGCTTACTGTGCATGCACAAAACTGATTCATATAATTTGACCTTTCCCAACCTTCTCCTTCTCTCATGAAAGCCAGACACCTAAGGGCCTTTAAAACGTAGACCCAAAGACTTGTCTAGTAGACCATAGGGCAGCTGTGGGCAAACTATGGCCCGCGGGCCGGATCCGGCCCATTTGAAATGAATAAAACTTAAAAAAAAAAAAGACCGTACCCTTTTATGTAATGATGTTTACTTTGAATTTATATTAGTTCACACAAACACTCCATCCATGCTTTTGTTCCGGCCCTCTGGTCCAGTTTAAGAACCCATTGTGGCCCTCGAGTCAAAAAGTTTGCCCACCCCTGCCATAGGGGCTACATAAAATGTTCTAGAAAGTTTGTGTGAAGAGCAGAATGGGGATCAGCAAACTGTGGGTAGCAGTCCAAATCCTGCCTGCTGCTTGTTTTTATACATAAAGTCTACATGAGATACCCTGGACCACCACACAGATGAACAGGAAGGTCTCAGAGCAAATCAAACCTGAAACATTGATGGAGGCAAAATGACAAAAACCGAAGCTGTCCTACTTCATGCACATCATGAGAAAGCAGTTTCTTTGGAAAAGACAATAATGCTGGGAAAAAATAACAGGCAGCAGGGAAAGAGCGAGACAAATATGAAATGGACTGACTGTACACTCAGCCATAGGAGTGCGTCCACAAGAACTGAGCAGGGCTGTTTGTACAGGACATTGTGGACATCACTCATTCAGGTCACCAGGGGTTGGAGCCGACTCAAGGGCGCATAGCACATGGAGAACGCCCTGTGCCCATTTGTTTACATAGTGTCTGTGGCTGCTTTTGCTCCATGATAGCAGAGTTGATCAATTGCAACAGAGACCATTTAACCCCGGAATCCCCAAAATATTTACTACCTGGTCCTTTACTGGAAAATTCTGCCAATGTTTTAGAGGATCCCTGACATCAAATGTCAGTTTTATAACAGTATTTCAGTGAATCTGGGGATAACTTAGGTAGAGCAAAGGAATAAACCATACAAGAGAGCCCCCATTCCTCCCATCTCCAAGTACAGTGAATCCAGAGTAGTTTCTCCACGTTATTTCATCTGTTGCTACAGGTCTAAAGTGTAGGAAAAAAGTTTGAAAGTACATGCATTATAATGCTATTGTTTCTAAAAGAAGGAATACTACTGTGAAGATTCAGGAACCAAGCTTATTTTATAAAGCACACACAAAAACACACATTAGTATCTTTTAAAAGGTCATCTGACATTATATATTGTAACGCTGAGCAGTTCATCAATTTTTTCCCCTCACCTACTATATTTGGAAGTTTACTATGGAGTCCATAAGACATATATAAGAAAACTTTCAAGATTCAATTTAAATCGTGACATGACAATACTTTCAAAAAAGGAACTGGTAAAAAAGATCCAAACCAACAGGGTAAACAAGATTGGAAGACTATTATGTTTGAGTTATCTATTCTCCATGTTACACATAATCCAGGATAATGTGTACTAAGGAATGCATAAATAGCAATCAATTTTCCTGAGTTATTTTATATTTTTAAAATTAAAATATGTATTTTGATGACACAATTAAATATAATGAAACTGATTGGAAATCAGATTTTTAAAAGCACTGTGCATAACCATTTTTTTAATTAAAAAATTTAAAATAAGAATTATTATCCATAAACATCAAGAAAAATTACAAGAAAATCATCAAACACTAAAAGAAAACTATGTTATCTTTATAATTTCTGTCTCTAAAATGAAGTGATATAAAAAGAAAAGCCAATGAATGACTCAGCAACTCTGAGTATTTACTTTCCAACCACTTACTGCCTTATGCAAAATGAAATATTTTCCCAGTACCTACTGCTCTTTATAGACAAGATAATTTTATAATCTGAAATGTGTAACTAATATCTCAGAATACTCTTTGAAAACCAGAATAGATAATATCTCTAGAACTGTCTAATTTTTCAGACCAGTTAATTAATATAAGAATCAGTTTTAAAAATTAGTTGCAACACTTCAGAAACAACTATATTATAAAATCTGACTGGTTATTTCAATGAAAAGGACCAGACATTTAGAAATTAAAAAAAGACATTTAGATCAGTCACATCACATTTTATGATTCATCATTTTATGAATAACAAATTTGCATAATGCAATAATATGAAATACAGCCAAGGAAATTCGATCATTTTATAATTATACTAGAGGCCCGGTGCACGAAATTTGTGCACAGGTAGGGTCCCTAGGCCTGGCCTTCCCCAGCTGCCAGCTGCCGGCCAGGACCTTCCTTCGTTCCACACCACCCCCGGTGGCCAGTGCACATCATAGCAAGCGATCGAACTCCCGAGGGGACACTATGCATATCAGCCTTTTATATATATAGATGAATACAGTTTTAGAAAAATTGAGACCCTTCAATATATATAATCATCAAACTTATCTGTTACAGATTATTTGCTATTTAAATTACATCAACACAAAAATGCTTTAAATAATGACATTTTACTGTTTCCTGAAACCACACCCACTTGGCAGCTGAGCTCCAAAAATACTTGTACAGAGATGCTTCAGTGATTCAAGACACTTCCTGAGGTTTGTTCCTCTTGTTTAATAACTGCATTATCCGTGTCATTATATATTGATACATAAAATAAATGTATTACTATCACATATATAAAGGCCTTACAATAGGCCTTAAACATTTATTTTTACTAACATTACTTTTATATTTTTTTAAGTTCAAATGTATTCAAAAGGTCCTAACGTATACATAGTTTTAGCATCAAAACAAAAAATCTTAAAACAAAAGTTCAATAAGTTTAAAATAAGTTCCAATAAATGATATAAAATATTTATATCCACATTTTAAGCATTTAACATGCTACTAATCTATTCATAAGACAGCTAGAAATACAAAAGGATGCTAAAATTGAACACCAATTTCTTATAAAATTACTTGGGCTAAAAACTATTTTGTTTCTAACAATATGTTATTCTTGGAAACAATATATGAACCAACACGGTAAGCACTTGAAAAATAATTCAAAATATGAATTAAATGTTCATTTATAAAGGGAAGCATAAATAACCTAAAGGATGGCATTCAGCAAATTGATGCAGAAATTTCAAGTGGCTTGCTCAAAGCCACTGAACTAATTATAGAACAAAATAAATTCGGAGCACTTTCAAATTCTCCCAAGCTTGCCTGACTGTGGTCTTTAATAATAGTTACAACCACATCTAAGTAGACACAAAACCTCCTCTATTTTACTGCAGAATATCAGTTTTCTGTTCTTCAACCAATCAAGTGCCTCTTGCCAGAGGACAGATAAAAAGTGGCAATGGCAAAGGGGAATGAAAGACAAGGACAAGGGTCTGCGGGAGGAGAGGCCGAGAAAGGACAAGAAGGAAAAGTATACTCCAGCAGACATGCACAGGCCTTCTTGGCTTCCTTTTTGGCACTGTTCCCAAGCCTCAACTCTAGAAAAAAGCTCTCAGCTCTGATTCAGACTCCTCCAAGTTTCTCACCTCCAACAAGCTGAGTTGGAACTCTGAATGGTTTTGCATTAAAACTTAGTTGTATAAAATGACTAAGTTGCAAGCTTGTGATTTCTATCCTTTTAAATGTTCTTTGAAAATATGACTGGTTGAGAAAAATAAATGCCCTCCAAATTTTACATAATTTCAGAGTTCATACTTTAGCATAAGAAGCCCTTGGTCCATGGTGTTATCATTACTGAATGTTAGAAATATTACGCACCAAACAGACTTCCCTGTCGGCTGAAGAACAAAAGACTGCAATATTTCTTCAAAGGGGAAGTACGAGTTCAAAACAATGATTTTATAAACAAATTTCTCAAACACTACCCTATCACAAGATAGATCAATGTATTTCTATCATAATTTCGTCTAGATATATTACAAAGTAATTGAATATTTTTAAGAAAGTCCCTTGTATGCTAACAGGTATCATCCTTGTGTGACAACTGAAGAGGGCAGAACTACTAAATTACTATCCCAAAAGTATAAAACCAGTTCCAGGAAAGCATTCTAATCAAGCATCTCTGTATTTTCAGAAAAGGGACTTGCATTATGTTTAATGAATGATAATTAGCCTATTAATAAGTGACAGAAGCATAAGATTAAAAAATAAGTTATTTCATTTATTGATAACTTACTATAGATTTACAAAGAATAAAAGTTATATCACAGAATAATTTTTATGTTAATTTTTCTCATTTTATACCACACTGACTTTTGCTGCATTCAATTAGAACAATTTAGGGTCAATGAATACTACTGAGGAACAGACATGTCACATACCTATTTAGAAGTGCTATAAAACCAAAACTATATATATAAATACTTACTTATCAAAGCTATCACTATTTTTGATGAAGCTCTCCAGTTTTTCCTTGGCATATTCCACCACATCTGAATGAAGCTCAATCCCATGATTTATTCCAAAAGGACCTGAAATCGTAGCAGCACTTTTATTTAAAAAATAAATAGTAAGTCATTACAGAGCTTAATTTTTGCTCATTTATCACAGGAACATTTAAAGAGGGTTTGAAATATGTGAATATCTGCTAGCCGCAGATTTAAAAAGCTACATGGAAATCTCAGAATTTATACTGTTTTAATTAAAAAACAAAAACAAAATGATGCTTATTTGTCAAGACAATACTGACAAATAAACAGTCACATACTGTATGAAGTTTTAAGTTCTTTTATCGTTGGTTAAAAATTTAGTAATTCTAAAATCTCAAAACCATGGGCTACTAGATACTATAAAAATATCTCACAGGATCCCACCACTACCCAGTGACTGCTAACTTCAAGGGCCAAGACCACATTCTATGCCTTCTGGAGCTCCCATTGTCTCTAGCAGAATGTGGCCATCAGTCAACTTTTTACAGAGCTGATTTTACTCTTTTGGTCCATACTTCACACTTCTCACTTGGTATATCTTTTTACAGAAAGCCAAGGATGAGTAACATTCCAGGAATGAGGAAAATGGGAGAGCTTTCTCAGCCGCTGAAGATTTTGGGATGGTTCCTTTCCCCACCCTGGTTACCAGCTTACTGACAATATGACTTAACTGGATTCACATTTCATAGGCTACTGTTACTGCGCATGCTGCCTGCCCCCGCAACCCACAAATCCATCCAGTTATACTATTTATTTTCGAATTTCTGAAATTGAGCCAACCAGGTTTTCTACTCTACATTTGTTATTTAGTTTAGAGATTGGACTCCTAGGAGAAAGTGTATAGCTTGTGCTTGTGTATGTGCTATTTATTTTTTCTATCTTATATGGACATATGTACTGTACCTTATATCTATCATAGGAACTACTTAACTGGATGTGCACCCTACTGACTGTCATTATAAATACTATATTGGAATTTTAAAATAAAAATAAAAATCAGTCACCAATTATCATGCTTGAATGTTTAGAAGGCACATAAAAATGGTTTGTGACCTAGAAACTACCTAAACTATAAAAATTAAACCAAAATGTTCATAAGCTATCTTAAAACCAAAATCAGATAAAGATAATGCTTTAACCTACTATATTTCTATCATATTGCATTTGATTATTAAAAAAAAAAATGATTCTGCCTGGTTGAGCATCAACCCATGAACCAGGTCAGGTTCAAGTCCTGGTCAGGGCACATAGCCAGGTTTCAGGCTCCATCCCCAGTAGGGGGTGTGCAGGAGGCAGCTGATCAATGATTCTCTTTCATTATTGATATTTCTAGCTCTCTTTCCCTCTCCCTCTCCCTTACTCTCTGAAATCAATAAAAAATATTTTTTTAAAAAGAGTGAGTCAAAGAAAAAAAGCAAAAGATTTAAAAATAAACAATATAATTCTAATAGAAAGGTACAAGCTGCCAATAGAAAAAAATGAAACTGTATCCAAAGAAGTGTTAACATTTTCTAATATTATCTAACAGATGGAGTGTAAACTTGACTTTGTAGTCAATAAATTTCAATGCTATTCTGTATTTGTTAATGTGAGATATTTTTTCTATGAAATAAGAAATGCTTAATTTTTGTAATACATATTTTACAAAATGAAACTTATAACAGTTGACCACTATCTTTAATGGCTAAATATTAAAGAGAAAATAGAAACATAACAGAAGTCAAAGCTTATTAAGACAAATATACTTATTAGAAAAATCTAGGTATCATATATGTTGGAAATGATTTTTAAGGCTGGCAATAGCCCATTTATTAAGAGCAATAACAAATATGATATAATACCAATATAATAAAATCTAGTGACTGTTTTTCTTTTATAGTAGTTGGACCTAATCTAACTCATTTACCACCTACCAGTTAGTCAATAATCAAAGCTTATACATAAAGGTCAATAATTATTAGGTATAGGTATGAAGTGTCCATCTACATTTCTTATTTACATCCATATTGACCCCATACAATACACAATGCCCCAGTTTCCCCCTACTCCAAGTACCCTAAAAGGCTGTATGAGTGTGATGTGCATGGTAGACGTCTTCATGAGGAAGGCCAAAGAAATCTGAGAGCTTTGTTTGACATTTGAATGCAGTCATCAGTACCTTCAGAATTGTCAAGCTAATTTACAGAACATAGCTACAAGCAAAAAGTACTTCATAATACATAACTAGCAGAGCTCTAAAGATGAACTAATTCAAGGTCCACCATTTCAACTGAGGACTCAAATCTAAACACTGTGGGTGGTGAGAAAGTGAATTTAAGGGCAGATGTCTAGTGTCCAGCCTTGGTTCCTCCTCTTAACAGTTGCATAATCTGAGATCAGTCACTTGCTATTTGAAGTCTTTCCTACAGTATAAAATGGGTCCCTAGAAAAGCATGTAAATTATGTAAAAGTGCTTCATATACTATACAGTACAAGATGGGTACAAATTGTTAGGACTTAACATGTGTGCCCTTCTCCTTGTATACAGAACTGGTTAGTTGTGGAAGCAAAACCATAACTGACATATGGTTCTCAACCATGATTTCATATTAGAACTAGAGGCCAGTGCACAAATTCGTGCACGGGTGGGATGCCTCGGCCTGGCTGGCAATCAGTGCCTATCAGGGACTGTATTGTCTAGTCCCGATTGGGGCCGGGGATCGGGGCTGATGGGGGCTGGCCAGCCGGGGGGAAGGGACCACGGGAGGTTGGCTGTGGGAGTGCACTGACCACCTGGGGGCAGCTCCTGTGTTGAGCGTCTGCCCCCTGGTGGTCAGTGTGCATCATAGCAACCAGTCGACCGGTCATTTGGTCATAACGGTCGCTTAGGCTTTTATACTAGTATATAGATATAAGTGCTATTTTTATTACACTTGAATCTTAGAAATGATTACACAAAATCTGAACGTGTTCAAGAGTCAGAGATGGACTCAAACCCTTATGTAAACTAAATGTCTAAAATATTGAAATATCGTCCTAGCCAGTTTGGCTCAGTGAATAGAGCATGGGCCTGTGGACTAAAGGGTCCCAGGTCCAATTCCGGTCAAGGGTACGTACCTTGGTTGCAAGCTCCTCCCTACCCGAGCCCTGGTCAGGGCTCGTGCAGGATGCAACCAATCGATGTGTTTCTCTCACATTGATGTTTCTCTCTCTGTCTTTCCCTCTCTCTTCCACTCTCCCTAAAAATCAATGAAAAAAATATCCTTGGGTGAGGATTAACAAAAAAATAAAACAAAAATGTTGAAATATCAACGAAAAATCATATATTGTATGATACCATTTATAAGAAATGTACAGAAACTTGGCAAATCTACGGAGACATAAAGTAAATGAGTGTTTGTCAGGGGCTGGGGTAGGGATAGGAATGGATGCAACTGGAAATTGAGGGTCTTCTTTGGGGCAATGGAAGTGTTTTCAAATTTGATTATAGTAATGCTTGCACAACTCTGCAAATTTACTAAAGCTCACTGAATTGAGTGGGGCTAAAACGAAAGTGAAAACATGAGTATCTGAGGTCTCTGCCCTGAGGTTAAGAGAAAGCGTATAGAGACCAACCATGATGGCAACATACAGCTTAACTAATTAGCTGTTTTGGACAATATAACAGTTGTTGGTATTTACATATGTTAGCAGTAAATTTCCTGTTAAGCACACAAGCTTATGAAGTGTTTCACCTTTAGGAACTAGCATAGTGCTGAGGCAGTGAAATACACAGTGTTGGAAAGATTCAGGCAGTCTCTCCACACTCATTCCTATTAACTCAGCAACTAGGGAAGAGACTAAGCTGATGAACCTTGATATTATAGCGAAACCCTAAGCAAAAAGGATCAGAATAGAGAAGAATCATACCTACCCGAATCAGAAAGATTATCAGAATAACTTGCCATCACAGTTCTGATATTTAACTCAACTCTGGGAAGCAGAGGACTTGGGAAGCTTCTTTTCTTGTACCCTATTTTGCAATGGGGTTCCCTAGGTATGATAAGATAATACTGAGAGAATCAATTAAATACAAGAATCTTTGTGAAATTCCTTAGTTCTAGGAAGACTCTTAATGAGAAGAGAATGAAAACAAGAAGAATTTATCTTCAATTGAAACTCAACAAGCTGTCAAAATGAGATGATCTGGGGAAAATATGAATTTATGAGTAACTGCTTTAAATGAACTTTAATCACAAGAAATTTCCTCAAGATAAACCTAACTTTCCCACACTGAATAACAAAAGCTCTCTCAAGATGATAACCCAACCTTTACAGGTATGTTTCTGGAGTGCTAATGGAAATTCCTCAAGGAATACAGTGGGGCCTTGACTTACGAGTGTCCCGACTAACGAGTTTTTCGAGATACGAGCCGTCTCTCGGCCGATTTTTTGCTTTGAGTTGCGAGCTAAAATTTGGGTTACGAGCCAGCTTCAGATACCCCACCGCTAGTTGGTGCAGCGAACGTCACAGTGAACACCACATCAGCCCAGCATCACGTGTCTCACTCGTTCACTTTAAGATTTGACATACGAGTAATTTGAGTTACGAGCTCCATCACAGAATGAATTAAACTCGTAAGTCAAGGCCCCACTGTATCTTATCTGTATGATCAACGCACAGACGCCCTGCTCCCCCTTCCTCAGCCTGGATTCCTCTAGATTACAGAGTAAGCCCTCAGATAAGAACCACTTCCAATGGTGAGCACCTGTCATCCGCATCTTGTGACTGGGAGAGAAACATGGCTGAGAGCCATGGTGTTACAGTTCCTTAATAAGGAGAGAACTTCTGTTAATAAGGTCGCTGTGAAGCAAGAGAGCCACAGCTGATTCACCGTACTCAGATAATTACGGGGAGCACACAACATCCTTTTTTGGGTCTAGTTCTAAGTGATTTTTATGGATGAATCCTCCCTTCCTTGACTTAAATGCTCTCAAAATACAAACCAAAAAAGGGAGATGGTTTAAAAAAAATAAACTTCCTCAGAAGTTGGATAGATCTAATATTTATTAGCTGTAATCATAGTTTTACAGACTCTATTCTTTTTTCCTTTCCTTCTTTAAACTGTTATTTTATCTTTCTTGCAAAATAAATTATTTCCCATCAAAAAGAGAGGAACTATATCTTGGTCTTAACTGTGCAGGATCACACACAGTAAATCTTAGATTATCTAGTAACTATAGTCATACATGTAACTAAAGACTCTTGACTCCCTGGAGACTTGTAACAGGAGGAAAACATCGAGTGCACTGTGGCTCATTTACACAAGGGTCTGTTTCCCCACACTGGTCTCCGGTATGGATTAAAAGACATTCAAGATACAATGAAGTGTGAGGTTACCCTACAAATGCATCTGGCCGCAGGTATCTAATCTCTTGGAAGACTGGGACTAAGAAATGGAGTTTAAGAGGGCCACCTCCCTGCTAGCAGGGTTACTAAATACTACCCTCTCCCCCCAGCCAGGCCTTTGGCTAGACCAGTGGTTCTCAACCTTCTGGCCCTTTAAATACAGTTCCTCATGTTGTGACCCAACCATAAAATTATTTTCATTGCTACTTCATAACTGTAATGTTGCTACTGTTATGAATCGTAATGTGAATATCTGATATGCAGGATGGTCTTAGGCGACCCCTGTGAAAGGGTCGTTTGACCGCCAAAGGGGTCGCGACCCACAGGTTGAGAACCGCTGGGCTAGACTGACCTTCAGCAGGAACCAGTCAACAGGGTTGGAGAAGTGGAAGACAGGATAACAGGTGCTCTGAGGCTGGCAAGACATGGTATGAGGCCTGGACTCCAGTCTAAAGTTGCCAGAACTAGTCAAGAAATGCACTGACTCAAAGGTAGCTTTTGAAAAGAAACTCTACCTGCGCTCCCCACTAACTTGCTTTGGTTTGGAGACTGTCTCGAAGCCTAGAGATTCCTTTGTCGGAGAGGCACTAGTGATACAAGTGATAGATGTGTGAGGTTCCCAACCTGCAGAGAAACTCCTGTCTCAGGGCAGCCGGAGAACCAAATGCACATGTAAGCTGCTAAATTTCTGTCTTGGTAAAACTTAATTATTTGCTACATTTTTGAGGAATTATTATTTATCAAAAACTCAATTGTGGGAGGAAAATGCTCTATTTTTTTTTTTTAATGAAATAGATTGCAGGTTCCATGGTTAAGAAATGAAGGAGCTAGCCAGTGTGTAGGAAAGGAAAATTTCAGGACTAAAAATGCCTTAAATGTCATATGTGACCACACAATTTATTGCTCAAAATGGGATACTTTGGGAAAGAAAAGAACATTATTGATGATGCTAGGACCACAGGGATGAACAAGGACTGTCCCAGCATACTGGGACCTAGTTACCCTAGCAGGGGTGGGAACCTTTTTTCCGCCCAGGGCCATTTGGATTATTTATATCATTATTCATGGGCCATACAAAATTTTCAACTTAAAAATCAGCCTGCTATATTTTGTCAAACATTTAATGAACTCATCCGATGCCTTGGCAGGGCGAGACCAAATGATTTCAAGGGCCTTACAGGGCCCATGGGCCAGGTGTTCCCTACCCCTGCTAGAGTATAATCAGAGATTCTCTATTCAAAATCTTTCAATGATTCCCCATCACTTTAGAGCAAATTTTAAACCAGTCTTATCCCTATTACTTGGGCATACAGTATACCTCAACTACAGCACGTATCCCATTGGATGAGAAGTGTTTTGTCTCCCCCCCCCCCCCACCCCCACCAGTCTGTGAATTCAAGGGCAAGAGGCTATGTTATGGGCCTTCATGCTCCACCTAATTCTTGTCACACAGCAACACTCAGTAAATACTCAGTGGCTTAGCAAAATTCATGGTTGTTCATTCTCCATCCAACATCATAATGTCTTTATCGATTTTCTTCTAGCCATGCTTTTTCCACCACATTCCATATTTTCCATCTGTCACTTCCTAGCTATGGGACTTCAGGCAAGATATTTAATGTCTGTGCTTCAGTTTAACTCTCCTATACACATGGAAATCAATGCCTCGCCCTCGTAGTAAGCACCCAATAAACTTCTCCCAGACAGAGCTATCTGTCCCTTTTGATCGCTGCTGTATACTCATACCAGAAATAACACCTGGCAGAACAGGCCATTACTTAAGGTATGCTGAAACCTCAATGGCATGTACTTCTCTCTTCTGTGGTTTATTTCCAATCCTTTGCTTTGCCTGCCAATGCCACATCCTCTGTATCCCATATACTCCTGTATCTTTAAAAAACACCTGGCACCATTCCCTTTAAAATGGGACATTGATAACTATCAAACTCTATGCCCGCAGTCAGAACACTTTACCTGAAATAAATTACATTATACTCCTCAGTCTCCTGCCTACCAACTGTTCAGTTTTAAGTACAGACAATGACCGGGGGTTGGAAAACAATCCCAAGAGCTCTTGAAGTCTAGGACTAAATGCAGAAGCCAACAATTAGAGCCAAGGCTGAGACTAAGAAAAGATGACTATTACTTTGTGCTTCCACTTGAAGTATTCAAACATATACTGAATACAAAGTTGCAAACCCCAAAATCATAAACAGTAATACAAACTTAGCTTACTTTTTAAAAAAAGAATTTTACAAAAATAAAATTACCTAAAATTAAGCCCACCATTGTACTTAAATATCCGGTTCCACTTCCCAGGTTAAGAAAAGACAATCCTGGTTGAAGTTTCAATGCTTCCATAACTTCAGAATAAATGCAAGGTGCTGACAAGTGTATGTTCCCGTGCTTCCAGGCTAAGTCTTTGTACGCATTGTCTCTGTAGCCTTCCAAATAGTAATCTCCGCGATCAATTGCTCTGAAGGCTTGCTCCACTCTTTCCGTGCGGATATACTGAGCTTCTTTCAAGTTATCAATTAAGTCATCGTTATCTTCCCCAGCACTCACTGCTCCTCCCATGATAGTATTCAAATCAAATCATAAATTTTAAAATGTAATAAAATTAGCAGAAATGGCTTCCAATAATGTGCAGTACAGTTTGTTTTCCTCTTAATATTGCACTTGATTTCCAAAAATAAATTAATCCTGAAAGGGAATAAAAATAAACAGTTTTAAATTAATGCTCAAAAGGAAAGTAAGTCTAGTTTATTAAATATGTAATCATTATAACTATCATTTCTCAAGGACATATTCTATTCCAGGTATAGTGTAAAGCTCCTTAAATACATTCATGTACTTATTCTTACAACTACAAAAGGTAGTTTAAGTATGACCTCATCTGAACAGATGGGAAGTTTGGAACACAGCAAAGTTAAGTCACCTCATACTATGAGACCTAATACGGTAGCCACCAGTCACATGTGGCTACCTAGACCTAAATTAATTAAAGTTAAATGCAATTTAAATTCAGGCAGTCATACGAACCACATTTGAAGTGCTTAATAGCTACATGTGGCCAGTAGCTGCCATAGTAGACAGTGGTGCTCTATCTGGGAGACACTGCTGGGCACAGTCCCAGGTCTTTCAGACTCCAGAAACCACGCTTTTACTCACCAGCCCATGCGGCCTCCTTTAGAGGATTGTGAGTCTATGCATGGACTACTTGATTAATTTAAAACCCTAAACTTAAAAACCTGCTAACAATTCCCAAATGTACCACATAAATTCATAATGATAACACAAAGGATAATATAGTACCCAAACACGACTTACAAACTGTATAAACAAAATATAATCCACATTTTTAAAGTGTGTATGTATGTGTATAAAAAGGTGTTTTGTCTGGTAAATGTTGTCATGATAAATAAGGTAAGAAATTTTATTAACAACCTTAATAGTTTAAGCACTAGTACATTTTACATACACACACACACAAAATGAACTTGTTTAATAAGTCACACTCAGTATCTTTGAGTGAAACATAGCTGCATCTTGATGAAATAAAATTGTCAATACATATTACTGAATATACAATTTAAGCTTCATTCAACTATAGCTGATAACTACATTCATGTATCAATTTCTGAACTAATAAACCAGGAGAGGGGAGTGAGAATGAAATACCCATGGCCCAAAACAAGAGTCATGTCAGCCAACTGTGGCAAAGCCAAGCCTCTCGACTTGAGAGAAGAAAAGCAATCAGGTCTCGAACTTCATCAGGATCCTCAGACCCCTGGTACAGGCGCGCCAACCCTCCTGGGGAGCCAGCCTCCTTACCAGAGCCTGCCCATGTCTGTCTGTGGCCTCCCTTGTCTTTTATGATCTCCTGAACTTTCTGAGTAGAGGAAATGCTGTGAATTCACATCACATTCCTATTTAACTTATTCTGACTCACACAAACTTGGCTGACTTCAATGCCCCCAAAAATCAAAGAAAGAAATCATTTTAAAAGCACAAGGGCTTACAGCCCCATTCTCCTCCATGAGCTTTATTTCGTGGCATACAGTGCAATGGGAGGCGCCAATGTGCTGTTCCTTCAAGGGGTCTTTTGTAACTCAAGCATATCAAGTCACTGAGTGCCATTCTGGCAGTTAAAGATTTTTTACCGTCAGGGCCTCTAAGCATTAACTTTTCCATCTGGTACTCAGAGAATGAATGTCTTCCCAAGATGAAAGAAAAAGCATCTACAATAGATTGATTCCTGTCAGTCTCCAGTGTGGCATGTGCCTGAGATTTTATGAGGATTTTATAATTCTGACTCCGCACACACATTAAACAAATGGCTCTACTGAAAATGCCATAATTTTACTAGTTTTCTTTTAACCCACCCCCTAGGATCTGGGATATGATTCTAGAAAGAGATGAAGGGCGAAGGAGGGAGGAAGAGAGAGAAACATCAATGCGAGAAACATCGATTGGCTGCTTCTGCACACGCCCCAACTGAGGGTCAAACCCACAACCTGGGCTTGTGCCCTGACCCCGGGAATCAAACCCTCGACCCTTCGGGACATGGGATGATGCTCCAACCAATTGAGCCACACTGGCCAGGGCCATAATTTACTAGTTTGAAAAAGTATCCCCCTTGTTTGGTTCTAGGGCTGAAGAATGACCCGATCTTTCTCAGGTTCTACTGAACTCCTGAACGCTAATCTATCCAAAATTATCACAGCAAAACAAAAAACACTGACTTTACAATACAGAGGCTCACACTCCTGGTGAGAAAGGCAAGAGGAAGAATAAAGCAAACAAGAACTACTACCATTTGCTGACAGATATTGTACTAAGCCTATAAGGAAGAAACTCATGCCCATTTTCAAGTGAGAAACCATCTGTAAAGGTATGGAGTGCTACGCTACAATGCATGTGACCACTGCTACAGGAGCCCAAAGAAACCCAAAGCAGAAACCGAATCCAGGAATCAAGGAAAGCTTCCTTAAAGGCATGATTTGTGTAATACTTTTAAAAGATTAATAAAATGATGGGCTGAGGAAGCAACTGGTATTTAAAGCAAGAGAGCAGATGGTATTTCTGAGAAATTATAAGCATTTGGGTACTATTCAGCACCTTAAGACCTTTCTCCTATGGGCAAGTGGTATTTTTTGGGGGGGAAGGGGCTGGATCCTTTCTAGAGTCTGATTACATTATATCCCCTCTCTCTATTAAAAGATAAGCAAATCAGAAGTTTTGCATATACTTTCAGAACGCTCCTGAGTTCTTAGAGATCCATGAGTCTACTCTAATTTAAGAACATCTACTATGGGCAACAGAGCGTGGTCAGTCACAGATATTAACAAAGGAGGGAATTACATTTCCATTGCAGAAAGTGCAGTGTCATCTGGGTTTCAGACCTACTACAACAGACCTGAGACCAGGCACTCAGAAGGCTGGAAAAGAAAATCACCTTGTCAACAAGAAGCAGTGCCAAACGGTGAAACCAGTTTTCCTGGACTTCTTTCTCGCTAGCCGGGTAGGAAAGACAAACAGATCTGCACAGAAAGCCGTAAGGATATGCAGGAGGGAGGCGGTCGGTCAGGAAAGGCTTCCTGGAACAGGAGGTACAATCAGCTACAATGCATGTTTCTTTAACACAAATTTGCTCACGTATTTAGTATATAGGGTAATGATGTGGAGATAATGAGGAAGTTGTGGTGGCTTACAATACATGTTCATGTGTTGGAAGTGACAGGAAGGTATAAGCTTCCACTACTAGAGAGATACCTTAGCCTGAAATTATGTATGTAGAGACAGATAGATAGATAGACAGACAGATGATAGATATGGCAATTAGATGCTGGTACAGTACAAGTGATCTGGAGAAGCTGTAAATGCAGACGGAAAAAATAGCTAAGAATTAAAACAGACTAATAAAGGCTATATCCAGGTTCAGATTTTAAAATTTTGATAAAAATGATACCCATAGGCAAACTATTCCAGGGCCTAAATCTCATATGGGAAAGATGAGCCCTAGGGTTTAAGGCTGTGCAGGAGTACAAATCCCAGGAAAGATTTCGCTGTGCTAAAAGTTTCATTTATGATTGCTACTGTTTTAGCTGCTAAACTGGTTACACCAGCGGTTCTCAACCTGTGGGTCGCGACCCCTTTGGGGGTCGAACGACCCTTTCACAGGGGTCGCCTAAGACCATTGGAAAACACATATATAATTACATATTGCTTTTGTGATGAATCACTATGCTTTAATTATGTTCAGTTTGTAACAATGAAATTGGGGGTCACCACAACATGAGGAACTGTATTAAAGGGTTGCGGCATTCGGAAGGTTGAGAACCACTGGGTTACACACTTGCACAGGTTTTGAGTGTAAGTCCCAAGGCTATTTTCCTCACAAGCCCTAATGTTCTGCAAAACATTCGTTGTTTTCAGATGTTACAGTCGAAAAACCCAGTCCTTGATCTCTTTTATTTTAGGAGGCCTCAGAGACCCTAAGCCACATCTGAGAACAGTTAGCATAAATAATTACAAAATAGGATGAGTAGAGCCGTGGTAGAATTGTACAAGGCTGTTAAGGGGTACCAAGCCCAAACATGTGGGAGGTGGGAGTGGGAATGAAAGGACTGAAAGACTTTTCTAGAGAAAATGAAGCCTTGGTAAGCACAGAAGGAAGTGTTCACGGACGTAGAAAGACATGGAGGCAAGAGGAAATATGCCCACTCAAGACCCTACAAGTAGGACTGCAGAGGTGAAGCAGAGAGACAGAAAGCAGTGGTTGTGAGGCCGGAAGATTGAAGCGGAGGAGCCAGGTAAGCTCACAGCCTCACACACACTGAACTTGGACTTCAACCTGGAGACAACAGGAGCCAGGGAAGGCTTTTAGAGAATGAGAGGCATACTGTATGACTAATCTTAAAATAAGATGTTAACAAAAATCAAAACTGAAAAATAAAAGGAATATAATTATAATACATTATTTAATCTGGGGTTGGGGGGGGGTGTTACATAGTCATAATCCTGAAAAAGCAATTGCTTTACATTCGAATGGCCATTTAACCACACTGGGAGGAAAAGAGAGGGGGGCCCTGGCCTGGTGGCTCCTTTGGCTGGAGCTTCCTCGCGGTACCTATGATCCATGCTTCTCACTGATGTGGATGTTTCTCTTTCCCTCCCTCCTTCTCTAAAATCAGTTTTTACAAACATATCCTCAGGTGAGGATAAAAAATAAAATAGAGGGAAGGTAAATAAAGGGAATGGGAGTTAACACCTCATCTACAAAAACAGAAAGTAAATGTTATCTAAAATTAATGAATAAAAAAAAACAGTAGAAGCATCTTAGCAATGTGGAGGTAACTTCTCTATGAAATAGCTATATTTTGTTATATGTTATTATACTTTGTCTTCAAGGCTTGACTTTCTAAACTGTGTACATGTATTATTTGGACAAAACATATAAGTAAGGGTAAAAATACAGGAAATATATATATGTATGTGTATGTGTATGTTATATGTATACATACACACCAGAAGAAGTACAATAAAGACACATGAAGAATAATTTCCTAAGGAATAAAAATACATTTAGTAACAAATAAAGTAGTCTACAGTAGAAAAATCAAGAAACAAGAGATAATTTACACTATGAAGCTTTAAAGATATGTCATTTACCATACATGTTATTCCTAAAAATTACATGGAAAGTAAATTATAAATTAATTACATTTTCATAATATTCACTAATTTGATTATTAAAGTAGTATGTACATGTGCAGGAAATTTGAAAACCAAGTAAAATAAATAAAAATTATTCATAATCCTGACATTCAAAGCCATTGTTAACTTTCCAAGCATGTACTGGTATGTGCCTGTTTGTTTTTTTTCTTCCACAATATGGGTATTATCTGTAATAATAAAAGCATAATATGCTAATTAGACCAGACGTCCTTCCGGACAAAGCCAGCGGCCGGAGGGAAGCCCGGGTCCCGGGTGCCTGCCTGGTGGCCATAGGGAAGACCGGGTCCTGGGTGCCTGCCTGGTGGTCATAGGGAAGACCGGGTCCTGGGTGCCTGCCTGGTGGTCATAGGGAAGACCGGGTCCTGGGTGCCTGCCGGCGGCCATAGGGAAGCCGGCGTCCTGGGTGCCGAAGGGAAGCCCAGGTCCCGGGTGCCAGAGGGAAGCCGGTGCTGGCAGCCAGGGGAAGGTAGGCCTACTCTTGCACGAATTTCATGCATCGGGCCTCTAGTATATATATATTATTTCAGACTTTCACTTTATATGCATCCCTTCATGCCATCAAAAATTCTTCCAAAATCCAGAGGTATGATATCCTACCACAGAGGCACACCAGGATAATGTAACCGGTCCCCTGATGCTGTACACAGGGAGTTTGAATTGATATATAATCAATGTACACAAGGAGTTTGCAAGTTAAAATCTAGAGTAAATATTTTGACAATTCAACAATCCTGAAAATGATTTCATTTTCTGTGAAACTAAAGCAAACAATCATTTTAAAAACCATCACAGCATTAGGTCATGGAAGTGTTTGCCATTTGTGAATTCTGTGATAATGCTATCTCCATTACAGAAAAGTACCAAGAACAAGCCAAGAGACCAAGGTCTAGCCTTGCTTCCACTGATAACTTCGCTGTATGGCCCTGGGCAACTCTCCCGACTGTCATTTCCAACCCTGGGAAATGAAGAGGCTAAATTCTGATTCCATGGGTTCCTCAGAGCTCTGATTTCCCTCTTATTTCAGCATCAGTCACACTCACATTTGAATACAGCTGAGTTTGTTATCTAGGAATAGCCTGTTGGCCTTTCTGTTACTTCTGCCAAATTTTTTTCTGCCACACTCCTGCCATTTTCTCTAACAGAAAAGAAAAAAGTGTTAGGGGTGTTAAGTCCTGCATTAAGCAATAAAAGCAAAATAAATAATCTGAGGAAAGCAAGAAAAGGTAAAGCCAGAACAAGAAAAAGGGTCAGAATAGAATAAAGGACAAAAGCTTAAGCAGTTATGTCTGAGAAGGAAGTTGTCATATTTACTCATAGAACACAATTTCACGGCTTGGCATTTTCTCTCTTGTATGTGTTTGGAATGGAGTGACAAACAAAAGGCATATTCACATAAGCTCACTTGAAATGATGTGGTGTTCCAAAAACTGCTTGCTACTCTCTGAAAATCAGATGTGTGGATTTGGTGTATTTGTTTTAAGGGAAGAACTACTGAAGGGCCAGTTCAATCTGACACTCTTTCCAGCAGCTCAGGGAGGTTTTGTGGGAGGTTAAAGACAAGTCAAAGGAGGTGGGAAGCCAACAGATGGCAGACAGATGTCACCGAGTAGAAGAACAGAATAAATGCTGACTTACTTTCCTTCCCTCCTAGCAACCAGTGGCAAGCAGCCCACTGCTCCCTGCTGCTCCTTTCTCCTTAAAGGTGAGGACAAAGCTCGAAAGAGACTAGGGCACCAGGAGAACGCACCATGCGAGGGCGTGGCCACAGGGGCTTTCTTCCTCATCCTTCAACGACCTTGTCATGGGAGTCAGGGAGAACCAAGGCTGCACTGGATGCAAAGGCAACTACCGAGGGGAACATTTTCCTCAATGATGACAAACAGATTTGATGAAATAGAAATACAGTTGACATGTGAACCACCCAGGGGTGAGGGGGCTGACCCCCACCCCACTGGCTCCAGTCAAAAATCCACATATAACTTTGACTTCCCCCCAAATTAACTACGGATAGTTTACTGTTGACCAGACGCCTTACCAATAACAATCAACACATATGTTGTATGTTATATGTATTATATACAGTATTCTTATAATAAAGTAAGCCTGAGAAAAGAAAGTTATTAAAAAATCATAAGGAAGAGAAAGTACATTGATAATACTGTATGTATTTACTGGAAAAAAACACACCACACAACTGCATATAAGTGGGCCATTCACTTCAAACCTGTTTTGTTCAAGCGTCATCTGTATAGAGTAACGAAAGAAAAGGAAAGAATGGGCTAAGCTAAGGTTCACTACTCACATGCCAACAGCTGCCAAGACTGACCTCCAGTCAAGATGGCAGCATAGGTAAGGATATGTGAATCCTCCCAACACCACATCAAAATTACAGCTAAACGACAGAACCACCATCATGCAGAGCTGCCAGAAATCTAGTTGAACAGAAGTCCTACAACTAGGGATTAACAGAAGCTACATGGAGACTGGTAGGAGGGACAGAAATGTTGAACAGGCTGGTCGCACACCATGTGGTGGATAAAAATCAAGAGGGTTGCCATAGCCGGTTTGGCTCAGTGGATGGAGCGTCGACCTGCGGACTCAGGGGTCCCGGGTTTGATTCCGGTCGGGGGCATGTGCCTTGGTTGCGTGCACATCCCCAGTGGGGGGTGTGCAGGAGGCGGCTGATCGGTGTTTCTCTCTCATCAATGTTTCTGGCTCTCTGTCCCTCTCCCTTCCTCTCTGTGGAAATCAATAGAGTATTTTAGGGAAAAAAAAATCAAGAGGGTTATCTCAGCTGTGGAGACCCCCCCTGAGGAGCATGGAGGTCCAGCCCCACACCAGGCCCCCCACACCAGGTTCCAGTGTCAGGAAGAGAAGTCCCATAACTCCTGGCGGTAATAATAAGTGGGGACTGAGGACGAAGGAGGCAGAGGAGCTGCTGGAGTCCCCGGCAGTTTGTCGTAAAGGGTCCATGCATGAACTTACTCAGACTCACTCCAGTGCTCAGGCAGCGGCCTGAAAGGCATCAGAGACATATGGGGAGAAACGGAATTGTCCAGCATCAGGGCGAGAGCTAGAGAGCAGCCTCCTCAAGTCAGAAGTGTTGGCAGAGACCACTGTTCCTTTGATGAGCCTCCCCGCCCCCCCCGCCCCCCGCCCCCCCGAGCTGGCAGGCGGGTACCATATCTGAGACTCCATCAACCTGACTCATCCTGTCTGTCCTGCAGCACCCAACTTTCAGGCCTACCCAAGCTGTTTTCAGTGTCTTTTCCGTGCAAAGGGTATGTCTTGGCTCACGCTTCAGGTTTTCCTAAAATCTCTCCAACACAGAGCATCTGGCCTCAGTGTGCCCCACACCTCTCACTAAGTGGCCCCAGGGCGGGCACTAGTGGCAGCCTGCCTTGATTCACAGCGTGGCCTCCCCTGGGCACTTCCAAGCCAGCCAGCACAAGCAGTAGGCATCTGCAGATCACTCCGTAGCTTATGCCAGGGGGCCCAGGGAAGAACAAAGCCAGCACCTCCTGGGAGACCCCAGAGCCAGCACACCCGGTGAACAACTTCGAACCAATGCAAACCACCACCCAACCACCCCCACAAGTGATACCCTCGAAGGGTGAACTCAGTGGGCACCAGAGTCCTGGTGAAGTAAGTCCTTGCCTCAAGCGCCCAGATTGGGAGATTGGGGAGGACACCTACTACATCAGGACACTCTACCAAGCCTTGGAGATGTAGCAGCTCTACCTGATACAGAGAAACAAACACAGGGAGACTGCCAAAATGTGAAGACAAAGAAACATGTCATAAATGAAAGAACAGAACAAAACTCCAAAAAAAGAACTAAACAAAACAGAGACAAGCAATCTCCTAGAAGCAAAGTTCAAAATACTGGTTACAAAAATGTTAAATGAACTTAGTGAGAACTTCAACAGCATAAAAAAGGACATGGAAACCATAAAAGAGAACCAGTCAGAAATGAAGGATACACTAACTGAAATGAAGACTACAGTTCAGGGACTAAACAGTAGAGTAGATAAAGCTGAGACTCAAATCAGTGATTTGGAATGTAAGGAAGCAAAAACCACCCAAACACAGAGTAAAAAGAAACAGGAATCCAAAAAAATGAGGGTAGTGTAAGGAGCCCATGGACAACTTCAAACTTGCCAACATTCTCATCATGGAGGTGCTGGAAGGAGGAGAGAGAGACCAAGAAATTGAAAACCTATTTGAGAAAATGACAGAAAACTTCCCTAACTTGGTGAAGGAAATAGACATATAAGTCTAGGAAGTGCAGAGAGTCCCAAACAAAATGAAACCAAAGAGATACATCATAAATAAAATGCAAAAAGTTACACAAAAAGAGAATCTTAAAAGCAACAAGAGAAAAGCAGTTAGTTACCTACAAGGGAGCTCACATAAGATTGTCAGCTGATTTCTCAACAGAAATTTTGCAGGCCAGAAGGGAGTGGCAAAAATATTCCAAGTGATGAAAAGCAAGGACCTACAACCAAGATTACTCTACCCAGCTAAGCTATCACTTAGAATTGAGGGTCAGATAAAGAGCTAAAGGACAAGAAAAAGCTAAAGGAGTTTATCACCACCAAACCAGTATTACAAGAAATGTTAAAGGGTCTTAAGAAGAAAGATAGAAAACGAGTAGCCTGGCCAGTATTGCTCAGTGGTGGAGTGTCAACCTATGAACCAGGAGGTCAAGGTTTAATTCCTGATCAGGGTACATGCCCAAGTTTTGGGCTTGATCCCCAAGAGGAGTGTGAGGGAGGCAGCCAATCAATGATCCTCTCATATCATTGATGTTTCCATCTCTCCCTCCCTCACCCTTCCTCTCTGAAATCAATAAAAATATATTAAGAAAATATGAACAGTAAAATGGCAATAAATACATATCAATAATTGAATCTAAAAAACAAAATAAAGAAATAAGCTGCATAAAACAAAATACCTAGTTACATTATCAGTCTTAATTATTCAAAGTATTTTAATATCAACTCATATAATTTCATAATTACCCTGGTATTTACACAGGACAGGTGGTATTTTCTGCCCCATACAAATGAAGGAAAAAAAAAAGACCGAGAAAGAGTAAATTACTTGTTCTAAATTTCTCATATAACACAGAGCTATTGTAAACTTATTCACAGATCTTCTGTCATGCACTATAACTAATATTCACATTATCAGAAATAAGAAACCATAAGAACTAGAATTGTAAGTCTGACACCTGAGAAATGCATGACTGCGTACACATTGATACTATAGTTTCATTCATTTATGAGGACAAATAATTATCCTTATTTTTACTCATGAGCCAGAGAAAGTTTAAGAAGTCCTTAAACATGAACTTTTATCATAAGATCATCATAATAATGTATAAGCTCTAAAGTGCTAGGAGGCTTACCTTAAGTTTACAGGATTAATTTGTCACTAGTGGTTCCTTGAGTCAATAAATATCATTTGGAGAAAACAGTCCAAATTGAATAACCAAAATGTCTGTGAAAGCTTTTTAAATTATAGCTTAGCACCACCCTCCAGGCCGCGCTTAACTTCTGCATGATAGGCCTGGCAAGGATCAGGACACAGGCACATTGAGGAGAGAATTTCAATGGAGAGCTTCAGTTCACATAAACAGTCTTTGTTCAAGGAAATTAGCCTCTTAAATGGTTAGTGTATTTTCAGACAAATGTCTAAAAATTACTTTGAATTTGGTTAAAATGAATTCATAGAACTAAAGGTCTTTAATAACATAAGGAATTGCTTCATGTTAACTAGATTGCTCTTCAAATTATAGTCAAACTGTGTAAGTAAAATTACATTTACTAAGAGTACATTATTTTTTTATTGTTGCTAATCCTCACCGGAGGATATTTTTCCCATTGATTTTTAGAGAGTGGAAGGGAAGGAGGGGGGAAAGAGAGCAACATTGATGTAAGATACATTGACTGGTTGCCTCCCACATTCATCTGACTGGGGCTAGGGATTAAACCTGCAACCCAGGTAAAATTTTGGTCAGAAGTCAATAGGATTTATATCAACAGAAATATAATTTTACTTTATTCATTGGCTATTCTTAGAAGGATCATTTGTAGAGAGAATATTAGTAAGTTTGTATAAGCAACCAAAAGTGAATCAAAGGTGCTCGGAAATGAGTCAGTGCAAATAAACTAGTGTAAAAAAATATCTAAACTATGTGGGTCTAGGCAACATATATGGTACCAGCCTAAAAAGAAATGACATATCTATCAAATATCTAAAAATGATTTTTGATGCCTATCAAAAAACACTCAAATCCCACATATAGAACAGACTGACTGAAAAATGACTAAGAAAAGATATCTTAAAAAAGCACAACTTGGTAAACCTGAAATGACTTTGCTAGGAGTAACCTGATAGACGAGGTACAGAACCTAAGTAGCTGTTACACTTGAAATAATACTCTTATTCATAGCACCTAGTCTGAAGGAATCAGAGAGCATTCACTATTCACTATCTACCCCTGTATCACATCATCACCTTTTCCTTATTCCATGGAATTCTGACTTTTAACATCCTTAACATCTATTATTTTTAAAAGTATGAAAGGATTCACACCACAGTTAAAAAACCATTACCCAAGCAACCTATGAGGAATAGATATGGATGGGGGAGGTTTGCTGAAGGAAGAAATTGCTTAGCTTTATTTATTTGTTGTTGTTTTTAAATTATTTTTTATTGATTTTAGAGAGAGGAAGGGAAGGGGTGGAAGAGAGGCAGGAGGGGGTGGGGGGGAGAGATTCGCCTTGTGGAGGAATCAAACCCACCACCTTTTGGTGTATGGGAGGAAGCTCCAACCAACTGAGCCATATCAGCCAGAGCTATTTCATAATTTTAATAATATCTTTGAACATACAATATTACAAAAATTAACCACAGGAAATATATTACATCGTAGGTCATGACATTTCAGTCTAGATACATAGGGATCTTAGTTCATCCCCTGAACAGATTTCCTATGTTAAATATACTAATATGGGCCATAGTCCCAGGGACCAGTTCCCAGATAGCCAGTATCCTTTCTAAGCACAGAACTTCTAGACACATGCAGGTCTGACCCTTGCCCAGAGCAGACAACAGGTCACATGAGATACTACCAACCACAGGGCCATCCCCCTACTCTTCCAATGTCAACTGCCAACTAGGATTCTAGCATCTTCCATTATAATCATGCAGTTAGCATTCAAAAAAAAAAAACCACCGAAATGTCTCCTCCATCACATCACCAAGATATGCAACATTCCCAATTCCTAACAGCAAGGATTATATTTTTATTTAATAAAGCAAGAATTAAGTGGCTAAACTATAATAGAACATAGGATGCAAAAATAGATATAATAGAAATATATAATTGTAGCCTCTGCATGGTAACTATTAACTTTGATAGATTCAAATAAGCCCAAAATTTCACATGGATTTTCTTTTTAAATGTTTTTATTGATTTTAGAGAGGGAGGAAGGGAGTGGGATAGAGATAGAAACATGGATGAGAGATAAAGGTCATGGACTGGCTACTTTGTATATAACCCCTACTGAGCCCACAACCTGGGCATGTGCCCTGACCAGCGATCGAACCAGTAACTTCTTGGTTCATGGGTCAAGGCTCAACCACTGAGCCACACCGGCTGAGCCACATGAATCTTTAGCTGACCATATAGTTGGAGCTTCCTGATATTGCTTAAAGGAATAAAATGACACTGCAGTATAGGCACAGCTTTATTCTTTCATATCCACATAAGCACAGAAGAAACTGTGAGAGCAGAGCTTGTAAGAGTATTGTTACTGAAGTATTAACCCCCAACAGGACTCAGCTAACACAGCAACAATTAGCTTATTTTTCAGTATGTCAAAGTTCAAAGATCTATAATGTTAAATTCTCATATTCCTTGGCATGCATGCACACATTTGACTCCACTGATGACCCACTCTTTGAAGAACCATCCTCTCCTTTTGTGTATTTTGACAGCCTATTCTGATTTTTCTCCCCTGTATTTCAGCTTCTCTTTCACCTTAACCAATTTCTCCCTAAAAAGAGAACTAAGAAACAAGTCCTTTATGAACTATCACAATACTGTTTAAACACCACTTGGATTTTAAACTCTAGATCATACCTTTGGCTACTCATGATTATATGTCCCCAAAAGGATTTTGAGGCTAAAGTGGAAAATAAACTTTTTATTTCTTCCCATCAGCCTTAAAATCTCTTAATTTCTGAAAATATACTTACACAGCACTGGTTTCCTCGCCCTCCAATAGCCGAGTCAATAGATCTTAAAATATTCTAAAGACACCTCTCTGGTGTCTGAAACATGTTTGTGTCCCACAACTATAAAACCCACTCAGATCGTGTTAAGCTTTCCGAGAGACAAAGGGCGGCAGATATGCCATTTAGATGTGAATCCAAGTACCATCCTTAATAATTGCCAAGAATAAAAACTCAAATATTTTCCTGTATGTGGATTTTTTTCTCAAGTACATATTACACTGATCATAGTTTATTAAACTGCGGTATTTGCCATCTTTAAACTACACAGTTGTCACACCAGCTGGAAAACTGGAATATACCATAATACTATGACACATACTCTGATGTTTATCATGATGCATTTTTAAGAGACATTAAAATACCAAAAATAGTCCTAACCGATTTGGCTCAGTGGATAGAGCATCAGCCTGCGGACTCAAGGGTCCCAGGTTCGATTCCGGTCAAGGGCATGTACCTTGGTTGCGGGCACATCCCCAGTGGGGAGTGTGCAGGAGGCAGCTGATCGATGTTTCTTCGATGTTTCTAACTCTCTATCACTCTCCCTTCCTCTCTGTAAAAAAAAAAAATCAATAAAATATTTAAAAAAAAATACCAAAAATAAAATAAGTACATTTTAATATTTGTAGGGCCCTCTTTGTTTTGTTTTCATCGGAGTAGTTCACATTTTACCAAGAGTGTAATTGGGCCCATAAAAATAATGCTAAATGCAATGAGATTACCCACCCAAATAGTCAGGAACAAAAGCACCTGTATGAGGTACAATTTACCATCATATCCAAATTTGCCAGGGCATCAAGCAGTGACTAAAGTAACACAATCTGCCTTCATCTTGGTTAATGACATCAGCTCAACGAATTTAATATTTAAAAAATACACCACCAGAAACCTCATCTAAAAAGATAATTTTAATTTCACACTATCCTTTGGATTATTTTTTCAATGAGTATTATTATATTCACGTGTCTGTTTTGTAAAAAACATTTATGACCAAATAAAGGAGAAGGAAACTTTGTAAGGTACTCTTCATTCCTGGGAAGCAGCTGGCAGAAGGGAAAATATAGGTTCTTGGATGAAGTATGCCTAAGTCTAATGCAGCCACCACTACTGAAAAGGTAAAGGCATGGAACACTGAGCAGTTTAATCTCTGAACCTGTTTATTTATCTAATGTGGAGAATACCACCTGTTTTTGTGGAAAATATATATAAAAGAAGAACGTATTACCAGCAACAGTATCTAAAATGTCATGGATATTTTTGGTTCCTTTTAAAAACAGTTTCCCTGCCGAAACCGGTTTGGCTCAGTGGATAGAGCGTCGGCCTGCAGACTGAAAGGTCCCAGGTTCGATTCCGGTCAAGGGCATGTACCTGGGTTGCGGGCACATCCCCCGTAGGAGATGTGCAGGAGGCAGCTGATGGATGTTTCTCTCTCATCGATGTTTCTAACTCTCTATCTCTCTCCCTTCCTCTCTGTAAAAAATCAATAAAATATATTTTAAAAAAAATAAAAAAATAATAAAAACAGTTCCCCAAATAATCAAATGCTACACAAATGAGCCTAAGAGTTCAGGCTAGAACCAGACTGTTCTTTGTGATCATCTTCCTCAGGTCTATGTTCTCTCTGAAAGCTAGCACCAAGATGAACACAGTACATTTTTAATAAACACACAACTCCGTGATTACGTCAGGAAAAGTCTCCAGCTCTTTTGCACGTAGAAATACAAAATGTAATAGGGAGTTCCTAGCTTTCTGTCTATTTAATAGTAAGCAGTGTAGTTATCATCCTTCCATATGTAACCCCTGGCTGTTTTTTGAGTTTTCTGTTTTGTTTTAACCTGCCTGAAATACAGACTTCTGAGCCACTGGCCTTCCCCTTTACCTTCTTCACACCTGATCCAGTTCATGGTTAGGGAATGACATTTGTTTTCAACTGACTACTAGGAGAAACTTAAATTTACTTTGAAAAATACTTAAAAAACAACAACAAAGTAAACTATTTCACTAACCTGCTTGAGGAAGTCATCCAAGCCTCATGTAAACTACCATTAAGCTCTGTGGAAACCTACCACTCAACTTGCCTAATATGCAAATATCCCCCATCTGGCCTTAGACATTCTGAAAGTTTTACCAAACTACGATTCAAAATATTGGTTTGCAGTTTCTTCTTTAAAATAAAAACTTAAAGATTAGGGGGGAAAAATTGGAGACAATGCTCACCAATTAAAAAAACACACACAGCTATACAACTTTTAAAAAAATAATGTAGTAAAATGGAGGAATATCTGCGAGCATTGTTGGCTAATAAAAACCACGTACTATATATGTTCTCAATTTTATTTGTAAAACATATTTATGATATGCACAGAAAAATCCTGAATGGCTAAAAATGCACTTGAAGACTGGTTACTCCGGGTAAGAGGGGGATAAAGCCAGGGAGAGAGGGAAGCGATGTCTTCATTGTTTGGCTGCTTGACTTATTTTTTTCTTAAAAAGCACGTAGTACTTCTGTAACTTAAAAAAAAAATACTAATAATAACTGGGGGAAATAACTAACTTTAAAAATGCTAGTAATAATTGGGGGGAAATAACTATTGGTCAAGCCATGCTTTCCTCTCTGTACCCAAATTATCCTAATCTGTCATTTTAAAAAATGGGTATGATGTCTCGATTTTCAAAACATACTAACTACTACAAGTTAAAAATATCTTGAATTTGCAAAATTACTCCCTCTGGTTCTTCGCCTCACGGATTCTCTCTACGCCGGGTTTGAAACGCCCTAAGGACGGGCACCAGACTTAAAACAGTCGGAAACGCTCAAACGAACAAACAGAAAAAAAAAACAAAAACAGAAAGTAAGAGAAGGTTAGTGCTGGCCCCAGCTCTCCAAGCCCGTCCAGCCCCAACCCCCAGGCTTCCCCCGCCGACGGCGGCCGGATCCTCTCCTTCAAAATCAAAACAACAGCAGGTCACGGGGTGGATCGGAAAAGGCCCGCGGGTGTTGGGGGGACCACAGCGTCGCGGGCTCTGTGTCCCGCAGCCGGTCGGACCCCACAAGCGCCGGGCCCCCACTTCCCAGGCCTTCGGAACCCCGATCTCCCCCG
>NW_005871161.1:3351283-3352726 GCF_000147115.1 Myotis lucifugus | reverse complement strand
CAAAGCACGGCCGTCAACGCCGCCGCGCGGAGGGGCGGCGCCCGGACCTGCCGCGGAGGAAGCCAGACCGTCCAGGACTCCGAGTCGGCCGAGACCTGGGCATGCGCCGCCGAGGGCCACTTGGTGAGGACGCCGATGTCAACAAGGCCTGGGGACGCCCCATCCCGGCCCCGCCCCCTCCGGGATCGCTCCGCCCCCCCAGACCCAAAACAACGCGAGGCCTTGCTAGGGGTCGGGGGCTGGCTGCGGTCTCCGGACAGATCTCGCGAGATCAGGACCAGCCTCGCCGGTTCCGGAAGTGTGGAGCTCCTGGCGAAGGGGTCCGCGGGCGGCCGGCGGTGGCAGGCGATGGCGGCGGAGCGGGAACGGAAGATGCCGCCCTCACGCGGCGGGCAGGGCGTCTTAGCTTCGCCCAGGTGTGGAACGGGGCCTCTGGGTGGCGGCGGGTGGGCTCTATGGAGGCTGTAGGTGGAAGGGAGCCACATACTGAACCTGACAGGCCCTGGGAAGGCGTGCCCGGCGGCCTTGCAAACCTGAAGGAACCGCCGAGGATGGTGAAGTGAAAACTTTTTAACTAGAAGCAGTTTATTGTGGGTAGTTAGGTCCTAGGCTAGAATCTTCCCCGACGAAGGTCAGTCTTTACCTTCGCTAAGCCTGTCGCACTGCCTTTTGCATCTACAATAACATTCCTTAGGAACGTCCGAGTGACTCCCCTTTTCCACACCCCGCCAGGCACAACCATCAATCCTTTCGTTATTTTATCTCGTTAATTGTTGACTGTGAGCTATCCTGGACCCACCTATGTAGAAGGTGCATGTTTCTATCGTTTTACTTTTTACGCAATCCGAGAGGTTTTCCTGCTTTGTTTTCTCCCGCCGGTGGGTTTGATGTAATCCACTTGGGCCATCGCTTTTGATGCTAATGTGTAAAGTCAGGTGCGACACTGTTTGGAGCGTTATCTCCATCCCTTGAGATTTTGCTTCCTGGCAGTTGTCCACAGTTTGGCTCCAAGAAACTCACAAAAATTCTTTAATCTGTTGGAATGTTTCTCAGGTTGACAGAGCTTTTGTGAAAAGTGCTCACCAGTTTATCTAAATACTAGAGGCCCGGTGCACGACATTCGTTCACCTGGGCGTTTGGGGGGTGGGGGCGTCCCTCAGCCTGGCCTGTGCCCTCTCACAGTCCAGGAGCCCTCGGGGGATGTCCAGCTGACATCTTAGGCCCGTTCCCGCTGAGCCCGCAGTTGGACATCCTTAACGCTGCTGCCGCTGCACTCGCCAGCCTTGAGCCTGGCTTGTGGCTGAGCAGAGCTCCCCCTGTGGGAGTGCACTGACCACCGGGGGGAAGCGCCTGCATTGAGCGTCTGCCCCCGGGTGGTCAGTGTGTAGAGGCCCGGTGCACGACATTCGTGCACTTGGCGGGGGGGGGGGGGGGGGGGGGGGG
>NW_005871161.1:3291810-3350665 GCF_000147115.1 Myotis lucifugus | reverse complement strand
TCTTCCTGCGTGGCTCAGCTTCTTCACAGCCGTTCTGAGTAGCCACCAAGCCCAGGTTCTGGCTTGGGACTTGGCCCTTTTGGTCTCCCGGCTAATGTGTGTTCTTGATTCAATAAATTGAGTACTTATGATCCACGAAGGTGGTGTGTACTGAGTGAGTTTCTCTTGGCTTGCTTAAACATCCCATTGACCGTGACCAGAAGGAAAGATTTTTGAGGAAGAGGGATAGAAAGATGAGAAGAGGAATGGAGACATGGGGTTAGGAGAGCTGGGAAAATGCTGCGCCAATGAACCTAGTCCAGGGGTGGGCAACCCCTGGCACGCGTGCCAAACATGGCACACCAGTAACTTTTGCTGACACGCAAAACCCTCTTATAGTCTTCCATTTACAATTTTTTTCTTAATATCGACTTTTTTATTTTTCAGATAAATTCAGTGTAGGTGCATCTTAGATAAATAAATAATTTTACATAGCAAGTTATCTTAAAGACCATAGACATGGATTGACGAGAGAGGGGAAGAGCAATTTCTATGCCTCTGCCTTAACTCTCCCTGCCTTCCTAGATCCGACCAGTGTTTTGGTTTCATCCACATACGCTTGTGAATCTTTGTTCTCAGGGATGAATTTTGTTAAGTCTCATAATAGGAGTAGCCTGACGGATGAAAGTAGTAGCTCGTGCATATCTCTGAAGGTCACGAAATATAAACCTGATGTAAAATCTCTGTCATCAGTGATGCAGCATCAAAAGTCCCACTGTTAATATCAAACGGAGTCATAAAGTTTTCTGTCAGACTATCAGTGTACATGTATACATTAAAAATAAATGTATTTTTCATCATCATATACTGTGTTTTTGTCGCTCGAATGAATTTTATTATTTCTTCAAGGTTCTTCACATACGTACACCTTAAGAAATATCAAGTAGGCGTAACATGTACTCAAAAAATTAGGGTTGGCACGCAGAAGAATTTTGAGTCAGAGATTTTGCTGGTTTTGGCACGCACTCACAAAAAGGTTGCCCACCCCTGACCTAGTCGGTAAACAGGCTGTTCATCCTTTTAAGAGTGGGTGGTAGTATGCATAAAAAGCAGCGTGTCTTCCCGTAAGTACTGTGACTTGGGGCCAGTATGCTGGCTCTCCTATTCACTAGTCTTCCTGTGTGTGCGCCTCTCCAGCCCACTAGTAGGGTTGCATTACTTGAATAGTATTTGGTTTTGGTTTTCAGATGTGTTAGCAGTGATTGTAGGCTAGCTGCACTTAATAGGTTATGTAAGGTAAATTAGAATTGGTAACCACATCCTTGATACCCAGTTACTGTTTCCCACCATAGTTGGTTATTTGCAAGCGTTTAATTAATATATTCATAAAAGCACATGCAAGCTACATCAAAGCTGAAATCACAGAATAACTTGCAAACAAGACAGAGTTGCTGCTAACTGCAAAATCTTGTGGATTAGAGCGGGTGGTCATGGATTCTTTATCCCTTGGCCTGGTCCAGGGCACTCCTAACTGTGATGTGCTCATATAACAATTTTATAGGATTAGCTTTCTGCTATTCCAAGCAGAAATTTTAACACATGAAAATATCTTGCCATAAGCACAATGAGTAGAAATGGTTGAATGAGGAAAATAGCTAAACTGAACTGCTACAGCCTTTTCCCAGTTTTCTTCATTTCTTAATGTATTTAATTTCCCCATTCTGCTATAGGAATTTTCCAGAGTTCTAAGGCTTTTTTCCCCCCTCTTCTTCCTCTATAGCATTAAAGTTGACCACAGATCATTTTTAATAAGACTTTTAATAAGTACTTTGTTAATAAACAGGACCAAGTACTGTTCTTGTGTGGAAGTAGTTGAATAGCAAAAAAGTCCATGTATCTTCCAGTGACCATACACCCCATGGTGCCATCCCATCTCCACCTTCTGACCAGTTATGATTATGCCTCCAGTTAGCATCTTTCATGTATAATTTACTTCTGGTGATTGCGTGTCTCCTACTAATTTGTAACCCACAAAGTCTGGCCATGCCCATTGTGTTCACTGATGCTCTCCAGTGCGTAGTACAGTGTCTGCCACATGTTGTTACTTTGCATTTGTTGAATGGGAATTATTCCATAACCTAGAATTACTTAGAGATTTATTTAGACTTTGATTAATTTAGATAGCCCACAGACCATTTATTCCTGTAATTATTGGTCCATTGTTGCAGCAAGTCTGGTCCTTGCAACAGCAATAATACAACTTGCTATAATAACTTCTTCACTACCAAATTTCATTAATTTATTATTAATCAGAAAATACCCAAAGTGAATACTTCATGCATATAGAAAACTGTGTAGGCAGGAGCCTTGTAAAGTGGAAATGTTCTATTATTTTAATACATAACACATTCAACACATGCTGATTAAAGTAAATCAAATTCAGCATACAAACTACTCTCACCATCCTTGGAGTTCACATTTCCCAGAAGCATGCTAGAGTTGTTGCATGTTTTCTTCAGCCTCAGAATTGGAAGTCTGCATGTATTGCCCAGATTAATCTTAAATTATCTAGTTACCTGAAAACAAGTGTGTTGCATAGTAAGCCTTGATTATGGTTTATGGTGCCAGGTCTGGCCTGTGAGGCCTGAAAGAATTTCTTTATATCTTTTATTTGACCTGCAATGTCTAGGGGAAACTCAGAACTAAATTCTAGTCAATATGGAACTGTTTTGTTCTGCAATTTTATTTCCTTATGCTATTGTCAGTACAGCTATAAGACCATCATCTCCTGCCCTCCCCCATGAAAAAAACAAATACTTCCTTTCTCAAAGTGAATTCGTTTCACTGTACTTATTTTTCTCTGTTTGAAAAACAGAAACAACACATCAGCATTTCCTTATTGACTTTAAAAAACAAACTTAGTTTGTTAGGAATATGGAAATGTTTTCTGGAATAGGACTGGAATTTGAAAATGAAGGAGAAAGCTTAAGACCCTAGATTCCAGAGAAGTGATATCTATATAATTTACAAATTGAGAAAATATAGAGCAGTCTTAGAGATGACAGAGGTGTTCTAACTTACAACCTTTATCCAAAGCCATTAGCAGTTGTTTTTTTTTACAAGATATCTCCTTGTATTGTGTTCCTCTGTTGCCACTTATGATTACTTTACATATTAAACAGTATTGTCAAAATTAAGGATCAAGAGCTCTATGATAACATTAAAGTATCCTCTAGAGCAGTGGTCGGCAAACTCATTAGTCAACAGAGCCAAATATAAACAGTACAACGATTGAAATTTCTTTTGAAAGCCAAATTTTTTAAACTTAAACTATATAGGTAACTTAAACTATATAGGTAGGTACATTGTTATTAACTTAATTAGGGTACTCCTAAGGCTTAGGAAGAGCCACACTCAAGAGGCCAAAGAGCCGCATGTGACTCGAGAGCCGCAGTTTGCCGACCACGGCTCTAGAGAAAAGTGAAAAAGACTCTGTTTAAACCAATTGTTCTAAAAAAATTTTTCTGGGAGTGCAAACTCGTGAGGCCTCACCCCAAATTAACAAGTCCTCTGGGCAATTCTGATGAATGCTAAGGTTTGGTTTAAATCACGAAATAATTTCTTTTCCAAAATACATGTAATTTGTAGATATAACATTGGGTAGAAAATAGGCTTCTTTTGGAGAAAATACTCCATTCCTGGTATTTCCAATTTCTATAATATTATGTCCTATCTAAGAAAATTATACTCATTGTTCATGAACCTACCTTAATATTTATTCCTCTGTGAACCTTTCTCAGTCCTTTATCTATAAAGTGATGTTTTCTTGCTGTCATTGTTCTCGTTCAAAGATGCTAGTCACGATTGTGGATGTAACCAGGCATTGAAGTAACAACTATAGTATTTATAGATTCTTCATGCTCTAAATAGGTTGATAATCTTGAACACAGTAATTATGAGAAATTGGCTAGAATCAACTGGTTTTCAAAGAGAGTGTTTTTAAAAATCCCACTAACATGAACAGTTTGCTGAAAATATTAAAATATTAAAAACTGTGACAACAAATCCATTATTAGGGCAGAGACTTTTAAATGAAAAATCCTAAAACAAAACATCGGCCTAAATAATCAACACAATTCCTTTTAGCAGAAATGCTGGATAAGTGTGATTTAAATTCTCTGTCTTTTCAAAGAGATATTTACAGAGCCTGATTCACGCCAAACACTCTGGAAAAGTGTTCCCTGTTGCCTAATTTGAAGGTCATGGCTAAATGATAGAGGCAGTCCAAAAAGCGTAAGTAGTTGTGAAACATGGGGTTTGGGGAGCGGATCTCCCCCCTTGCAGGTTCTTGCCTCACAGAGTTTGAAGAATAAAATTGTCAGACTAAAAGGGTGGACATTTATTGGAAGCAAATACAAACTCCCGCATAGGGAGGGGTTCCCAAGGGGGTAACCGACTAAGCCCCTTTTTCTAAGGTCTTAAAGGCTGGAAGTTCTTTATCTATGCTTCCTTCTAATTGGACCCCTTCCCCATTTTATGACCCTGTGCTTTCCTAATTGGTCACTCTTTTGCAGGATACCAGTTTCAAAGTCCAAAACCCACATGGTGCTCCTTTCTTTATCTCCCCCTTATCTTGCAACATTCCTCTATCTCCTGTGAAAATACGTCTCCCTCCTCCAGGTATCTGTTGACATTTCTCTATCCTCTGTGAAAATATGTTAAGCATTTTGGCAGCTTGGACCCTCTTTATTCCCTAAAACCTGCCTGTTTTGTCTCTAAAATGCCTTTCAGTCGGATCAGACTGCCAGATTCTTTCAAAGCAGCTGTCACTTGACAACAGTGATGGTAAATTGCACTGGCTATTTTATCTGCCTAGAGTACTTTTCACAAAATTGGCTGTTTCCCCTTCTTTAGGACTCAGTCCCCCTGTCATCTTCTCAATGATTTCTGTCCTAACTACACCAAGTAAAGCAGCCTTCCCTCAAGCTCTGTCCTATCGCAATCACTCTTCAACAGAATACCTTTTGTTTGCTTTACAGCATTATCACTACTTGAAAAATATTTTCTTTATTAATTTAGTATTTACTCTTTTTTACTTCTTTTTTTAAATATATTTTATTGATTTTTTGCAGAGAGGAAGGGAGAGGGATAGAGAGAAACATCGATGAGAGAGTAACATCGATCAGCTGCCTCCCGCACACCCCCCACTGGGGATGTGCCCGCAACCAAGGTACATGCCCCTGACGGGAATCGAACCCAGGACCCTTCAGTCTGCAGGCCGACATTCTATTCACTGAGCCAAACCGGCTAGGGCTCTTTTTACTTCTTAAGAGAGGAGCCAGCTCTCTCTAAAGAACCATTGTCCTTCATGTGACAAATACCTGCTGATGTGTCTGAATCTGGGTATTAACTGTTGGGTAGAACAGATAAGACCCTTGCCCTCGGGTATTTTATGGTGCAGTGGGGAAAACAACTAGTTAGGCAAAGAGATGTAAAATTATAACTGATAAGTGCTAGAAAGGAGAGAAACCTAGGCGATGAGAGCTTGTAATGAAAAATCTAATTTAGTTAAACAGATTGAAACCTCTGAGGAAGAGACTTGAGCTAAGATTTAAAACTAGAGTAGATACTAAGGGAAGAGTCTAAGCTGAGAGAACAGCTCTGTAGAAAGACCATGTGACAAGAGGGAAGATGATGTAGAGGAGGGACGGAAAGAAGTCTGTGTAGCTGAAACACAGGAGCTGGGGGTAGCAAGATATAAGAACAGTTATTGAGATCTGCATGGGCTAGAATATGTGAGGGTTGGAGGGTTATGACTTTATGCTGAGCAAAATAAAATCATTGAATAATGTGGGTGTATGAGTGTGTTTGTGAGTGTGTTCATAGGAGAGTAATCATCAGATTTGTGGTTAGTAGAGATGATTGTGACTAATCTGCAGAGGACATTCAAACAAGGAGTTCAGAAAAAGTCAATGTAGATGCCATAGCAGTATCCCTCAGGAGAAAATATGAAAGTTTTGATTCAGGTAGTGCTGGTGGCTGGTGGGAAAGAAAATACAGATCCAAGAAATATAAAAAACTAAAATTGAAAGGACTTCATGTTGAAATGGCTACTTTGTGAGCTGATAAATGGTGTAGCCATTCTCTGAGAGAGGAGGAACTACAAGGAGATATTGTGAGGTAGTAGATGATGAACTTGGCATTGATGTATTCAGTTGAAAGATGTCATTGGGAGTTTGTATAAACTATGACTCTTTATATTTCTTGAATTTCTATAAGTTAGAAGTTTATCTGTACTCCATTCAATCTGAACAGTTATTTCCCATCATTTATTTTTAATACCAAAATAGAATTCTGCAGTTTTGTTTCCTATAACCCTGACTTCTACATTAGGTATGAAGCAACAAGTAGCCCTAAATTCTAGCTAGAGGAATTTTACTCTAGTGAAAATCAATGAATTGACTGTTGCTGGTTTTATAGATAAAGGATATAGGGCCAATAACTCAGAACCTGCTATCAAAACCATATCTGAAAAAAATGGGTGAAATCTCAATATATAATTTCACATAACCCAAGCAGAAATTGTCAAAACCTTTTACATTTAATATGGACATCCTAGCCAAGTTAAATAATATTCTATGATATCCTATATAATAAAAGCCTAATATGCAAATAGACCAAATGGCAGAATGACCAGTCACTATGATGTGCACTGACCACCAGGGGGCAGACGCTCAACACAGGAGTTGCCCCCAGCCCACAGATCCCAGGCCAGCCAAGGCGGGTGCCAGCCGGGATCCCCTGATCACCCTGCTGATCATCCCACAGATTGGCCCTGATCACTGGCCAGGACTAGGGCCCCTACCCATGCATGAATTTCGTGCACCAGGCCTCTAGTCAGATTATAATGATCATAGAATGGTCATCTCAAGTCATTCAGAGTTATAACATCCCTCTAACATATTTGGCCTTCACTGTTTATTGTCTACCCAATAAGGCAACAGAAAAAGGCTACATAGATGTCATAGCAATATACCTCAGGAGACATTGTAACTAAAGTAACACAGTTATGTTATTTTAGTTACAATGTTTAGTTATGGTGAGACCTCTGTGTGAGGTACTTTTTAAAGACAGTGCTAAAGTGTCAAGACTGTAGGAAAATCGCATTAGAAGTAATCAACTAGACTTTACCTAGAAAACATTGTTTTCTTTATTTAAATCATCTCCATTCTGTAGAAATTCTGGGATAGCACACAGGAATACTTTCAATTTTTAAATCATTGTATGAGTTTACATTAACATTACTTTTCAGGAAGATTCCTTATATTCTCATCTATTGATCTATCCTCATATGTCTATGTGTGTATGTATTAACCACCATAAAATGCTTAATAACTATATATGGTCATGATAATATATTAATTCAAAGCCTTTGTAAAATTCATCAGCTTTACCCGGTAACTTTTAGCAAAAGTAACACTATTCTAAACTGTAAAAGGTAAAAGCAACAATTTTGATACTTTTGGGAAATTTATCAAATAACCTAAACAAGCAACCTATTCCCACATACACCAAATCTTCTCTCTATATAAAATCCTAATATGCAAATAGACCAAACGGCAGAACAACCAAACAACCAGTTGCTGTGACGTGCGCTGACCACCAGGGGGGCGTGCGCAGAACTTGGCAGGAGTTGGCAGCAGGCAGCAGAGCACAGAACATGGCAGGCGTTGGCTGTGGCGGGATGGTGGAGCAGGTGAGCGGGGGTGCCAGACCAAGGGGCGAGTCTCTGGTGGTTACTGAAAATTGTTTGCTCCCATGCGCCGCAGTCCCACCGGGGGCTCATACCTGCTGCCAGCACTGAAGCCACCGCTCACACCCACTGCTGGTGCCCGGCGCTGGCCATGATTGCTTGGCGCCATCAGCGGGTGCAAGAGGCAGCTGCTGGCCCCTATCTCCCCTCAGAGCTTCTCTACCTCCCCCTGCTCCTGAGGGGTGATTGGGGCCGGCAGCTGCCTCTCGCACCCGCTGCCAGTAACGGCCATGCTCGCACCCACTGCCAGCACTGGCCCCGCTCGCACCCACAGCCGGTGCCGAAACCACCGCTTGCACCCGCTGCCAGTTCCTGGTACCGGTTTCAATCGCTCAGCACTGTCAGCGCGTGGGAGCGGTGGCGGGAGCGGTGCTGCCGGCAGAGAGGGGACTAGGGGGCGCAGCAGGAGGAGGGCCTGGTGGGGGCGTGGAGAATGGGCCGAGACCCACCCCTGTGCCCACCGCAGCTTCGCGGCCCACAGTTCCTTTCAAGGTGCACGAATTTGTGCCCTGGGCCCCTAGTTGTTAAATAAAAATGAATTTGTTTATAATCTTAAAGCAAAAACAAATAATACTAAAATTTACCATTTTGCTTTACCATATTTTTCTCTAAATTTAGAAAAAGTCCATCTTCAATTAATGTAATTTAATGTTAGACTAAAGCCAAGTGAAATATATAGTCCAAAACTTTAACTGGCCTCTACAAATATATAAAATTTATAAATGCAAACAACCAAAAAAAAACAAACAATGATGTGTAAACAATGATATGCTCTTGGCCCAATGATATTTGAGTCTCCTTCATTGACTACAAAGTGATAGATGGTCACAACATTGCAGGAATGCATTTCCCAGTTAGAAAGAGAAGTAAGTGGTCAGGAGTGCCCATTGCTGAAAACAGTCTTGATATTTATCATGGTTATGTGATGGGATAAGAAGACAGTTGGACAATAAACAATCATGTATACTCTACAGGATGTTTAATGCAACATCAGCCCTGAAACACCATATTGGTTATCTACCTCTGAGTGAGTTCATCATCCCTAATTTCTAAGCATTTATCATCTTACATTGAAAAATATTTGCAAGCAGTATACAGAAACTTTTAAATTGAAACTCCTTAAATATTACCTAATATTGAGGAAAATAGGAAATACTCAAACTAATGTAGGATATATTCACATCCAGAAAATTTATTCCAGTGCTCCTTTTTAAATACATTTCATTACTTTCTAATTATACACAAAATTTGCTTGCATTAGAAAATTAGAATTACAGAAATATATGAATAAGGAAATGAAAACCACCCATAATCCTACCTCCAAAAATAGCCACTGTTACTATCTATATATATAAAAGGCTACTATGTAAAGTGTCCCTTCAGGAGTTCAACAGGGAGAACAGGAGTTTGATTGCTCGCTATAACATGCGCTGACCACCAGGGGTGGTGCAGAACATGGTGGGCGACCAGCAGCAGCAGCAGGGAGCTGAGGGAACGAGGGAAGGAGGAGGTGGGGAAGCGGAGAGGCAGGGAGGCGGGAGGAACCTCGAGGTGGTGGTGCATGGGTGGCAAGGGAAGGAGGTGGGGAGGCGAGGGGGGTGTGTAAGCGCATGGTGGCGGCTCACAGGGAGGCGAGGGAACCTGATCGGCCCTGATCACAAGCCAGGCCTAGGGATCCTACCCATGCACGAATTTCATGCACTGAGCCTCTAGTTTTGTTATATTGCCTTTCAATCGTATCCATATATATTTTTAATACAACTAAAATCATCCATATATAGATTATTTTACAGTTTTCACTTAACATAGTGGATAATTTCCTGTGTTGTTAAATATTGCTAAAATTATAAATTTTAAAGTCTACACAATGAACAGTTGGTGAGATGTATAGCAATGTGTCAAAGAGGTAATATATTTATGGGTGTGTTTGCTATTTTCAATGCTCATGATTAAAAATAAAATTTTTGCACCTCTTCTACACATTTGAATCCAGTGACCTTTAAACCATTTTATTAGGTATCAATGCTTCTGTTTTAAGGTATAATAAATAATTCAACAAACATAAAGAGAGTCTAAAATTTTTTTTAATTGAAAATAATTAAATTTTTGGAAACATAATATGGATAATGAAAAGACTGCTACAGTTAAAGACTAACTGCTTTAAAGGGGCACATATTTTTTAAACCATGCTTTTCTAATATTCTCTGTGAAGCTGATGCTACTCACGACAGTAATTTTAGTATTGAAGAAAATGCCTGAACTTGTATGGTGGCTGCTGTAATCTTGCCTAATAAATGAGATCTCTGGCCGGTTTTTGTCTTTTTGCAATGGAGAAGCGTTATCTAGAATAACTTGAGAGCTGACGGGTCTTGTTCACATTTGAGGCACCTCAGCAGGTGGAGTCATTTTGATTGTCAGAATCAACAGTTAGTGCTGTATAAAATACAGTTGTTACAACTATGTCATTAGATTGCAATACAAAGATGGTTAGTTGAGAAAAGCTTATCTGTAAGTTAAGCTGTCTTTATAGTCCAAGTACAGTAAAAAATAAGTAAAACACTTACCTAGATCATTCAAATCAATGTACTTGATAAAGAGAGTAAAGAATACATCTTTTTGAAAATTGTCTCCCTTTGATTTTAAAAAGTATCAATACTTGATTCTATTTTAAACTCATATTAGAAAATTGATCAAAACTTCGGTTTTAATATCAGAATCTATGAACGCCATCATTATTTATTTTTATTCCGTTTAGTGGCTGGTCATCAGTGTTAGTATCAGCCATTGTCTAAAGACAAAATAAATACTTTTAAAAAACTAGTGGGACTAACCTAGGTTGTTTAAGACAGCAACTAGATAACTGTGATTTGTTTCCTAAAGGTATTAATAAAAAAATCATTTAGAACCTTGCCTCTGATTCCCAATCTATCCCTCCTAAACATTAATAAAAAATTACATTTTTTACTAATATGGTATATGACTTTTCAATCACACTTTAGTGATAGAATGAGAGAAAGTGCTCATGATCTGACTTATGGTTAATTAACTAGAATAGGGAGCAATTTTCCCTCTCTATCTCATAATTATGCTTTATATCAAAGCCTACACCATCCTCAAGAAACAATTTTATCTTATTGGTTAAGAATTACTACCTGCATTGTTTCATTCACTGCTAGTAAGTAAGAGATACCCTTATCAGAAAAGGCTGTAACTTACCCACTAACAGACAGTTCTTTTCTTATTTCACTTGAGAGCACAGGTTCAGAATGAAAAAAGGATTTCAACCACCAGGTGGATTCTGCCATTTCAGGTAACCCTATCAAATAAAATATATATTACTTCCTTATCAACAAAATTTTTATATATATTTTTATTGATTTCAGACAGAGAGGAAAGGAGAGGGAGAGAGAGAGAAATATCAATAAGAGAGTCATTGATGGGCTGCCTCCTGCACACCCCCTACTGGGGATTGAGCCCACAACCCAGGTGTATGCCCTTGATGGGAATCGAACCCAGGACCCTTCAGTCCTCAGTCCAACACTCTATCCATTGAGCCAAACTGGCTAGGACCTTATCAAAATTTTGAGAGATTACAAACAGAAAAATAATGAGAGTGATGCTGATAAGAAATAAACTAAATACCTTGAAGAGGTTTGTCTTCATCTATGAAATTAACAGTGTCAGAGCTAACTGAAGAAATACTGGCCTCTACAAAAGAAACAATAATGAATGAACAAATACATAACAAGCAAACAAATACATATTTATCTCTAAACTCTCGAGTAATTTGGTTTGACATTATTTACTTCTAGCTCATACATTTATGAATTTAAAAATTAAGTAAATTATCAATCAATTACAAAATCTTCCAGAATAATAAGGCTTATTACATTTTTTACTAGTATGGTATATTCCTTTCAGTGGTGAACATTCTCTTTCCACAGATATAGATATAGAATTTAAAATATAAGTGCTATAAAATTTAAAATGTTAGGAAATACAAAATCAAGAATGAATGTTATTTTATTGCATTAGAAATATTACATGTGTATATATTTAAATAGCATACAAAGGCTATCATATTTAGAAATAAAGGAGTTATTTTTTAAAAAAATAAACAGTATTTGTATTTGAAACATATAAGTCTTTTAAAATATCTGAATATAAAAATAACTTCTGTGGCTGTAATAACAAAAAATAAATGGGCATAGCTTAATCTTGTTGTAAAAAGGATAAATCAATAGATATTTCCAACACAGAGTTAAAAGCATCTGGAAATAAGATTGTTTTTTTACATGTTTCTGGCATCTTTTCAACAAATGATAAGTTTTTTATTAAATATACTTTTATTGATTTCAGAGAGGAAGGGAGAGTGAGAGAGAAAGAAACATCAATGATGAGAGAGAATCATTGATTGGCTGCCTCCTGCACGCCCCCGGCTGGGGATTGAGCACACAACCCAGGCATGTGCCCTTGACTGGAATCGAACCTGGGACCCCTCAGTCCACAGGCTGACGCTCTATCCACTGAGCCAAACCAGCCAGGGCGATACGTTGGTTTTAAAGTGATCATTTTATTTAATGAAATTTCTGGATTTAAGAAGCTACAATTTTCTATTGAGCTATAAATACAGATGGATAAAAATAAAACTGTCATGATAGATGCTAACCTATTATCCATAGCAGCAAAGTAGAAATTAGAAAATCCACGAAGCATAGTTATGATATCCCTTCTATTCTAAAAACTGAATATTTTATTTTTTAAAAATTATTGGTTTTTAAAGTATTGAAATTAAACATTATTTTGAAATATAAGCTGATCACTTATTTATGTGTTAGTGGCCTTATCGATACCATATAACATAGTTAAAGAAATGAGCCTTCCTTGATAATACTGATTTGGAGAAGTCTCCAATGAATTCTACTCCTTTGTCCTTCACTGTCACATCAGTCTTCCTTCACCGTAAAATGACCAGGATACAATACATGGGTTACTAATACCCTTCAGACATCACTTCATACCATATTCTCTAGGGGTCCTCTAGTGATGATATTACTTACTTCGATAATACTGATTTTTGGCCAGAAGGCAACCAACTGAAGGTACCGATGCCATTGCTATCCCCGTGAGCAAGCGCCAGACACTGTGAGCAGCAGTCTGAGTAACAGAGACAGGGAAAGAGAGGTTGACATCAATAACATTCTTTTTTCTTTTTTCCACATGAATATTTTTTGCAAAACAACTTAAATTTAATACCATGTAATAAATATCTGATTAAAAAATGGAAAGTTCACACAAAATTATAATCAAATATACTGTAATTAAAAAATGTAATCAATGCAGGTATTTATTTGGAAAAGTAAGAGAAAAGTTTGCATCCAACTACAAACAATGCCCACAACTAATTTTGTCTGAAATAAACCTAACCTAAAGGTAAAAGAAAACATACGAACACAGCCATGATCTAGTCACTTACCTATTTCTTTTATCCAATTTATTCTTTTAAAATAAATGTGATTCTAAAGTTTTCTCAGAAAATGCATAATTTAAAACAATTTGTAGTGATCCATGATAGACTGTGTTGCCCCAGAAGGCCCTGGGGCACTGTGGGGTGTCTGGGACCCCTGAGCACACCTTATATTTAGAAGGATGAAACCTGAGCTGTGGGTGAAGGGAGGCAAGGTGGGCACACAGCCAGCCAGAGGCAGCGTGGGGAAGCTCTCGTCCTGTTTGCTCTTGATCATGTCAGTGTGCCAAGTGGGGCTGCCTGCAGTGTGGACAGACTTGGCTCAGACATTGTTTTGCCCTTGCCCTCTGTCAGGTCACAGCTATGATTGCTGCTTTCTATAGGGAAGGAGGTAGTAGCCACCTATCCTCTCAGCATTAGTTACAATCACACATTCTGCTGGGCTCCATATGGGGCACAACAGACAGGCTGCAGGCCAGCTCGGGGATTGGGCATGCCCACAAACACATGATGCAAGACAGAGTCACAGGATCACAGAAAACAGTGAAGAACATGAAACACGGAAGTCTTTGTGGGAAGGGACATGTACTGTAGAACCTGACGGACCATGAGTTAAGAATTCTAGTGGGGATGATACAAGAAATGGCAATCATGGGTATAGGGAAATTGCATGACTTTATCACATATCAATGTTACTTATTGATACAAAAGCTAATGTTCCAATTTTACTAATTTCCTTATATAAACTATTCTGCCATTTTATAGACTTAGTTTACTGGTGGATCAAATGTGGCTCCTCTTTACATTGAGGGGATTCTCAATTGCTCTTTCAGTTTATTTGGTGGCTCAGTTTAGCCAAGCTTAAATTAATACTGGTAATGCAGCATTACTATAAAATTACCCATGTCAGCTAGTTCAAATTTATTCAGAACATTTCTTCCAGTATGCCATTAAACATCTACTCCACCTGGTATGGCTCCTTTATGTTGCCAGTGTTATTTACTTCTGCCTTTTTTTTTCTTAATTAGTTTAGCAGGAGTTCCCCCCCCCACCCCCGCTATTAAATTCTTTTTAAGAACTAGTTAGTCCTTTCTTTCGTTTCTTGATTATATATTTCATTATTTCCTGTCTTGATTTTATTCTTCCTTTTACTTACTTTAGAGTTATTCTTACCGTTATTTATTTTAAAATAATTTGTAACTGCCATTATGACATCTCTGGAGCAGTTGGATTAGTTAGGCATGCTTTTCTTTTTTCAATATGTATAAATGATTGAACTATCCTTTTCATTTGATAACTTACCTAAATAGTTGGTCTCGTGGGAGAGAGAGAAGATTTAATTCATTCTTTGAAATAGTTTTTTTAAAAATGGATGTTAGTACACTTAAACCAGGGGAAAGCCCCTAGACTAAAAATCTACCTCTTTAAGAAAGAGACTGGTCACTCTAGTCTGGTAATTAATAGAGTTTATTAAGGAAAGCTTACATCTGAGGCATGTCTTGGGCAGCTACAAGATGAAATGGATCCCCACACCGCTTGGCAGGCACCAGAGAATTATACTGTGTAAAGGGTCATTGGGGTGGTAGTCATGGGTATGAGTACGTGAATGCTATCAGGTATGGAAAGTACTTTACGTGCTTGCCCAGGTCAGGACAATAACCTGTTCCAGGAACCAGCACACAGCAGGAGGCAAAAGAGTGGTGTTGATTTCTGTCAGGATGATCATCAAGTATGATCAGACAGTCTCTAAAGGGGTTTGCAGAAAGCAACCTCCATTCTGTCCCGGGTTCAGCTCCTGGGACAGACAATGGTCACATCCTCCTCAATGGCTTTCTGTATATCTTCTATTATAATAAAAGCATAATATGCTCATTAGACTAGACGTCCTTCCGAACGAAGCCAGGGCTGTGAGGGAAGCCCCGGTCCCAGGTGCCAGAGGGAAGCCGGTGCAGGAAGCCAGGGGAAGGAAGGCCTACTCTTCCACGAATTTTATGCATTGGGCCTCTAGTTTGAGAATAATAAATATTCTTTTATTTATTGCATACAATCATGTGGGTCCATTAGATCTTATTACTTAATTTTGTTAAATAATGCTTAATCCACCAGTTTCTAGTGTGATTGTATCATCTAATTCTATTAATTTTCATCTTATATTTGAAGCTATGTGCGTACAAATAATGATTGTCATACCTTCTCTGTAGGTTTTTATCAGCATTAACACTTTTGCCCTAGATTCTAATAGATTTAATATTAATACTGGTGCACAAGTTTTTTTAAAAAGTACTGACATGGTATACAATTTTGCATCTCTTTATTTTTAATTCACTGTATTATTTCATTTTAGAAATTACTTATAAGTACCCTTATCTGTATTATTTTTCCTAATGTTACTTGCAAACACACACTTTTTAAAAATATGGGTTTAATCCATTAGCATTTACTGGAATTAATCATATATTTGAATTTTTTCTATTATCTTATTTTGTGGTTTCAATGTAACCACATTTCTTTTTATGTAGACCTTTCTCCTCCCTTCTAGAAATAATATATTGTATTTTCTTCTTTTATTTTTTTTATTCTTTGGGTATTTTTATTTTTATTACCATAGCTACTCAACTTTAAGTCTTTTAATAAGTCTATTCTGCAGTTGTACTGGATTTGCCTAAGTATAGAATTTGCCTTATTAATCCTGTATTATACTCAGAATGTACATTTCACCCACAGGCTCATCTTCCTTTTCCCTTTGGAGAATTCTCAGTTATTTTTCCTTCAAATGTTGCTTTTACACAGTATTAATGAGATCTTCCTACTCTAATTCATTACAAACGCACATTTACATCAGTTGGTACAAACAGTGAATGTGCTTACACATTTGCAGATTAGTTGAAGAGGCTAATGTTTACCTGATTGTTTTCTGATTCATGTTTTTTATTCAACATCTAACTGTTAGAATCGGTTACAACCTCATCTTTAGTGTCTTTTGTCCCAGAATTGAGTTATGCTAACATTTCTGTTTGACTATAACAAGAAGGGAGTGAATGCTCAGCTGTGATGACGTACTTCAAGCCATCATGGGAGATGGAGCTATCATTCACGTGTCTCATCAGACAAGTTGCAAGATGCTCCCAAGTGACACCTCATTACCTGTATGCACGTAGCTTCAAGAGAGAACATCAGACTGAAGGCGTGAGTACTAAGTAAAACCAACTGCAACTTTTATGGCAGGTGATCTCTTTATCACATATAAGATACTGTTACTCTTTTTAATTTTATTGACATTGAATGAAATAGTAAATACATATCAGGTTGCTGTTTTGTAGAGCATGGAAATTCATGGCAAGAAAAATGGTTAAGCTCGAGATAATTCATTATGACCTTGTATTGTCATAGACAATTCGCCGATTGAGCAGTATAAGAAGATCAATTTCTTACTGTCCTGGAAGGCTTCAACTGTCTAGATCTAATTTCAATCTATAGTTATAAATACAAGATGTCAGGTATTTGAAATATGTAGTAATATCCAGACCAGTAAAAGTATCATGTTAAGTATAGATTGGTCACCTGTAGTAACTAACACTGCAAATGAACTTGTGTACCAGGTGCTTTTAAAGGCATGGCAGTCTGCATTAAACCACTTTCATTTAATAATTGTTTTAGGTAAAATTACCAATGAATATCTCTGGGCCTCTACACCCAATATGTAAAATGGGAATAATAATATCTTACTTTATTTGGGATCCAATCCAGTCCCAAAATATATAATTCAATTGCTTGTTTAAGTTTTAAATTTCTTTGGGTTACAAATAGTCTATTAGTCAATTGTCGTGGTTGTATACAACAGAAACCAATTCCCTCCAGAAGGAGAGAGAAGAGTGGACAGACAGTTCATAAAATCAATAGGAAACACAGCTCGATCTGAAAAGCAAAATCATCCAATGAGACCCCAAGAGCCTATATGCAGTTGCCTGGTCAATCACTTGAGTGGTGATTGGGGGGAGGTGCAGTCAAACTGAGCTTCCCTGTGGCACAAGGAGCTGAAATCGCCACAACCTCACATTCCACGAGCTGGGCTACTGGCTTCCCGGGACAATTCCTCTAAAAAGTCGGCACCCCAAATATAGTCTGCCTTTAAAAAAAAAACACAGCCCTAACCGGTTTGGCTCCGTGGATAGAGTGTTGGCCTGTGGACTGAGGGGTCCCGGGTTTGATTCTGGTCAAGGGCATGTACCTTGGTTGGGGGCATATCCCCAGTGGGGGGTGTGCAGGAGGCAGCTAATCGATGTTTCTCTCTCATCAATGTTTCTGACTCTCTATCCCTCTCTCTTCCTCTCTGTAAAAAACCATAAAATATATTTTTAAAAAAACAAACAAACAACAAAAAAAACACAGCTTCTTATTGATTTTAGAGAGGGTGGGGGGGAGAAACATCTGTGCTGCTTCTTGCACACCCCCTACCGGGGATTAAGCCTGTAATCCAAGCATGTGCCCTGACCAGGAATTGAACCAAAGACCACTCGGTGCATGGGGTGAGGCTCAACCAACTGAGCCACACCAGCCAGGGCTACGTTTGCCTTCTAACATGCAGTCTGTTTAGTTCTCCACTGAGAAAGTTGTATCACCCTATAAGAAGGGAGAATCATAAGAATGAAGTATTACAGCACATTTGCCAGAAAAGCCTGCCCTGTGTGCCTCCTGGGGGAATATGGGAATCTGGGGTTTAGAGTGCTTTCTTTTGTTGAACTCTGGCTCATAAGCTTTCCCAATAAATCCTGTGTTTCAGCGGATACTATGAAGTACTATGCATGCCGTCCTGAAAGCTGCTGCGCTTCTGGGGAGCTACCCAAAAGGAACCAGAGTTAGAATACAGCAGGAACCAAGTACGCTCGAGCAGGTAGGCACCCACTCAGGACACACCCAGGGAGAATACGAGGAAGATGCTGCTGTCAGATATGACCAATCCTCCAGTCCAAAGCTCCCAGTGGAACCGATCTCATTGGCTAACCCTCAGTCAGCTTATATGTAGCTACATAGTTAGAGGGCACATCCTTGTAGCAACTATTGCTAATTGTTCTTCAGGATCAATTCTTTCCTTTTCTTTTGAATTTGGTGAGCATAGTCCATTCAACCAGAGACTACATGTCTCAGCCTCCCTTCTAGCTAGGAATTGGCAAGGGCCAGTGAAATGTGTGAAGTATGTGGTTCATCTTTAAGGTCATGAATATTTAAAGACCAATCCACTTGCCTGAACTTCCTGCCAGAAGTAAGTGGTCAGAGCTCATGGATGGGACAGCTGTTCTTACATAAGAATGAAATAAAGTTCTCTTTTGAGACATTGTGTTCTAATCTGGTTACACAGCCTAGCCTGCACTCTGACCGTGAAAATCACTCTGACTTCCATAACGAGAGGTGCAAATTGCAGGATCCCCCAAAGAAAATGGGTGCCCAGATGCTGGATTGCTAGGAGCAAAAGCTGATGTCACCGTCATGTTCCAGTGTCCTGATTTCTGACATGTACCTTTTGCTTCAGTGAACAGTCTAGCCATTTTCTTCAACTTGTGTCCTTAGTCACTACCACCATGTGCCCTTACTTACATTGTTTACCTGACTTACACATCTTTCTCTTCTCTCTTTCTTGATCCCTTTGAAGCAAAGAACTAAGCTCAGTGCCTTCCTCATTTCTGTATTACTCTTGAATGAAAAAAAATGAGACAGTTGCCCACTATGGAAATAGTCAAACATTATAAAAATCAGCCCCAGTTTTTATCTTCTCTCCTCTGACCCACATCTTCCCTCACCAGTTTCCAAACATTAATCACAATATAAAACATTGTTTGATCACTAGTAACAAGCACTGGTTTTGATTCTTGCGGTTTTACCCACAGGTCACCTCCACACCATCTGGAAAGCCATCATGAAGGTGAGTAACAACTTTGGTAGACAAATCTATAAGAACAGTAAAAAGGCTCATTTATAGACTGGGGAGAAGACAGGTTCCCTCCCTGTGCAAAGACCATTTCTCAGAAGGTTCTCCTTTCAGGAGTCTCTCCGTTGCCATTTTTTAAGTTACTGTTAATGTTTTCCTACTTTTGGCAAAGCATCTAAATTAGCATCGTAACTGGCTGAACTCCTCATGAAATTGACATCCCACATTTTCTAGGTCCTGCAGGCAGAGTCTGGAGAGCTTGTGAGGAACCCCCAACAATTATTTCACCAAATAAATTTTCTTTCTTAAATGCTGAGATATTTAGGTAAGCAAGTGCATTGAAAGTAATAAATATGCTAGAGCCAAAATGATTTTACTACAAATTTCTCTTGGTTTTATGATTTTAAACATAGATAAGTGTTCATAATTATCAACGATAGTGTTTCTGGCTTGTTAATCTTATGCCTGCTGAGTTAGATACTTACTTTTGACAAGGATCAATGACCATTTGGAGACCTGTGAAAAAGTTTGGAAACATGGATGCATTTTGTCCTTCATGTCTTCCATAGTACCTATAAAAGCAAAGAAAAATTCATGGAATTATTTTCATTTTAAAAATTTCAGATTGCTTTTAAATGTCAGGTCAAACTCCCAAACATTTTTCTTTCCCTTAATCTAATCACATCCATTTCCCCATAAATCCTCAGTCTAAATATGAAATGGTTGCGTATTTTGATATTCCTCAAGATCTTAATCTGAAATTCATAGTCTATCTGATCATCTGATTGCAGGTGTCTCGGCTCTCTGTTATCTAGGAAACAGATAAATTTTCATAGTTGTTAGGTTTCTCTCTGGAGGTAGAGGGAGAAGGGCAAGTAGAAAAAGAGTGAGGGAAGAATTTGAGACAGATTAAACTGCGATGAACTTGCCTCAGCGGATTGTATAAAGAGCTCTGAAAATAAAATGGTCCTCTGAGTTGTCTGAAAGGAGGCAAGGGATCAGGCCATGGTCACTTAAATCAACTACTTCCCCTTCTGACAGATTTCTTAGACGTCAGCTACAACCTTCTAAGAGTGAGCATTCCTCATAGTCAGGGATGAGCACCTTTGTTCTTAGACGTCAGCTACAACCTTCTAAGAGTGAGCATTCCTCATAGTCAGGGATGAGCACCTTTGTTCTTAGACGTCAGCTACAACCTTCTAAGAGTGAGCATTCCTCATAGTCAGGGATGAGCACCTTTGTTCTTAGACGTCAGCTACAACCTTCTAAGAGTGAGCATTCCTCATAGTCAGGGATGAGCACCTTTGTCCAAAGGGGAATCTTGGCAGCACAGTCAGGTCCCCACAGCCCACCCCTTGCAATGACTAAAATCAAATGCTTTGAACAGTAAGTCCATCCTGTTTTGGGAAACTTATGTGGAGACTCAAGTAAGTTTCTTTTCGTGGGAAACTTACAAGAAGAAGGTGCGCGAGATGAAGTGTAATTCCTGCCACTGCAGCTGGGCTTGTGTCCCATCAGATAGCCATCCTCTCCACCCTTGACTGTGCATCTTCTCTTTCCCTTACCCTTGGCTCACACCACTGCTGGCCCAGTGCTTTATCAGAAGGACTGACCTGAATCTTCATCTTGATTTTTTTTGAGCCAGTGATCATTATGCCCTTCTTACACTTGAGGGTGTTTGTGTGGGAAAGGCACATTCTCAGGAAGGCCTATGTTTATCTCTGCACCTTGGCTGGCTCCTGGGAACTGAGCTCCCGGAGTGTTCTGTCCCATCAGACTGTTTTGCGTTCCAGAGTTCTGGAGTCCGTCTGTCCCAGCTGTCTAGATGGTTTATCCTGACAATGTGATTGATGGTGATCTGGAGCGGATCAGGCGAGTGTTCTGGAGTAAGATGATTTGGGAGGTTAAGATTTCTTTAAGGCTCTCTGTTACAGAAACTAACCCATTGTCTTTCTTTTCTGGCCCCTTCTGTTATGAAGAGAGGAAAAAACCTTTCTAAGTTAGGTAATTTTTTTTTTTTAGATATCCCATTGTAAGCAATGTGCTAAGTGTAAAAAATGAAGCTAAGGGAGATAAAATTCTTCAATCTTTGTCTTTGGTATTCTGAATGCATTTAAGCAGTAATTAAAACAGTTTTGTTTAAATGCACATTTAATATGCTCAGTAAGATTGATGAAATACCTTCAGAAGCTGATCTTTTACCTTTTGGTTTCCAAGATGACATAGGCATTGATTAACGTGGGAATCTTTCACTGTCCTCATCTCTCACATATTCCAGATGAGGATGCCGAGCAACCAAAGAATGTCTGAACACAGAATTTGAACAATAGATCATAGAATCACAAATTTTAATATTTTATGTCATTTAATTATAAATTGTCAGTCTTTTTAATAAGACTGTTTATTTCACAGAATTAAAACTAAATGTAATCCAGATTTCTGAATTGAAAATTGGATAACAAAGGTCCCAAGTTATATATGAGTTTGAGTTAATCACACAAACCACTACAGATTTCTTCTTTTTTTAAATTTTTTAAAACATTTTTTTTTAAAATTTCAGAGAGGAAGGGAGAGGGAAAGAGAGAGAGAAACATCAATGATTTAGAATCATTGATTGGCTGCCTCCTGCAGGCCCCCTGCTGGGATCAAGCCTGCAACTTAGGCATATGCCCTTGACCAGAATCGAACCTGGGGCCCTTCAGTCCGCAGGCTGACGCTCTATCCACTGAGCAAAACCAGCTAGGGCTACAGATTTCCTTGTATTTATTTTCCACATGCATACTTTTCATTTGCATCTGTTGGTAATGACATTCAGGAGCCATCCATTTATTTCTGGATTTTGTCTAAATGTGCCGGGGTAAGTAAGATGTCATGCATCTCCTTGATGTCTTGATTTTATATTATGCAAACAGGGCCTTTAAAATGTAAGCATTCTCCAAAATATCATATATAGGAATCTTTACATTCTTGTGTGCACTTGAAAAACATGACACATCATACCACTTGTTACCAATGTAATCAAATTAATGGTTTCTTTTTACTTTAAAATTAATCTCTTGTACATTAGGCATCTGTGTAAGATCATGAACCATTTGCAGTCTTTTCAGCAGATCCCCAGGAGAATAAGTCTACTGGAGCTGGGTTACTGGAGTATATAATAATAGTAGAGGATGTGAAGGGCTTTCTTCAGCAAACTTCATTAAAACTAACTCCCCTTGATCATTAAAATATAGTTCACCTTTGTAGCAGCTTTTTCTGGCAAATGTAGACCTTTTGTGAAGTGTCCTACACTATGATATATTTTATTTCAGATTTTATTTAGAATTGCTAACAAAATTAGCAGTACTTATGCTATTAGCACATACTATGACTGTAAATTCTCTGATATTATTTTATGAGATATAGTCTGTAGTGAGTTTAAAGTAAATATAACAGAATCCACTCTTTCATATCTAATGAGAATACTCCAAAGAGTTTGTTTTAACTTTTAGTTAATTACATTTTCCATACAAGACATGAAGTGTTTATTTTATTTCAATGAATATTTATGAAAGTTTATTGTTCAAAATTCAAAAGCCTTCATTAAGACTCATGAAATATAAATATTTCATCAAAAACTGAGATCATAAAATGAAACACTTTATAATTCTTTCTAGAGCTACATACCATAAGGAATGTCCATGAATTAAAACCACGCATAAATGTTGGTAAGCATTAGTATTTTTTCCTTCAAAACATATATTACAAATGCTTACTTAGAATCAACAATACTTTAAATATCACCTGTCATTTTGGGGAGCAGTATTAATTTCCTGGTAATTTACACATATGACAAAATCCTTCAAAAAGTTGAGGGCGCCCTTGTTGGTTTGGCTCATTGGATAGAGCATTGGCCTGCGGACTGAAGGGTCCCCAGTTTGATTCTGGTTAAGGGCACATGCCCGCATTGCAGACTTGATCCCCAGTGGGGGGCATGCAGGAGGCAACCGATCAATGATTCTCTGTCATCATTGATGTTTTTATCTCTCTTTCTCTCTGAAATCAATAAAAGTATATTTTTTAAAAAGTTGAGGGAAAAATACAAAGTTCTAATATCAAGTTTATAGGTAATCATTACCATATCCTGAAACAATATTGGGGAACTAATTTTATTATCTAAAAATCAAAGATCCATGCATTATCAGCTGACAGACTAAGTTAGATGAAAACAAATGTTCCAACATGTATTGACGTAATAGTTATTTATAGAGTGGTGACTATGTTTCAGGTGCTGTGCTGCTATTTTTATTACCAAGAATCATGTGGACTCTAATGAAGAATACTAAAGTTTCACTGAGTGTAATATCTCTATGTACAACAGAATGGAAAGGTAAGGATTGAAATCATAAGTTCATTTTCAAATGTTGTTTATCATTCACGAGTATTAGTTTTTTATGGATGTTGTTCTGTAAGTATGGTGAAAACCAATATTCTATCTCTAAATTCTCAATTCTATTGAATAGTTGGGTTGCTTACACACAGATAGTAGTGATCCTCAATCAATTTATTCATTCAAAGAGGGTTTTTTGAATGTGTACTAAATACCCAGGCCTATATTATCCTTGATCTAGTGGACTCTAGTGAGCAAATACATTAATAATGTAATTTCCAGTAGGGAAACACGCTACAAATAGAATAAAGATAACTAAGCAGAAAGAGGGTTAGGGCTGGGAATCTAAATTAGATATGGTCATAAAAACAGCTTCTCTGAGAAGGGTCCATTTGGGCAGAGTTTGGAATGAAGGAGCAAACATACATTATATCAGTGTGAGAAAAATTCCAAACAAGAGCAGTAGGTATGAATGCTCTGAGGTAGGCCAAAGCTTGGCTACAGGAAAAAAAAAAAGCCATTTGTGGATTCTCTCAACCAGGTGAATGAGATGGAGAAAGGGAAGGGGTGATAGGAAGTACAGTCAGAGAAGTGAGTGGAGGTCAGTTTATATGTGCACTTGTAGGTCTTGTAAGAGCTTTGATGTTTTATTTTGAGCACAATGAGGACCTATTTATCGATATTTTATTTATAGAATAGCTATTTATACTTTCAATGGAAGCATGAAATATCTGATTTTCATGTTTGAAAAATGTTTGTAGCTGTTCAATACAATAAAGAGTAAAGTTGGCAAAGTAGAAGCAAGTAGATAAGTTAGGAAGTAATTGCAAATCTCTTAGAGAAAGACAATAGGAGCTTGGAAAAGAAGGATAATGAAAAATTTCATATTTAAAAGGAAGAACTGATAAAATATGCTTATTAGCATTGGGAGAAGATTTAAAAAACAAGAATGACTGCAAGGCTTTCCATCTGAGCAGCTGCTAACGTCATTGACTAAAATGGACTAGACTGACAACAAAATGAGTTTGGTAACTTGTGTGTCAGGAGGTCCTAGTTTGGAAAATTTTGAAATGTCTATCTAGATGTATAAGTAGTCTTATGGGTAGGAGTAAGCAATCTTCCCTACGGTGGAATACGTGTTCTCCCAAATCCAGATACATAACCCACCAAACATTGGCCTTCTTGCTTCGTCCTCTGGGTGTGTAATGACAGCAGCTTAGTTTTAGTCACTGGTGGAATATCCCGAGTGGCTCCTGCCCAGGCTCTTCTTAAGAACTTTCCTGTCTGGCAGGCCCTGGGATCTTCGCTGGATTTACTACCCAGGCCTAGGTGGTCGTGCGCATTGCCACTGCATTCCAACCAGTGCCAGCCTGCTTTTAGGCTTCCAATGGTCTCATAATGTCATCAGTGTCCACATTCCTTCTGACTAAATTAGGACAATAGGCCAGTGAGTTCAGATAACCTTTGGCCGCGCAGTAAACCTAATGGGAATCCTTTCCATGTGAAGGAAAACTACGATCGATTGGCTCTTTCCTGAGATTGAGATAGAGAAGAAAGCATCGGCAAGGTCGGTCCCTGAGTGCCAGCCCCCTTTCGCCTGCTGTATTTTCTGTAGGAGGAGACCATTTCCAGAACTGCTGAGACTATGGGCAGCCTGTCTAAGTATTTTTGTTGTGTAGCTGTTATGGCTTTAACATCAAATTCTGCAATATTTCTTTCTTAATTCTTTATTGTTGAAAGTATTACATATGTCTCCTTTTTCTCCCATTGATCTCTCCCAGCCCACTCCCACCCCCCCCCCCCCACCCCCAGTACAGGCTCTTAACCCTCTACTGTCTGTGCCCGTTGGCTATGCTTATAAGCATGCATACGAGTCAAATTCTACAATATTTTAATGAATTAAGAAGTTCTGGATTGTAGCCTCATTTGTATTTACTCCTAACCAGGGAAATAGAAACCTGCCCAAGAAAATGAATCCTGAGTCATGAAAGCCTCCTGGTAGGTACTTTCTACCTCAGCAATGTAAACTCAGGCAGCTGACCAATGAGGCGTCCCCGTGTGTTTGTGAACAGTTGGTGGCTCAGTTAGATAACCTAGCCATGTAGGCACTTATAAATTCAAGGAAAATGGTAACCACCACAGACAAAGACAAATCCTATCCGACCCAAACCACTTCCGCTAAGGCGGCACTGTTAATGTTTTCATCTGCAGGGATTGCTGCATTTGCCCACTCAAGGAAGGGGCCTGTTAGATTTTCTCCTCTCCTGAAATAAGTTGTTCTAAATTTTAGAGTTTACCCCCTTCAACAATGGTCTAGGACCGTAGTCGGCAAACTGCGGCTCGCCAGCCACATGCGGCTCTTTGGCCCCTTGAGTGTGGCTCTTCCACAAAATACCACGTGCGGGCGCATGTACAGTGCGATTGAAACTTCGTGGCCCATGCGCAGAAGTCGTTTTCGGCCTGGGTGAGTCCATTTTGAAGAAGTACTGTTGATATTTGGCTCTGTTGACTAATGAGTTTGCCGACCACTGGCCTAGGAGATATGGTTGGTGGTATTATATTTCCAGGCCAATCCAAGAGTAACAGAAATTTTTTGAAAAAGAGGATTCATGTTGAGTTCAAGTGTGAAGTCTTGATGTGGCGTCCCGGGAAGAAGCAGTCTGTCTTGGTGCTGGTGACTTTCTTCCTAGTCCATTTAATTTGAACTGAACCAGATGGCAGACGGAGCCTTTTTTCATCGTGAGATGTATATCCCAGGTTCAGGTTACTGGTTTGGCTGCCATCTGGGTACTGAGTAGGACCTGGTAGAGTCCCTTCCAAGGAGATTCAAGGACATTCTTTGTTCTTAATGATTCCAAATCAGAAGAGTGGGAGAAAATTGGACATGTTCATTAGCAGAATTAAAGTCAGGTATTTGAGGAAACTAGAATTGAGGATATAGTACACATTCAAATTCAATAAAACCTCGAAGAGAATGAACATGATTATAAATTATTATATTAAAAGGTGCAAACATGATTTTTCTCTCTATAATTACCCCACATTGTATCAAAGATAATCACGGTAAAACTAATGTGTTTGCATTAAACTTGCCTGATTATTTACATAAGTGTAGCGAGAATAGTGTTTGACCCCACAAACTATTTTTAAGACTGCTTTGCTGGGACGTTTTGTAAGGAATCTCAGATGGCGCTCTTGGGTGCCTCTGGGGTCAGGAAACCAGGTGGTTTCCATCGGTCCCTTAAAGCTGTCTGAGTCTATGCGTCTCTCTCTCAAATATCACATTTCTGTCCGAACCGTAGTAATAGCCAAGGTTTCCAAATGTGCCCTGTTACAAGGAGAACCATCATCTCCAGGTATTTGATCTTAGTAAACCTACAGGGTGTTCTGATCATAAATTTCTAACTGGGCAGGTCATGGTAGGTAGTCACCGTCCGAGGCCTATGACTTTTTGGTAATAAAACCCAGGGTCCTTATAACTTTGATTAAATTTAGTTTTAAATTCCAGCTGATCCTGGCTGAGCTTGGTGAATCATGACTGGGCTCACTTATGCTTCTGTGGTCAGCTGAGTTAGGTGACAGCTCTGCTGATCTTGGGTGAGCTTCGATATCACATGTTAGAGTGAGGACTGGTCCAAGAAGACTTTGGCTGTGACAACTCAGCTCTGCCCAATCTCTCAGCCTCCAGCAGGCTAAGTCAGGCTTGCTTCCATGGAGCTGGTAGGATTTCATGTTCAAGAAAACTCAATCATGCAAGATAAGTAGAGACACTCAAGGGCTTCTTAAACCCTTGAGTTTGCTAACATCCTAATGGCCAAACATCCTAATGGCCATGTTTGCTAACATCCTAATGACATGTTTGCTAACATCCTAATGACATGTTTGCTAACATCCTAATGACATGTTTGCTAACACCCTAATGGCCAAAGCAAAATACACTCTTCGTCCAAAGTCAGAGGTGGGGAAGGGGCTTTAAGTTACAGGATAAGGGCATGAAGAAGGAGAACCCATTAAGCGGGCCCATCAGTGCAATACTGGCTTATCGTTTTCCAAACTCTCCTTCTGACTGTACACCCTACCTAATTTAACCACTGATGGAAATAACATCATTGTCAAGGACAACATCAATGACTACAACAAATAGGCTTCATGGACCACCAACCAGTGTGCTTAGCCTATAAATAACTTCCTTTTTAAAAAAGTTCCTTATTGCCGAAACCGGTTTGGCTCAGTGGATAGAGCGTCGGCCTGCGGACTGGAAGGTCCCAGGTTCGATTCCGGTCAAGGGCATGTACCTGGGTTGCGGGCACATCTCCAGTAGGAGATATGCAGGAGGCGGCTGATCGATGTTTCTCTCTCATCGATGTTTCTGACTCTCTATCTCTCTCCCTTCCTCTCTGTAAAAAATCAATAAAATATATTTAAAAAAAAAAGTTCCTTATTGTTGAAAGTATTGCATATGTCTCATTTTTCCCCATTAACCTCTCCCCACCCGCTCCTGTTCCCCAGCACAGGCCCTCACCCGCCCCCCTTTGTCTGTGTCCATTGGTTATGCTTATATGCATGCATCCAAGTCCTTTGGTTGATCACTTACTCCCTCTCCCCAGCCCTCCTTACCTCCCCTCCCCTACCCTCCCTTGCCTTCCCTGTGAGGTTTGATGGTCCCTTCGATGCTTCTATGACTTTGGATCTATTTTTGTTCATCAGTTTATGTTGTTCATTATATTTCACACATGAGTGAGATCATACGATATTTATCTTTCTCCGACTGGCTTATTTCCCCTAGCACAATGCTCTCCAGGTCCATCCATGCTGTTGCAAATGGTAAGAGTTCTTCCTTTTTATAGCAACGTAGTATTCCATTGTGTAGATGTACCACAGTTTTCTAATCCACTCATCTCCTGATGGGCTCTTAGGCTGTTTTTAAATCTTAGCTATGGTAAATTGTGCTGCTATGAACATAGGGGTGCATATATTCCTTTTGGTTGATGTTTCTGACTTCTTGGGACACATTTCTAGAAGTGGGATTACTGGGTCAAATGGGAGTTCTGTTTTTAATTTTTTGAGGAAACTCCATACTGGTTTCCACAGTGACTGCACCAGTCTGCATTCCCACCAGCAGTGAAGGAGGGTTCCTTTTTCTCCACATCCTCACCAGCACTTGTCGTTTGTTGATTTGTTGATGACAGCCATTCTGACAGGTGTGAGATGGCACCTCATTGTCATTTTGATTTGCATCTCTCGGATAATTAGTGACTTTGAGCATTTTCATATGTCTCTTGTCCTTCTGTATGTCCACCTTCAAAAAGTATATTTAGGTCCTTTGCCCATTTTTTGATTGGATTATTTATCTTCTTTTTGTTAAATTGTATGAGTTCCCTATAAATTTTGGAGATTAAACCCTTATGTGATGTAACATTGGCAAATATGTTCTCCTATACAGTGGACTCTCTTGTTGTTTTGTTGATGGTTTCTTTTGCTGTGCAGAAGCTTTTTATTTTGATGTAGTCCCATTTGTTTATTTTCTCCTCAGTTTCCATTGTCCTAGGCCAGTGATGGCGAACCTTTTGAGCTCGGCGTGTCAGCATTTTGAAAAACCCTAACTTAACTCTGGTGCCGTGTCACATATAGAAATTTTTTGATATTTGCAACCATAGTAAAACAAAGATTTATATATATATTTTTTAATTCTTTATTAGTTAAGGTATTACAGATTTATATTTTTGATATTTATTTTATATATTTAAATGCCATTTAACAAAGAAAAATCAACCAAAAAAATGAGTTCGCGTGTCACCTCTGACACGCGTGTCATAGGTTTGCCATCACTGTCCTAGGAGATGTATCCGTAAACATATTGCTATGAGATATGTCTGATATTTTGCTGCCTATGGATTCTTCTAAGATTTTTATGATTTCCCATCTTACGTTTTAAGTCTTTTATCCATTTTGAGTTTTCTGGGTTAATAAATATTCTTATTTAATTCATAGAACAACTATATAAAGTAGATGCTATTATTATTTCAAGCCAGGTCTTTTAACTCCAAACCCTGTAAGCTTAAGCGTGAGGCCAGTCTTCCTGTAAAAGCAGGTTTGAATTTATGTCTCCGATAGGAACACCTATCATGATGATGGCCTTTTGCTGTACGTTGTTCTCGTCTCCCTGTAAAAACTTTTTGGTGAAAGTTTATGCACCACATCCCTCCTTATATTACAAATTATTTGAATGGCCAAAGAGTGTGTGAATATACAAGCATGTATAAAATTTAAAGGTGCAATGAAAAATATAACTCAGGGGTCATTTCTCAATAATGGCTCACAAATCATTTTGTGCCAAGAACTTAGGCCACTGGAATCTCTCTTGCTCCTCTCACATTATTGCTCAGAAATAACAATAGTGCCATCGTGTGGACATTCTGAGAACAGCACCCTGGGAAGGGATTAGTCTCAAGAGTGCCCTCGTGTGGACACTAGGGTTCTGAGGACAGCATCCTAGTAAGGGATCATCTTCAAATTAGTGTCTGTTTCCTTTGTGAAGACAATAGAGATGGCTAATTAATAAATAACATGTTTTTGTCCTGCCCGGATGGCTCAGTTGGTTGGAATGTAGTCCTATACCAAAAAGGTTATAGGTTCGATTCCTGGTCAGAGCACATACCCAGGTTGTGGGTTCAATCCTCAGTTGGGGTGGTTACAGGAGGCAACTGATAGATGTCTCTCTCTCTCTCTCTCTCTCTCTCCCTTCCTCTCTCTCTAAAAATCAAAAACATACCCTTGGTGAAGATTAAAATAAGTAAATAAATAAATAAAAATGATTTTTAATGTGTCGAAATTGAGGATGCATTCTGACGTATTTCCCACTGCTTTCAGAGGAAGTCTCCTGGAAAGAGACACACCTACTGGTAATTCAGGATAAAAATAACACAGCTACATTTCTGGGAAGGAGCATAAGAATTCGGAGGAAAAACTATTCAGAAAAAAATAATTGGTTTTCTTTCTCTAGAGCCATCCCGGGCTTCCTGGATGCCGGTGTCAGCTCGTTCGCGATAAGGAAGGCTGAGGAAGATGCCGTTATGGTTTAACGTATCTCAAGGGCCAGAATTGGTTTAGAAAGGGCAGAGTGGAAACACATAAAGAGAAGATCATGGGCGAGCGGGAAGCTATCACCTAGCTTTGATGCTGTGCTTTGTGGATGATTCAACTCTGGGTGATAGGGTTGAACAGCTCTGCACCTCCCAGGCCAGAACACTGGCAATGCCAATCCCTTAGCAATGTCCTCAGCGTTGGAAAATCCAAGCAGTGGAGAAAGTGCTCCTCAACCGCGGGCCTGCAGCACCATTGTGAGGTGCAGGTTGTGCAAATGGGCAGGCAACCAGTGACACTGAATCAGAGTTAGTTACAGAGAGCAAACAAGTGTGCATCCTGCATTATACAAGAATGCATCATTCTCTATTTACGCATGTAGTTCTGTTCTCAGACATATTACGAGCCATGCATATGGTATAAAGTTTCCATTCATCCATCTGTTCACAGAAGATATTGAACCAGATAACGTGATAAACTCAAGATACAAACATGGAAAAGAATACGGTCCCTGTCTTCTAGGAATTTACAGGCGAAGGAGAAGAGACAGCAAGAAACTGGTTCTGACTATACTGAAAACCATCTTGAAGGAGGTTTGAAGCATGGCCTTTTGCTCTGTCTAGTTCTGAGTCAGCTGAGAGTCACAGGGGAGAAACACACAGCAACAGGTGGGTGCTATTTGTGATAAAAACTGTTTTGAAGGGCCCAGCCATCTTGGCTCAGTGGTTGAGTGTCAGCCTATGAACCAGGAGGTCACAGTTCAATTCCCAGTCAGGACACATGCCGTGTTGTGGGCTAGATACCCAGTGTGGGGTGTGCAGGAGGCAGCTGGTCAATGATTTTCTCTCATCATTGATGTTTCTATCTCTGAAATCAATAAAAATATATTTTTAAAAAACTGATTGAAGGATGTGGTACCAGATGTGTCACCCAGAGGTCTCACTAAGAACACTTCAGGCCAGAGCTGAACTTACCCACCACATTGGTGTAATGGGACAGCGAAGCTTCCCCCATAGAAAGAAGCGCTTACCACCTGGCGGCGAACAGGCCAGAAAGCAAGTATCCTGCCGACAGTCCAGCTTCCAGGGGTAGAAGAACAGGGAGGGAGAGAACAAACGAGGACGTCATGACACATTTCCTCAGCCCCTCCTCCCAAACCCAGGAATCTGATACCTCACTCTTCCTTCCATGAGATGAAATGAGTGAGGAACTGAGAGAGAGAAGCCAGTTGTCTTTCTTTCCCACTGGTGTCTTCATAGGAAGGACGGAGCCAGATACAGATGAAGGTTCTTCTCTAAAACTGTGGGCTAACCCACAAAGAAAACCTAACCTAAACTGGACTGGAGGGTCAAAGAAAGTTTCTCCATTCCCACAGCTCGAGGAGGAGTTGTGTAGGTGAGAAAACGGGGTGTTACCGGGTTGCAGGAAAGACAGCCACGAAGAATGATTCACAAAGACGTAGTGTCTGAAAGGAACTTTGGCGAAGGGATTAAGAAGTACTAATTGGTAGTTACAACATAGTCATGGGGATATAAAGTACAGCATAGGGAATATAGTCAATAATATCGTAATAACTATGTATGGTGCAGGTGGAGATTGGAAATACCAAGGAGAACCCTTTGTAAAGTATAGTATGACTGTCTACCCACTATGCTATACACCTGAAAACCAACACAAAATAATTGAAAGTAGCCTGGATGGCGTGGCTCAGTGGTTGGGCATCAACCTATGAACCAGGAGGTCACAGTTCCAATCCAGGTCAGGGTACATGCTCTGGTTGTGGGCTTGATCCCCAGTGTGGGGGCATGAAAGTGAACTGTAACTGAAAAAAAATGCAAAAAATAAAATGGACCTTGACAATCATAGTAAGTTGCGATAAGTAGAGTGACTTAATAAGCTCATTCAAGACAGAATAAAAAGGTTAGCTGCCATACAGTGACAGGGAGGCCCATGTTCAAGGAGAATGAGCGGCCGGCGGCTTCAGCAGGCCTGTGGAGAACGTGTAGGAGTGCAGGGCATGGAAGAAGAGCTGTGGGGCCAAGTATGGAAGCATCTAGGATGCCAGGATATTAAGATGAGAGGTGAGCCCATATCCCTATCCCGATGGCAGGACCCCAGAGAGGTAATGAGGGCCTGTCACTTGATGTCTGGGGAATAGTAGGTATTTAATAAGTAGTATGAAAAATGAATGCTCCTTTCTACTCTTTAGCACATCCACATGGTAATCAGGGGTCTTTGCAAAAGAGTGAAAGGGCTGACATTTGGTTTGGGGTCATCGCCTCACTCCCGTCTCCACTCCCATCTCTCAGAATCTTTTTCTGGGTCTTTTCCAACCAATTTTAAAATGGAAGGAAGGATCAGAATCTCATCTAGACTAATAGATGGCAGATAAAGATGTCCTATGTCATGTCTCTTGTAGACATTGGTTCCTTAAATGATTCCAGGCCTTGGCCTGGGATGTCATTCCTGCAGTGGGGTGGGACCCCTGGGGACAGTTGAAAGAGAGACTTCAAGTTAGACATCAAGGGCACGGGTTGATGTCCAGTGTCCTGCTTAGATGAGTGTCCCTGCTTCAGTAAGCACTGCCTGTATGCAGAAATTTTCATGGGGGACACAGACAATACTCTCTTAATTGCCAAAAAGGGAAAGAAAATCTAGTCTTAGAGTGTTAAATTTCCACCCTAAATGAGCTGTTTTAGTTTTATTTCCTTTAAGTCCAGTTCCATTGCTTCTTCCTTGTGAATGAAATATCACACAGGCACGGGTTCCTGAAGGTTATCTATAGCTTTGCCTAAAATGGTTATAATTAGAGAAATGAGATAGTGCTAACTGCAGAGCCTGAATAACATTATGCAAAATGAAGGCACTTTAGAAGAATAAAGAAACGATGACAATGCAAATCAGAGCCAGTGAAGGTCAGGCGTTTTGCATAAAGTGCCTTGCAATCTAATTCATGTGAACTTAGCCCGAGGAGAGAAAAGTGACTTATGAAAGCACAATGCTTTTTCAAAGAGCATTACTGCGGAGCCCTGGGTCTGCTTACAAGTCCCACTGGCAGCTGCAGGGATTGGGCCGGGCGAGGAGCTGGGGGGAGGCAGAGCGAGGCTGAAATGACAGAACCGTTGTTGAGAAATAAAATATTTCCACCCCTGATTGCACTCAAGCTGGCTTTCTTAACCCTTAGATGGTTGAACTGAGTGGCTTTTGCTCAGGGAACAAACAGGACTAGGTGGTTGTTTACAATTATTTGCAGGCTACCATGTTGATTATCTCGGCCATTTGAAGCAGATGGTTTTAATTTATTCTTCTTGTAATTGAGGGTATTGAGGCTCAGATAGTTAAAGGCATTAGCTTATGCTCCTACACACAATTGTTGGACCTCACATGCCAACTCTGTTAGACTCAGGTCCAAAGTGAGTCCACTGTATCACACTGCCTGAAAGATCACTGTTGACTGTGCCTTGGGAACATCACGTGCTTGCACGTAGAGTGAGGTCTTACCCTTGGTTGGACGATCCTTTAACTTGACTTCATAACACTGTGAGTAGATGGAGGCCACATTTTCTAGAGGTAGGTGGCTGCTTGGCCCCTTCCGGTCCAAGCTGCTATATGTGTGCCTGTTGTGCACGGCTATTCGTGCACAATTGGCTTCTATCAGGTTTTAGGGAGTAAAGAGTATGAGTCAGACCAACATTGTGTATTTTTATAAAACCGCCATGTATTCGGTATAACACGCTGCCCATGCTTGCTGAATAGTCAAAAGAGTTGACACCTACTCATTGATCATGAGTTCCTGTTTCCTATAACTAAGGATATGCAATGAAAGGGAGGCAGCATGACCCCAGGCAGCTGGCCTTGCCATGGCTGCCACTCTGAAGCCCTGGGAAGTCGTCAGGGCTCGGAGCTGATGGTGGCATTCTCTCCCCAGATTGAGCCCTGCCATGTTGAGGAAGCAGTTTCCAGAATGTGGGCTGTGGGGGAAAGTGTATACAACATTACACTCCTGGAGAGACTACCTTTACCAACCTGGGTTGGGGTTTAAGGGCACGTTTGCAAACTTTAGGTTCTGCTGGATGATAAACTGAACTCAGTATCAAGGTCATATTCTCCTCATGGGGAGAATAAGAGTGAACATCTAGGTGTCTTTCCAAAAATAATATACCTGCAACCACCTTTCCAGCAATTCAGAAAGCTGCTTTCCTCTCATTCTACCTCTCCCCTCCCCCCTGCCCCTACTCTGCTTTTATTATTTTTTTACTGAGTGATTTGAGCATTGAAGAACACAAATCTGTTCTCCCACTCACACTAAACTGTTAATGACGGGACGAATGGGGGCAGGAGCTCTTGGGGGAGTTGACAGGGAAAAGGCAACCCACAGAGAGGGGTGTTCACTTGTTACTCCTCACATTTTTTGATAGTTGGAATTTCTTGCAATGAGTGAAAGGCATTTCTGTATTAGTTACCTGTGTGCACTTTTTACATAAAAAAAGTTCTTGTTTTGTTCATCATAGCGTCTATCCATATTGGTTGAGATTTGGCTGGTCAAATAGAGTATCAAGAGATGATGTTTCATAGCTCTAATTCTAACAGAATAACTTTATTTTCTTTTTAAAATGTTTAGTATGTAACTTTTACATACATGAAAGTAGACAGAATATTACAATGAATATTCATACTTGCTGTATTTGTTTTATCCTGTACTTTTTTTGGCTTAGTATTTTAAGGTAGTTTATATTTTAAGGAAATTACAGATGTCTTGACATTTTACTGCCAAATATTCCAGAATGCATCTCTAAAAAGCGAGACTATTGTCTAACATAACACTAACAGAATTATCTTACCCATCCAAAATAATTGTGATTTTCTAGTGCCGTGTATGCCCAGTCCAAACTCAGATGTCCTCAGCTGCCCCAGACATTTCTTTCATAGCTAATTTGCTCAGACCACACACAGCAACACTGCACTGGGCGTCTTTTGTGGCTTTTTGAAAGGCATCTGAAGGGCATCGGAATCAGGAGGGCTGCCTGACCCTCGGCCTTGCTTTCCTTGGGTGACGGCTTTGCCTGATAGGCCAAGGCACTCAGCATTCTTGCTAAATGACCAACAACCAGAACAGAAACAATCCTGTGATTCCTCATTGACGTCAGTTTGGGGTTGGGGACCAGTATGGAAATCACATGCAAATCTAAGCAGACTTCACTAACTTCCCACAAAGGCCTCAATGAGAAGTGACAAGCATGGGGATTAGGACATTCTCAGAAAAGAGAATATGTTCTTAAATGTGTTAAATCGAGGCTTTGGTGGCTTATCACAATTTTAACTCTATTTTCCCTCTCCACAAAAGGATTTTAGCCACTTATCCACAGCTTTTTGCTTAAATGTTAAAATTGACATTATTTATGTTGAGCAGCAAATCTCCTTAGCCAATCAGTGTGTATGCTGCCCCCCCATCGTCCCAGAAGTCCCAAGTTCAAATCCTAATTCTGCCAATAATTCCATGTGAGTGTTAAAAATAATCATAGCCTGGCCGGTGTGGCTCAGTTGTTGAGCATCCACCTATGAACCAGAAGGTCACGGTTCAGTTCCACATGCATGGATTTTGGGCTCAATCCACAGAGTGGTATGTGCAGGAGGCAGCTGATCAATGATTCTCTCTCATCATTGAAGTTTATATCTCTCTTCCTCTCCCTTCCTCTCTGAAATCAATAAAAATGTATTGAAAAAAATAATCATACATATTTGCTGAAAAATGGCTGGGCTTGCCCAGATATTCTTTAAAATGTTTTCTGGTTCTGAAGTCCAAGTAGCCATGAAAAAATCTGACATTGTTGGTTCCAAATCTCTCTCTCTGGCCTTTGGTAGGGATTGAGGTCATACATATTCCTTTAGTGCACACTGCTAGGTGAAAAAAATCCCATTAATTCGAGTAGCTGTCTTTTTATATTATGATTTTATTGCTCATTTTCTTTTTTTGTATATAAGAGAAGATTAGGGCATTTTAGTGACTTCATCCAAATTGGAGTTTTGCTTCCTCTAATGAATCTGAAACAAATTAACACATTCAAAAAATGCCTTATGGATGCCCTGTGATTACTTGATACTGGTTAAGATATCAGAAAAACCAAATGCCTTCAAAGATGGAAGGGACCTGGGTGTTTGGATATTGGTTCTATTTTCCTACACAAATGCCAGCTTCTAACTTTGATCACTAGAAGGGGAAGGGCCATGGGCCAGGCACCATGAATGCATAGCTTTATTTCATCTTCACAACTATAAGAAGTATTATTATTCCCATTTTCCAGATAAGAAAACGGAGGTTTAGAAAACAGGTTTAAAATGTCTTCTCAAGATCACACCAAAAGGAGAAACCAGTAGGTCCCTGGCCAGACTTGATGCGGAAACCCTCCCTTTTCCTCCTCATTGCCATCACCCGTCCTTCATCGTTAGCCCTAAAATGATAGGTATTAAGAATGGCCAAGACTAAAAATTGGGAATGTGCACATGACAGAAGTAGCAGCCCAGAGGTTTTATTTGTGAGCGTATTTGTTCGTTTGTTTATTTTTTTTGCTGCAATCTTCTTCGGGAATCAAGCAGGATTCTGTCACCTAGCATTAAGTTCATTCCAGTCTTCAATCCTATCCTTGCCCGGCTGCAAGGACTCTTCCTCTTCTTAATCTGGGATCTGATCACCTCCTTCTCGTCACCTCCTCACAGAGCCTTCTCTGCCTCAGACCAGGTTAGGCTCCCTGGTATACTCTGCTAGCTTTCTAGATATCTCCCTTTTGAACATGTATTTATATATATTTCGTTGCTGCAATTGGTGAGGCAGGGTAGCATGGAGTTTAAGTTAGTAGACTATAGAGCCAACCTGTCTGGGTTCATAACCTAGGTTCTCCTATTTACTAGCAGTATAGCTCTCGGCCAGGTTACTTAACCTCTGCATGTATCAGTTTCCTCATCTGTAAAATGGGCTCATGATAGTACCTAGTATTCACTGGATAGCAGTAATGATTAAATCAGTGAATCCACGTAAAATCCTTAGAACAGAATGTAGCAAGCACTCAGTCATTGCTAGCGATCATTACCTTGTCTTACTTTCTCAACGGACAGTAGTTCTATTGGAACAGACACTATATCTGTCTCATTTACTCTTGTGTTCCCAGTGTCTACCCACCTTGTCGATACTCAAGAAGTGCTTGCTGCGTAGTCTAATTACTCCCTTTCTGAGTGACTCAGCTCTGATTCTACAGAATACTTGCTGTGTGCTGGGAATTTTCATATGTATAATCTCTCCTGACTCTTGTAAGTTATTATTGGCATAACTTTTTTTTTTTTTTTTACCAATGTTTAAAATAAGGTTCAGAGAGGTGACCTGCTCTGCCTTGGTAAAGAGTTGAGGCCGTAATGGAACCCAGCTCTGGGGGGACTCTGGACCCACTCCTCTTGCTCCTTTCTCTCCCCCAGGCTGCCTCGTTGTGGCACAAAAAAACAATGAACCTCATATAAACCGCATGTAAATAGGAGGTTCTGGTTTCATGAAGCCAATGCCAAAGCAAAGTAAGCAGAAGTTAATAAAAGAGTCATAGTCATCTGATCTTTTTTTTTTTTTTTAAAGACATCTCCTCCTTCTTTCCTAGGTACCCAGATTCATGTTGATTCCTGAGTGGAGATGGAAAATCATTAAGGCCTTTCCACGGAGGTCACAGCTTTCTTTATAGAGGACTAAAGAACCACTTGCTAATGCTGATTTATAAGTGACCATTATGGTCCACTGGGGCCGCTGCGACCTGCAGTAATTTCCCGTGTGGGACTGCTAAGCTGGAAGACTGTTGGGGAACTGTGACTCTTTGTACTAAATTAAGGACTGTTGATGCTGGTGCTTCTCAGACATTAATATGCACATAAATCCCCTGCGGGGCGGGGGGGGGGGAAGGGGGGGGTCCTTATCACAAGGCAGATTCCAGTTGTGTAGATCTGGGGAGGGGCCTGAGCTTCTGCATTTCTAACGAGTTTCCAGTGGATCCCGCAGGATGGCCAGCCACCCTTGGCGAAGCAAGGTTTCTGGGACTTCCTTGGGCTGTGTTCTAGCCAAACACAGGGACTCCAGTGAAAGGATGGCTTTTGCAATCACAGCAAGAGCAGGCATCTGCTTGGGGAATCGCGTGTATTCAGCTCCAGCTCTGCCACTTAGTGGGAGCGGGCCCGGGGCCAAATTTGGGTGTCCTCACATATAAATGGGTGTGCTGAGCCTGGGGAAGGAACAATGGGCTGATGCAAATGATCTCTAGGCCTCCTTTCAGTTCTAAGATTGCATGACTGCCTGACTCATTCTAATGCCCGTATTGAAGTTGACATTTTTATTTTAAAGAAGAGAGTTGGGGGAGGAGGGGTTTGAGGCTTGGAATCCTGCAAAAGAGACTTCTAAGCAGTAGCCTTGTGCACCGGTCAATGCCACAGGTCATTGCCACTGAGACCCCTGTCCGTGATGCAACTTGTTTGTCCCTTTCTGCTCCTCTGTGGTCAATGACCACTCCAGCAGGTAGCCAAGAGCATTTCGTCACCATGATCCACTGGTATTTGGTCCTAAAATTTCCTGACCATGAAGGCAACCTTGGAAAAATGATAGTGACCTTTAGCAAGAGCGATATGGTCATGAACTTTCAGAGCTGGAATGAAGTTTGGATGCCATAGAGTCAAAAGTCCTTATTTCAGAGAGAGGAGGAGACTTATCCAAGGACAAACAGTCAGCTGGAAAGAGATTTGGGCCCAGAGTTGGCCTCCTGCCAGCCCTGCGTTTTCCTGGCAGTGAAATTAATGCAACCTGCAGGTTTTTATAATATGCCCTGGTTGCCCTTAGGTGCCTGCCATAAAGTAAAATGATACTCCAGCGTGAGGAACACTATCTGCATATTCCAGCTGCTCCTGAAGGTGTTAGTTTATTTATTTATTCAGGCCATGCAGTTTAAAAATAAACTCCCTAATACCGATCGCAGGGTGGAATGTTGGCGTCATTGACGACCCTGGCTTGGAGAGCTGCCTTCCCTCTCCAATCATCTGGGGGGAGAATTAGGCCTGGTTCCCAGGGACCGGGGCTGTCACTTACTCCAAGGACACTGAACACTGAGAAGTGCTAGCCAGCCAGGTGAGATCAAGGAGAGACAGAAAAGAAGACAAAAACACGGAAAGAGAGAGAGACTCTACCACGGCTCGTGGCATCATGGAGAACTCTAAAATACACTCGTGATCATTCATGCTTCCCATCTTCCTGGGTCCCACACTTTGCATGGAGTTTGCATTCTCTGGCACATCCAGAGCTTTGAGAATATTATTATGAACCTTAAGAAAGAGAGAAGGAAGGAAGGAGGGAGGGGGAAGAGTCAGAGGAAGAAAAGCTTACTGTTTCTCTGTGCTTGTGAAAACGTTATGAACACATGCATTATCGTAGACTATGACTGGCGTTGGACTTCTTCCCATGGAGTGTGGTATGGCGATAATCTGAACAGAAAGCTGTGCCTTCTCCTAGAGTCCACGTCTCCTGGTGAGATGATCACATTGACAGCTGTCGTTGGCTTCTTTGGATAGAGTGTGGGTCAGCATATACTACTCAGAGCTGATTTGGTATCAGGGGCCATAGAGGTTGTCATAGGAGGTACACATGCACAGTGAACATGGAACCCTGGCTCCGAGCATGGTGAATTGTCTCCTATGAGAGAGCTGCCAGAACTGTAAACATCAGGCATCTCCTTGCCTTGTCACTGTGCAGCCAGGCATGTCCCCCTCCCACCCCTCCTGGGCCTCAGAACCCTCTCTCCTTACATTGGATCTCACCCTGCCTCTGCTCCTCCCAGCTCCTTACCCTGCTGTTGGCTTCATCCTGGCATTCGTCTTAGTGCCGAGGGCAACTGTTCAGGCTCTTCTCGTCTTTCTCCTTGACGTGTCAGGTCACATTCTCCTTCTGGCTGCACGACTCCGGGTCATCTGAATAAACTATAAATCAACATTGTCCCCAGGAGCTCCCACATTGTATAACCTCGTGGGCCCGTGTATCTATTTCTTACGGCCGCTAGAACAAATGACCACCACCTCAGTGGCTTCCAACACAAGTTAATCACCTTACAGTGTGGAGACCCGAAGTCCAAGTGGATCTCATTGGGCTCCAGTCAAGGTGTCAACAGGGCTGGGTTGCTTCGGAAGGCTCGAGGGGAGATTCTGTTTTCTTGCCTTTTCCAGCTTCTAGAGGCTGGCTCTGCTCCTTGACTCATGGCTCCCTTTTTCTTTTTAAAAAATATTTTTATTGATTTCAGAGAGGAAGGGAGAGGGAGAGATTGAATTATCAATGATGAGAGAGAATCGTTGATTGGCTGCCTCCTGCATGTCTCCCACTGGGGATTGAGCCTGCAACCTGGGCATGTGCTCTTGACTGGAATCGAACTTGGGACCCTTCAGTCTGCAGGCTGCGCTCTATCATTGATTTCAGAGAAGAAGGGAGAGGTAGAGAGAGATTCAATCATCAATGATGAGAGAGGATCATAGATCAGCTGCCTCCTGCTGGGGTCAAGCCTGCAACCCAGGCATGTGCCCTGACCGGGAATCGAACCATGATCTCCTGGTTCCTAGGTTGACACTCAACCACTGAGCCATGCAGGCTGGGCCATTTCTCTGCTTCTGCCTCCCTCTTCCCCATTTAAGGACCCTGTGATTCCAGGAGAACCTTCCAGTCATAAATACAGCTGGCTAGCAACCTTTATTTCATCTGCAACCTCAATTCCACACAATACACCCGACTCACAGGATTCAGTTTGTTCCTGGCCCTTGGAGAAGATTCTTCCCAGAGACGGACAGGAGGTATCTTGGGCAGGTAATTGTTTAGAGAAGACACACAAGGCTTAAGACACATTCTTGCCATAAAACTGCGTGGTTTGCTTTCACCTACATCACAATTTTGCCAAGAATCATCATATCTTGCTGTAAACATATTCATCACTCTGAGACTACAACCAAAATTTAATATGTAGCTAGTGCCATCGAAAAGACAGAACAAACATGCATTACAAATTTAAATTACAGCACAAGGAGGAACTATTATTAAATACAGCCATGTCATCAGTGCACTAAATAATAATAAATGATGTTAAATATTTTGAAGACAACCGTGTCAAACAATAAGCCAAGTGCTCTCCATGCAGACTCTTAATTTCCAAAACAGCTCTATGAGGTGGTGGTATTGCTATTCACATTTCCAGTGGAAATAGGGGGCTTAAAGAGGCGTACGCATTGCAAAAGTGCACACAGAGAGTACACGGAGTGGAGGGATTTGAACCTGGGTTGGATGCCATTGCTCAAACTCAACCAGCAGGGAGTTCAGAGGAGGGGCCCATTTAGAGTGAGGCATGACAGAGCTAAGAGGTACTTCTCAGAGGGGATGATATGTGAACACACATTTAAACGTTGCTCGATGAGAAGGTAAAAGGGATGAAAGGTGATGGGAGGAGATGGGGTGGTGCACACACTATACAATATACAGATGATGGAGGGTAGGATGGTACACCTGAAACCCATACACTTTTATTAACCAATGTCACCCCAATAAATACAATGAAAAAAAAGAGTTCAGCTTAAGCCCCACTTTCTATCATTAAAATAAACTTTCACATCAATCAATCAATCAAAGGTGCTCAAGGGGAATCCCTTAAAAATTCAGCTTTCAAAACATATTCGCCCCAGGGCTTGCCTGAGCTCCCCGCGAAACAACGTGCATTTGTGAACCTTATTCCTTTCATTCCAACTTCTCATTCCCACCTGGGCCAGGCAGTTAACGTCAAAAACACCCTTGTTTTCTTTCAGTGGTTCTCAACCTTGCCTGCACATTAGAATCACCTGGGAATCTTTTTATAATCCTGATTTCTGGGCCTCATCCTCTGGAAATTCTGTTCCTTTGTTACGAATGTTGTGGCCCCACTCCATAACAAAGAAACAGAATTTCCAGAGGATGAGGCCCAGAAATCAGGATTTTAAAAAGATGCCCAGGTGATTCCAATGTGCAGCCAAGGTTGAGAACCACTGCTTTAGGTCTTAGATTGGCCTCTGCCTGGCCCCTCTTGAGGAAGCATTGGCATGGCTAGATGAGGGCTTGGTGGTGCTGGGGAAGGATGGGGGTACGGGTGGGGGTTCCAGAGTCTGGACTCTGCTCCCTGTGGGCTCGCAAGGCCACTCCAGAGTCTGGACTCTGCTCCCTGTGGGCTCGCAAGGCCACTTTAGGGAGCAGGGGTCAGTGCAGGAGTCCACTTGAAAGTGGAAACATAATAAATGGGAAATGTCAGAGATAAACAACTCATTAGTGTCACAATGAGCACACCTTGCTGAGCCTCGTGATGCAGCCTCGGGCTGTGTCACCTGCACCCACTGGAAGGTGAATTGGCCCTTAAACCTGCCCCTGCGTCTCCACGCGGCCCACGCTCCTGCCCTCAGTCAGCAGCCAGCTCCTTTAGGACACGGACCGTCCTGTGTTCAAGGGACCCTAGTTTACTTACTAATGGCCCCAAAGCGCAAGCGTAGTGATGCTGGCAATTCGACACATCGAAGAGACGCCCGAGAGGATTCCCCTGAAGTGAAAAGTGAGTACAGTACAATTAGGTATTTTGAGAGAGGAGACGACATTCACACAACGTTTGTAGCAGTATCTTGTTATAATTGTTCTATTTTATCTTTAGTTATTGTTAATCTCTTACTGTGCCTAATTTATAAATTGAACATCACCGTAGGTATGGATGTATCGGGGAAAAACAGCGTATATGGGGTTGGGCACTATCTGTGGGTTCAGGCATCCACTGGGGGTCATGGAACGTATCCCCTTTGGATAAGGGGGGACAACTGGCTAAGAGGTGGAAATGGCTTGTATCCCAGTAGGGACTTGGCAGACCACATAAGTCATTTATTTACTCATTCATTTGCTCCTTACCCAGCATTTGTGTGTGTGGGGGGGCGGGGGGGCAATGTGTACAGGGTGTCTCCCCAAAATGTATACACACGTTGAATGGCTATGAAGTCAGTGTTTATTAACTTATAGTTCATTTTCATAATTAAGTCAGTTATCAGCTGTTAAAGTGTGTATACATTTTTGGGGGGACACCCTGTATATAAAAATGAGCAAGTCATGGCCCCTTCTTTTAAAGATCTAAGAATCCAGAGGAGAAAATAAATACAAATCATTCCCTCTGAACACACAAATCCAGACTCAGGTGCAGTCAATGAACATTAAGCACAGAGAGTCAGGAGTCTGTCTGTAGCCTATATAGCACTGTTTTCTAATGTATTTGTACATATGTTGCACCTTCTCCTGAGATGAGAAGACAAGGACTGTTAGGACCACCTTTGCTTGGGAAGCACCCCATTAATTCTTACCCCCAGTGGAGCCGAATAATGAGAGTGGGGGCAGGTGGGAGCCGCTGTAACCCACCACGGAGACCCTGCAGGGGTGGCTGTGCATATTTGTTTTGCTTTGCACGGGAGTCGTAATTCTGAGATGGGAAAAGTTGTAGAGTTGCTTGTTGGAGTGGTTTTTGAGGGGCCCTAGGATTTCAGGGGTAGCTTGGTTTCCAGCCATCACAGCTCCTGGGCATGGGGAGCGGGATAGACTAATGTTTGTTTATTTATTTTTAAATCTTTATTGTTGAAAGTATTACATATGTCCCCCTCCCCCATTGACCCCATCTAGCCCACCCCACCCCCCACTCCACTGTCTGCGCCACAGGTTCCCACTCCACTGTCTGCGCCACAGGTTATGCAAATATGCATACAAGGTCCTTGGCTGATTCCGTCCCTCCCCCTTCTTCCCAGACTAATGTTTAAGATCCTGAGCTTCAGAGGCAGGGAGCGGTCTGGCTCCTCAGTTGGCTTCTGCCACTTTTCCTTTCTGCGAGACCCTGGCTCCCAGGTTAAAATATACCCATCACGGGAATGATGATGCTTATGATGGTAATGATGAGAGATTTACATTCCTTGAGTCCCCACTATGGCCAGATGCTCATTCTAGAACTTGTACGTGTCAGATCATTTCATTCTCACACCAGCTCTCAAAGTTATGTGTCCTCATGATCCTCATTGGTTAGATGGGAAAACGGAGGCATGGAGAGGTTAAGGAATGTTCTCAAGGTTGCACAGTTGCACAGCCAGCAAGTGATTCAAATCTGATGAGCTGGCTACCGAGCCTGTGCTTTATTGTTATTAAAGTTCCTACGATATTTGTGAGTTCCTTGGGGGGCTTATATGAAGAATTGTCCTTTCAGTATAATGAGGATGGGAGCTGCTCACAGCTGAATTTGGAACCCAGGATGGCTCTGCTTTTGTCTTCTACTGAAATTATGAGCCACTTCATCTGTTATTGAATTCTTTTTGATTCTTAAAAAAAATCCACTGAGCAGGTGGCTGGTGTTGCTGGGAGTGGATTTCCTCACCACACCTTTCCATTCCTCTCTGAGCAGACACGTCTCCCTCTGTGTGGTGTGAGGCTGTGGTCAGAGAGGGACGAAGCTTCCTGCTGTGCATTCGAAGGACAGTAGCCACCACAGTGGTTCTCCACAGGTGGTTGGATAGTGTGCAGAAGAGAAGACCAAGGCCTGGGGTTGGGCCCTCAACCACCTGACAGAGGGATGTCCCATGAGGCCGCTGAGCACCATGGTTATGGTCCTGGTGCTGGTGTGCTGGGGAGTGAGGATGACCTGAGTCTCACACCCAGCTCCATGCTTCTGAGCTGGTACCTCAAGGGAGGGACTTAGAAAAACCACCTCTCTTTATTTGCAAAGTGGAAATGGTAACACCCATCCAAAGCGCCTCATCTGCATTGCTAAAATCCAAATCTATCTGAAAAGGGAACCCATTTTCATGAGCCCTTGGCAAACTGGTTTGTCAGCTAAACCCAACCTGAGCTGGTGCAAGGCTGGCTATGGTCTCTTTACCCAGCTCTGGGTGAATGCGCATACGATTAGCGATGATTCCCTACAAAATAGTCATGTGTTTGATTAAACCACATGGTCCCAGCCCTGCTGATGGTATCAGGTTAAGTACAGTGCACATACCATATTACCTTTCTAAAAGTAGAAAAATAGTTATGAATTTCAAAATGCATCTTGCCTCGAGAGTTTTGGGCAAGGGGTGGTGTAGCTGTGCTAACTACCTCATTAGGTTTCTCGGTGGATTAAGTGGAATAAAATATGGGAAGGGTTTAGCCAAGTTCCTAGCACATCGTAAATCAACAACGAATAGTTCATTTCCTAAATAATTATTGCACGCGTTGCATTAGGCATATTAGTTGTATTGTGCCATCCATTTTATTCTCTTTATAAGAACATAGTAATACAACCTTGTTCAATAGGCCCCACTATTATCTTCAGGGCTTTTCCCCCCTCAGATGCCTTCTGAACATTTTTATGCTGGTGTTTTTTGGATTTCCAGAAAGTTCTCACTGTTCAGACTTTTTAGGTCCTCAGGAGGAGTTATGTTCCTTATTCCTAAGGCACCTAAATGGTGGGGTGACTGACATGTTGAGAGGTTGCCTTTGACACCACATCGCCGGAACAGCCACGCTCACACCTGCACAAGCAACAAGTCACCTCCACGGCAGGGCAAGCACAGTCATAAGATGCCTCCAAGGGTGAAGGCCAACTCCAAGTTCAGAGAGAAAATGTTAACAAATTGGCATCTTAGGACTGAAGAATGGCACTATTATCCCACGAAGAGAATTTATTTTATTTTTTTAAATATATTTTTATTGATTTCAGAAAGGGAGGGAGAGAGAGATAGAAACATCAATGATGAGAGAGACTCATTGATCAGCTGCCTCCTGCAAGCCCGACACGAGATCGAGCTCACAACCCAGGCATGTGCCCTGACCTGGAATCGAGCTGTGACCTCCTTGTTCATAGGTCAACGCTCAACCATTGAGCCATGCTGGCCTGGCCCATAAAGAGAAGAATTTACATGGAGTTCGGGGAGGCCACTCTCAGGATGCTGTGAGAAAACCCCCCAAAAGAGAACTTCCCCACGAGTAGGTTTGTAAAGATGGGATGGGCTACCTTTGGTTTTAACCGACGTCAGTGCTCTGGCAGTGGGGAAGCCGAGCCTGGGTGCATGCTGTCTGGGGGTAGCGTAGCAGGATGTCAGAGTCTGCAGAGTGGTGTGCATGAAATGACCTTGGAGGGCCTTGCCTTCCTGGCTCGGAGATTCTGTGAGACGCCGAGGACAGAGGAGGCAAACGGGCGTCTGGCAGGGGAGCCCAGGAGATTCCCTGGCCCTTGTAGGTTGTGCTTGGCGCTCAGACTATTCTCTTTGGAGTGGCTGCTTCTGATGGCCGAGTTAAGTGCTCATCACTCAGACTTCCTGCTCTGCTTCTGTCCGAAGAAATTCCCATGAAATTGTGGATCTGTGTGACATTTGTAGAAGCCGCGAGGAGGCTGCTCTAGTTCTTGAATCCTGCTAAGGCATATTGACCTGCTCTGATGGAGGGTGCTTGGCACGCCCCCTCTCCCTGTCCAGCTCTGAATCAGAGGGAGACCCCTGGGGTTGAGGGAGGGAGGACGAAATGCCAGCTTCCTCACTAACAGAGGGAATCCTGGAGATGAAGGCGGCAGTGAGCTTTCTAAGTGTGTCCCCCAGAATTAGGCTGCCTTTTAGCCCAGCCACCGACTGGGCTAAAAAAAAAAGACATTTTTCTTTTGAGGGTAAGACCTTATTCTTCGTGGCAGATGAGAGGACAGCCTCTACAAGCAGTGGTGGGCTGGGCAAGGGAAGCGGAAAGTGGTGCTGTTAGCCCCTGCTTTGTCCCAAACTCCCAGATGATGACTTTGAGGCTCTCTGTGGGGGGCAGTAGCTGGAAGGACAGGAGAGTTTAGAGAAATTTGTCTTCAGGGAAAATTATATTGGGGGTGGTGAATATATATATATATATATATCATAAACTCTTGCATGGAATCTTATATTTGCAAACTCTCACCTACAAAAAATGGTAAATAACCCTGACCTTGATGTTTGGGTAGAAAAGAAGGGGTGGGTTCCATCCAAAGGAGACCTTGACTTAATTGCATAACGAGGTGATGAGGAAACATTCCTAGAGAAGTTTTCTTTAGCTACATCTCTGCAGAGCGGACGAGCTGTGTAATGTGGCCCAGTCCTGTCCCCTGTCCGGTCCCCTCTCCCTCAGGTGTTAACGCGGTGGCCCGTTGGATGACCGCCTGCATCCCTTCCTTCCCTCGCAGTCCCTCAGACTGCGCTCCCCTGTTTCCAAGAACAATAATTACCGCAGAAAAGTATCGTCTTTCCCTAGATTGTGATCTTCATAACTTCGTCTGTGTGAACAAACATCACCGAACAGCTGAAGCATAACACAGGATCTACGGAGGGAGGCGGCGATGTCAGGGGCCCTTCCTCGGAACGTCCCGCTGAGATAGACTTTCAAACAAACAGCATTTGTGTGTCAGGAGGGAGGCGGGTGAAGGTGGTGCTGTATGAAGCAGAGTCTTTATTCAGGGCATAAGCTCCCGTTTCCGGGACAGGGAGAACTTTGTCTTCTTTGGAAAGCCTGCCTGAAGTGTTTGCCTGGGTTGTCGCTTGAGGACAGGGGAGAAGAATGGGATGGATGTGTCTGAGATCCTTCCTTCTGAAATCCTGCAGTCCCTTTCCTCAACCCAGGTCCGCAACCTCCTTGGCTTCTGGCCGGGCTCCAGGGCAGGGTGACCCTGCACTTACACACATGTGCATGCACATACACACACACACATGCACACGCATTCATAAGAGTAATCACACATCTTTCTAGCAATGAGCTGAGGGAGGACAAAAATCCCCTGAGGACGAAGGGACAGTGTGGTGCATCACCCTCACACAGTGTCCACTTGTCCCGACCACATCCTTGTCTCACTGGGGGATGCATCTGCTCCTCCCTTAAAGCCATCACAGCACGATACACATGTGTCCATTACACCTTTTTGCCTAGTAGGACACTTATTTTTTCTTCACATATGTCTATCCTTTCTAGTTCATGAGCTCTTTGAAATTCAAGGCCTGTAACCACTTTATTTTTGATTCCCTGGTCCTAAACCCTGGCATATACACAGCAATCAGCTCAGGAATTGGGGCTAAGGAAGATGGTAAATGCCATGAGGGTATCTCCCATTTCCTGCCAACAACCCCTGCTCACTAATAGGGTGGACCCTGGCAACGGTGGGAGACCTGGACTCAGTTTGGGCCAATCAGATTCCCTCTAGCAGGTTATAGTGGGCAGCCTTCCTGGAGGCAGGAACTGAGAGGGGAGGTGGTGCTCTCCGCAAGGTGCCCTAAGAAACAATGTACGCTCGGGAGATGGGACAGAAATGAAGATTTTTTTTTTATTCATAAAGTTATGTTTATTTACTGTAAAGAATTCAAACAATATACACATACTTATATAAAAGTTACTGTTTACGAATGGCTAAGAATATTTTGTAAAGGAAAAATAGTAAGCTGTAGAGGCAAACCAAATTTAGCATCCTTGGTTACATTAAAAATCAATATTAATAATTAAAAAACCAACTCTAAATGTCAAACTCCATAAAGAAAGGAGGCCAATAGCTGATGATGAGAAAGTATTTGCAACTAAAACAACACACAAAAGGATAAGAACTCCAGGGTACAAGCAGCATCTGCACATTAGGAATTGGAAGACAAACACTCTTACAAAACAAAGGGTAAGGGCATAGTCTTAAGGATTTTTTTAAATACTATAATTTTCCCCCAAAGCAGTAGGTAAGCAAAAGGGGAGGGGAGATGGAAGCAATGGTTGTGCCTGAGCTCCTTGCTTCCTAAATCCTTCTGTGGGAATCCGCTTTTCTTAAATACTAGTGACCCGGTGCATGGATTCGTGCACATGGAAGGAAATATAATTAAAAGGTGCCCATTGGGGAGGGACTGGGTGAAATGGGCCGGACACGCTCTGGAGCCAACCTCCCACAGTCCCTCCCTGGCGTCTGCGGATGGAGCGGAGTCCCTTCAGCAGGTGGGGTCCCTCAGCTTGGCCAGCAGGGATTGGACCAAACCCGGCTCTCCAACATCCCCGAGTGGTCCTGGAGTGTGAGAGGGCACTCTGCAAAGTTGCTGTCGTACAGGGTGTGGAACACAAATGTAAGTGTGCAGTAAACCAGACTTGGGGCCAACAGTGCCCCAGCAACATATAACCCACGGCCGAAGGTGGAATTGCATGGCCCCGTGAGGAATTGGGCTCCCTTCTCTCTGCTTTGGGGTGCATCACCCCGAGAACCACCACTGCCAAGTCACTGCAGCTCGGCAGCTCTTGCGTTGAGCATCTGCACCCTGGTGGTCAGTGCATGTCATAGAGACCGGTTGGACACTTAGCATATTAGCCTTTTATATATATACTAGCGGCCTGGTACACAAAATTTGTGCATGGGGAGGGTGTCCCCTCAGCCCAGCCTGCACCCTCTCCAATCCAGGACCCCTTGGGGGATATCTGACTGCCGGTTTAGGCCCGATCCACAATCCTGGACCACTGGCTCCTAATTGCTCACTTGCCTACCTGCCTGGTCACCCCTAACTGCCCCCCCTGCTGGCCTGGTTGCCCCCAACTGTCCCCCCGTCAGCCTGGTCGCCCCACGCAGCCTGCTTGTTCAGTCGTTTGGTCGTTCCTCACTAACCCCCCTGCCGGCCTGGTTGTAGGCAGCCATCTTGTGAGGGCGTGAGTGTTAATTTGCATATTACCTCTTTATTATATAGGACTAGAGGCCTGGTGCATGAAATTCTTGCACGGGTAGTGTCCCTAGGCCTGGCCGGCCTTCCTTTGTTCCACGCCACACCCTGGTGGTCAGCGCACGTCATAGTGAGCAATCCAACTCCCAGTCTCCCGGTTGAACTCCTGAGGGGACAATTTGCATACTAGGCTTTTATATAGAGAGATAGATAAGCTACAGTTTTGACATTGAAGTCACCTAACCTATATATTTTTTAACAACAGTGTTTTCAAGGATGTGTTGAATGACCACTCACATTCATTCCAGACTATTCGTCAGTAGCACCTTCTCCCAGGGGTGGAGGTGAGAATTAGTGTGACAATTCTGTACAGGCAGAGTCCCAGGAGCCAGGAAGGGGGTGCAAACAGTGGAACTTAATTATTTGCATCCCGTGTTTCTTCTTCTCTTTCTCCAAAGCCTTTTTGTATCCCAGTGTTTGTCACAGTGTAAGAAAGGAGGAAGGAACGGAGGGAATAAGGAAGGGTGAGGAGGAAGAAAGGAGGGAGAGAAAGGGGGAAGAAAAGACAAATCCGGCAGAACCCATTCCTGGTGCAGTACCACCTGCGGCCACATGATGGCGGCATGAGCATTGCCGCGCTCAGGCGCTCGCCAGCCTGTCCCTTTAAATGCCCTTCCTTTGAAGCCCGGGGCGCCTGGGTGTGTTGTGTTTTGTGCCTGTGAGTCAAAGCTTTGCCCAGCTTCAGCTCTGTCAGCTGAGTTGTAATGCAGGCGAACACGGGAACCTTCAAGGGTTTCACGGTTTTTCTTTCTAGAAAAAAAAAAAAATCCCAACAGTTTGATCGTCCAAAGGACTTGGTAGTCATTTTCAGGTGGGGAGAATTTCCTTAGACACACCGCCTCGGCTCAGCGGCCGGTCTGCAGCCGTGGGCAGGTATTGCAGGTAATGAGCCACCGGCTGGCTGCTCCCAGGGCCAGGCTGCAGCAGTCAGCTGGCGGGATGCTGGGAACGAGCGAAGGGCAACCGGCGGCTGTGCAGCAACATGCCCCGATGGAAAGTGTGATTTGTGACACAGCAGCTTGGGAATAATAATGAAAACATAATTGCTCCGGGCGGATCGCTCTCTGCCTTTCAATTGCAAAGCCGCTTCACCTCCTAGGAGAGGACCTGTGTGTGTTTCTGAGCCTTTGTTTCTGCAGGACAAGCAGAGGCACACCCAGCAACTGTCCTCCTGCCCCCAGTCACTTAGAGGTTTCTTTGAACCCCAGAGAGAGGCTGTCCCCACACCAGGAAGAACCCCGAGGCAGCCTGTCTGTTCACGCAGCAGAGCCGCCCTGGTCACGGAAGGGGCTTTGAAACCTGTTCTTCCCATCGCAGCCGCTGGGATGGGCGGCTCTGCTTTGTTCTCTTTGCCTTTTGAAAAACCCAAACCCGTTCCTTGCCCCTGCGCTTTTCTGGACAGTTTATAGGCAGTTTTCATCTTGGCTTCATCACAGCTCGATGAGGAGGCAGCGGCTAGTGAGTGATGTGACACACAGGGACACCGAGGATCAGAAAGAGGCACCGACGTGTCAGGACCCCCGTTCCCAGCTCAGCGGTGAGGAGCAGGGGGCTCCGAGGTGGGACACCCGGGTTGGATGTCCCTCCAGCCGCTGTCATCACCCGAGGTGTCTGAGGTCCAGGCTCCTCACCTGCGGCCTCGGGGGGTGGGAGAGGACCCGATGCGGTGATGCCAGGGACACCTGCTGCGTCGGGAGTCAGTGGGGAGCTGTGGATCAAGCACCTTTTCACCCCGTGTCCGCCCCTCCCCGCCCCAAATCCCTGCAGAGGGCTCCAGGCAGCTTCTCCAGCGTTTGCGCCCGGCTGGTCTCCCTGTCCGGGTGACTCTTCACGCTGTAGAAACTCCCTCAGCTTTTGGGGGTGGGTTATCTGAGGGGTTCATGCTGGAGGGGCACTCCTGCCCCAAAGGGGACCGGGGCTGCTGGGTAAATGCTGCCCCCTTTCGCTCCCCCATGGGAATGGTTCTGAGACATGTTACACATACGGGGGAGAGTGAGCCACAACCACTTGCGACCGAATGGGGAGCATAGTTTTACGTTCCTGTTCTTCCTCCCTGTTTTGCTCATGGTCCCTGGGATCACCTCCCCAATAGGCTACTCTGGTACAAGCTCTGACTCAGGGGTTTCATTTGGGAGCCCAGGCTGGGACAAGATGGGGAAGAAGCCGGAATGCTGACTGGAGGTCAGGAGTGCTTCGGTTAATAGACACACACATGCACACGCACATGCATGCACACGCACATGCACATGCTTTGGTCCATGTCCATGTCCGAGCAGGGGGGGGGAGCGCTGGAGTGGTTGCAGAGCATCTCCTAAATTGTTGGGGTGGGGAGGGCCCCAAAGAGCAGAAAGTGTGTGTTCTCCGGGCCTCTAACGGACATGGACACGGGCTGCTGGGCACGATGGGCACTGAGCAGTCGGCCCAGGCGCCCTGACAGCAGCCACCACCGGAGACCTGGGCCCGCATCAGGCGGAGCCAGCAGCTGTCTCCGCGCTGTGATTTAAGGGCGCCATTAGGCCCTGCAATGCAAATACATGACATGGGCGGGTGACACGCTAGCCTCGGGCTGTCTGCCACGCCAGGGTGAGTCGGAGCTTGCTGCGAGGAGGCGGTCCTCGGTGAGCGCCCTGTCCCACCCCCACTGGAAGCTGCCGCTTACTGATGATCAGTGATGAGTCATCGTCACGCAAACACTGCGATGCCCATCAGCCTTGTCCTAACCCAGAAGCACCGGGAGCAACGTGGACGGTGCCAGTGCTAGTCCCCACTCTCCATTCCGTTTCCTGGGTCGCAGGGCGGGGCTTGGGCATCTAGAAAGTTCCTGGGTCAGCTTTCCTGTGCAGTCAGGTTTGAGAGCCATGGATGCTAATTGTCTCTTTTCACTCTCACCCTGACCTTCCCAGGAAGATATTCGCCCCCTCCCCTCCACCCCCCACTTTGTTGAATGGGAAGCAGTGAGTGCGTTGGAGCACTGAGGACACAGCTGGTTAGCAATGGACCAAAGAGGCGAATGCAGGTCTGCCCGCCTCTGAAACATCAGGCTCCAACACAGAATTCTTTTTTTTTTTTTAATATATATTTTATTGATTTTTTACAGAGAGGAAGGGAGAGAGACAGAGAGTTAGAAACATCGATGAGAGAGAAACATCGATCAGCCGCCTCCTGCACATCTCCCACTGGGGATGTGCCCGCAACCCAGGTACATGCCCTTGACCGGAATCGAACCCGGGACCCTTCAGTCCGCAGGCCGACGCTCTATCCACTGAGCCAAACCGGTTTTGGCCAACACAGAATTCTTGCAGAATTCCTCCCGAAAACCCAGCACAGAGGAGGCAGGCGTGTTCTCAGGGGAGAGGCTATTAGGGGGCCAACAGCGCAGGGGAATTTTCTTCGCAACCCCATGGTTCCTCCTCAAAATGCCTTCTTTGTGTTTATTATAAAATGATCAGGTTTTACATAATTTTCTATAAAACGGAAACTTCAGGAAGACAAAATGGGGTTCACACCCCACCGTGGTTGCAGGGGGGTTGCAGTCTGGTTTGAGCAACTCCGCCCTGGACTACACTCCACCTCCCTAAATGGACCACGGAGACCTGGGGGTCCCTGTGAGGGGGGTGCCGTGGGTGGAAAGGGAGGATGGGGTGCGGAGGAGGGATGGGAGTCGAGGCTCCTTCAAGGTCAGTTCTGTTAGGATCTCATCTCCCACCAGATGGGAAGGGGAAGTTCTTAGCTCTGGAAGATGCAGGCAGGAAAGACTGGCGCAGGGACAGGAGCTCGCTTACCTTCGCTTTCGCGGTCAACAAACAGTTTCTGTAAAGGCTCAGAAGGTAAACGTTGCAGGCTTCTGGCCCATCTGGTGTCTGTCACAACGACCCAGCTCCGTGGGTGCAGCCTAAACGCAGTCACAAGACACCCCAGAAACGCTCGGGCGTGCCTGCCATCTAATAACCGTCCTTTAGAGAAGCAGGCAGGCGGGCCGGATGGGGCCCGTGGGTAGTAGTTTGCAGAACTCGGCTCTGTTGTGCTTACTTACAAGCATGACAGGCCATTAGCTAAACTCCTTCTTTATCCTCATTGAATTCATCTGTAAAATCTCAAAGTCAGGGCTGGCCCAGGACAGCTACCATATTTTGGCTCTCTGAACACACACATGCACATCCACACGCATGCACACACATGCGCACACGCTGCTCATCTCCCCAACCTGGATTTGGTTTCTGGGTGAGCACAGTGCATCTCGGGACAATTTGATCTCACGCCTCCTGTGTCACAAGTAGGTGGGAATTTGCACCCGGCCTTCTAGTAATTAAAGCTCAGATGCTTTTCTAGGCGGTACCTGTGCTTCTAAGCAATTGTTTGAAAATACTTCGAACCCCCACAGCCATGGGACTATGATTCCCTTTACTTTTTCCATGTGGCTTTTTGCCCAACATGTAGACAGTGCAAACATGTACCAGCCAGGCCATTTTTTTTTTTAAAAGAAAGGTAATGTACTTGAGATTGAAATATATTCAGCGGAGCATGTTGACTTGGCATCCTGTAGTCAAATGCCAGGAGACCAATTTCTATCGGACCCCGCCTCCTGCATCAAGGAAATATTTGGAAATGCCTCGGAAGCGCCTCCTTATCCTCGACCTCCCAGCTGTGTTGTTATTAGCCCAGGGCCCGCGAAGCACTCAGATAATCCAGTCCCAGTGGCCACTCTGCGAAATGCAGTGCACCCTCTGTGTGTCATCAATGGCCTCCCTGGAAATATCCCTCTGGTCCAGATGTTGCTCACCCCGTTACTCACTTCTCTTGTGCTAAAAGCAGTCCAACGTGTAGTCTGGTGTCCAACGATTCTAGGTTTTAAATGAAGAGTCAGAATGTGGTCTGTGCACTTGCCCTCTAGGGGTTGCGGTGTCAGGGCCTTTGTTCGATGCTTAAACTTGTTACATATGTTTGCCATTTAATTCCCCCAACAGCCTTAGAGGGTAGAGATGATGATCTCCATTTCACATGGAAGAAGATGGGTGCCCTTGGAGGGTCAAATCCCAGCCCTCATGGCTGTGAGGCTGTCAGTGGTCCAGCCTCCTGCTTACTCTGTGGTCCACTCCACAATATCTGTGAATGGAAGGTTAGGAAAGGGACAAGCCTTGAGTCAGATAGATTTATAGACCAGTGACTCTTACTCTTGGGGTCCCAAATCCTTTTGGGTGCTGGATTACAGTTTAGCATCCTCTCCCCACAAAATGTAAAATTATCCACAGTTTGTAGAGCAAGTCAGAGGATTCATGAACAAGAGCAAGTACCTGCTAAGTGTAGGTTACTATACTGTTGCTGGCATAGCATATAGATGGAGCAGATGCTTCTGGACGCTGCCCTCCCTGTGCCAGGCCACATCCCATTGCCCTCACCACTGCCATGCAGACCAGCCCCACTGCCCGCTGTAGTTCCTGCCTTTCTGCACCTCAGCCTTTCTCTTAGAGCTGGACTCAACCCCCTAGAGGCATCCTGAAGAGCCAGGAAATGCATGCCCCCTGGGAACAGCCCTTGATCAAAGACTGAGAGGAGTGTAGCTACCCCAGCTCCCTTCCCTCTGGTGGGGCCAATCCAAGGCATTTGCTCTAGATCCTCTTGCAGTTTGCTCACTGGGATTCAGCTCAGTTGCCCACGCTGGTGGCTATCTTCTTTTCTGACTCCTCACCAGTGTTCTTGTCTTTGTCAAATCAATCAGCTGGCGCTGGAATCCTCGTTTCTGAGACTGCCTCTGGGGGACTCAAACTTAATGTTTGAGGTGTAAGTGATCATCTATTCCTTATGATGCTAATGTGGGTCTAACCTTAATGGATATTCATTTCACAGATGGGGAAATCTGACATATAAACAGGCTTAGTGGCAAGCTCAAGGGTCCCTAACCAGGGTTGATCTAAGCTCAACCTGGACCAAAGTCTCTTTGCCCCCCATTTTTCCCCTCATTTATTTAGGCAATAAAACTGCTATGTGCCAGGCATTGGGTAAGACACTGGGGACACACAGGACAGCAAACCAGGTAAGGTTTCTTATTATATGGAGCTGGTATTCTAGGAAGAGGGGAGAGACAACAAGCACATATAACTAGGAAATAATTGCAGGCTGTGAGGAGGACTATAAAAGAACTGCAGAGCATGGTATCATAAAAAATAATACAATTGGAGGGAAGGTCAACCTTAGACAGGCTTTGGGAGAGTCCTCATCCTCTTGGGATCTCCATCTTGGTTCCTTACCCTCCATTATTTGCCTCCAACAAATACTGAATGTGTGTGGTGTACCAGCAAAGACAGTGGACACAGTCACTGCTGTTAAGGAGTTTAACACTTAGGACAGTGATGGCAAACCTCTGACACGCGAACTCATTTTTTTGGTTGATTTTTCTTTGTTAAATGGCATCTAAATATATAAAATAAATATAAAAAATGTAAGTCTTTGTTTTACTATGGTTGCAAATATCAAAAAATTTCTATATGTGACACGGCACCAGAGTTAAGTTAGGGTTTTTCAAAATGTTGACATGCCGAGCTCAAAAGGTTCGCCATCACTGGTCTAGGAGAAGAGATAGGAAATAAATAAATGAGGAAAAAAAGCCAGCATGTAATAAGCCTTTTAGAATGAGAGTAACAGATGATGAAAGATCATGTTTTGCCTTTTCAATAGGGGTTCCCTAGAGAATTAAGCCCAACAGTCCCAAGGCATATCATTGGATAGAATAACTCGCTTCTCTTCTATGTATTTAGCATCATACTAATCCTAAGGAAAAGTGAGTGGATGGGGGGAGGTACGGAAATCGTTTGCTGTTTCTGTGGTTCAGATGAGGAAGCCCAGTTGAGAAAGGCTCTCTCAGGAGGTATCGTGTAATCAGGCCTCTGGATGTCAAGAGGAAGCTCACCAGCAAGAATCAGAGCTCGCAAGGTAGGAAGAAGGGTGCTGCAAAGCCCAGAGAAGGCCAGCAAGACTAGAGCAGGGCAAGGGAGAGGCGGGGCGAGGAGAGGAGAGAGGACAGGGCCAACACAGGGAGAATCTTGTACATCCAAGTTAGGAGCATGTATTTTATTCCAAGAGTGGGGAATCGTTTCTAGAAAGCCAATAATGAGTAAGAAGGAAGACCAGCTAAGATGGAGCGCAGTGTCCAGCGGTGAGATCGTGGTGACTTTATCCAAGATGGTAGCCGAGTCAGTGGGACTTGCTGCCGAATTGGATATGAGGAAAAAGGAAAGAGAAGCCAAAGATAATGCCTGGTTTTAATGAATGACGGAGCTGTTTACTAGAATGGAGAAGATGAAAAAGCTTTATTAAGACTAAACTCAAGAATTCTGTTTTGCCTGTTATAATTGAGGGGCCTGTTTGAAGCTAAGTAGAAATGACAAGTTGACCACTGAGTATGTGAGACAGAGTCTTTGGAGAGATTAAAGCATCGTTGCCCTGTAGAGGTTGTGGTCACCTAGAAACATTTCTGTCGTCCTGTAGTTCTTATTGTCTGGTTTTCATCTTAAATCTCTCAAGATAGTCCTGTTTCATATGATCAATTTTATCAGCACCTTCCATAGAGAGAAAAGAAATAGAAAAGTAAAGAGAGTTTAAGAAAGGCCCCAGGATGAATCAACATTTATAGTTTGAGGGAAAGGAGAGGAGTCAACCTAAGCAACTGAGAAAGAATAATCACAGGTAGGAAATAGTGGTGTCATGAAGACAAAAGAAAACATGTTTGCTGAAAGTGAGATGGTCAGTCATGACCAATGTTGCTAGAAGGTCAAGCACGCAAAGAACATCCATGAGATCCTTATAGGTCACCTGCTGGAAGTCATTGTTCCGGTGGATGAGATAATTCTCTCTAGGACACAAAGCCACCTGCTCCTGGGGAAATCTAGTCTAGGCTTACAAAATGGTCTAAGAACCATTGGAAGTGTACTTGGAAAGACCCCAGCAAGCTCAGAACAACTTGGACAAATTGAAATTTGGGGTGAAAGAGCAATGTCTTGCCTATGACATTGACTGATATTAAGCTCAGAAAACATGGACATTTAGTTCAGAAAATAGAGGGTCTCCAAGGGCCCTGCCTTACTCATGGCTGTTCCGCTACTGTTATTAATACGGTCTGTTGCTCCCACCACACAGTGTCTAACGCACCATCGCTTCCAACTCCCAGGCCAGCGCTGCTTGCTAGCAGATCGTGCTGTCTCAGCAGAGCCTCCTGGCTGGTTATATAAAAAGCAATGTGGGAAAGAGTTAATTGGCAAACGGAGTGACTACATTTGCAACCCAAGAAGGCCTGCTGTGACTTGTTATCTGCAGAGCTAAGCAGCTTGCTGTACAAGTGATATTCGAAGCTCATTGCTCTTAATGCCAACGGGGGCACTTAACACCTATGTAAATGGTCTCAAGATTAATATCTCGCCATTTATTTTATGTTACGTC